>NW_021163063.1:0-530000 GCF_004324835.1 Dendronephthya gigantea | reverse complement strand
AACGAGGGCAAAAATCATTGTAAAATGATGAAGAAATGTTTGGACAACGTGTACGCTATGACGACCTACGACCCGTCAAAACTGGAAGGAATCCAGCTGGTGGATGCCAGGCTAGCCTTAGCCAAAGTTAGACGAGAGCGTTCTGCCCTATTTGTGATCAAAACCTTTGGCGATGATCTCGAAAAGGCAGAAATGGCCGTAAAGAAGGCGGAGAAAGCCTATTTTGAAGCAACAGATAGCGAAGAGGAAGAGAGGTTGGATGATGAATGGGAAAAAGCAACAATCACTTTGGCTAATCTGAAAAAAGAAGCTAAAACGAAACTTGAAGAAGCTGAGAAAAAGCACCGAGAGGGAAAAAGAGATAATTCTTCTACGAACATTATACAACAAGACGTGTATGATTGTACATGGGAGCCGAAGAACATGGCTTATGGAATGAACTGTTTTTAACAACCAGCCAGCGCTCTTGGGAGTGAATGGTTGAACTGGACATTCTTTCTGCTCATAACAATGGTACACAATTACAAGTAACAAGTTTGTTCACAAGCTTGACACAGGATGAGTTCTGTCAGTTCGGACTGCTTGCTCCAAGTTTCTTCAGCTTAACAAGTTCATGACAAGCTTCAAGCAGGCTCGAGAGCAATATCACCAGCCTTGTTAAAAAATTAATCTGACTTGGCAACACAAGATTGTATCAATATTGTATCATGTATCATGTTTGTACCAGACCCATTGAAAAAGCCTTCTGACAAGTCTTCATGGTGATTCATTTTGAAAGTTTGTTACTGCTTTTTAGCAAGTTGTCCAAACTCGACAACAGCTTCGCCTTGGCAGAGGCAGTGCGAACACAATTTGTTTGTAGGTTTGTTACAAAATGTCATGTTTTACTCGTGCAGGCTACTTTATTTAGGATTGCTCAAAAACTGAATTCGCCTGTTTCGCTTAGTCTGAGCAAACGCTCAGTCATAATCATTTAGAAAAACTGTGAACCATAATCATATATTTTCACACAGCTAGTTCTGGATATGGTGATGTCACCCATCCCTGCCATAGGTATATCCCTCTGCCATTATCTCATCAATATGATCTGAGAAGAAATGTCGGCATCCCAGAGCCTACCTTGCACGCTAAAAGACATGAACAAATTCAGAACAATCTTTTATTCCAAGAGCAATTGCACTTTTTAATAAGTCTGAACTAGATTGTAGACGGTTGAATATTCTATTTGAATCTCAAAATTTAATACTTTAACAGTTTAGTAGTTTACTTATAGTTAGTTATACTCAATATATTATATTGTATTAATTATTTTCTTCGTTGTAAATCCATTGTATCTTTTAACTAAAGATGAATATTAAAGATATTATTCAAATTAGGCGTTCATTCACCTAACGCACTATATCCTACCTTTAAAGAAATATGGACATGCTAACTTCTAATTCTTTGTTGAACAGGATGCTGGATGCTTTGTTGACAATATCAGGAGTCTTGCTAAAGTCAATGAAGCGGGACGTGGATTTTATTATTCCCTGATATTTGATAAGCTGACACCACTAAAACTAGGTATCAATGGATCCGGCGTTATATAGACGCGCGCGCGCTGGTCAGCGACTGGGGTTGAAACTTTCGGCCACAGAACTGACAGAAGAGCTCTACAGCCTTTTCCTCCGGACTACAGACTTCTTATCTACTTTGATCCTTAGGCCTGTTTCAAACATCGCATTTTGCATGTGTCGAATACAATTGTTTGAATTATCTGCATGCGAGATGCGACGTATGAAACAATTGAATTCGCTGTTTTTAATTGCGGTCGACCGTGATGCTAAATTCGACTGTTCCGGTCGCATTATGCGAGCTGGATGGGACGTGGTTTCTTAGGTCGCATTTTGCATGTGTCGAATTCAATTCGCTTGAAGAAAAAGACAAAGAACATCATGCATGTTATGATATTGAAAGGCACAAGTAAGGAAATATGGAGGCCGTAGACAAAAGAAATGAACCAGAACAATCATATTGTATTACGTGTGCATGAAAGTTGACAAAATTCATTTCCCTACCGCGTCGGTTTGTAATGGTTGCGCAGTACACGAACAAAACGAAGAATCCCAAGGCTGGCTTGCTGGAAGCGGCTGGGAAGCAATTGGATATTGCATAAAGTGCAATATATTTAGGCAAGAGTATTAGGAAAATAATATCAAGAAAAGGATTTCTAGAATTATGACATTTTTTATTTACGCCCAAGCGGACTGTCGCTGATCATAAAGGCGATTCTCCATTACCGTCCGCCTCACCCGCGCGGGCGAAGCGGCCTTTGAAATTCTGTCCATGCGACCGTGACCGGCCTGAAAAACAAAGCGCGCTTCGCCCGCGCGGGTGAAGCGGACGGTAATGGAGAATCGCCTTAAGGAATAGAGCCCGCAAATATTTGAATTCAGCACATGCGAAATGCGACATTGGAAATGACGGTCGGATTATTGTTTTAGGGTCGAATCTAATTAGAATTGTACTCGACACATGCAAAATGCGACGTTTGAAACAGGCCTTACACAGAATTCCAAGAGCCTGATACCCACAAAGTGCCTAGGAATCGTAATTCCTAAGAAAAGGAACTATTAAACTAATAGGAACAAAAGACTCTATCTATACCTCATACTAGTGAGGTGTCTTGGGGAGTGAGCTCTAATGCAAAAATAACTCGAGAAGAAGGGGGGCGTTTTTGCGATTTAAAGGGCAACTGTGTTTTGCTTTAATGAATTTCCCGCCAGAATCCAGGTCGCAGCAAAAGGTCCGAGAACTTCCGAAGGCATACAATCGGCGTATCTTCGGTACAATTTGGAATAGTTCTATTTTTGTCATTTTGTGAAAAAGTATATAAACATAGGTGATGTTCAATACCGCTAGTCCACTGAAGTTCGGGTGTTGTGCACGCTCTTTTATAGTAAAGGTTGAGGGATACTTGCACACGTCATCAACCAGAGTGGGCTGATCCTTATCCAGCCAATCAGCGTTGTAAGTAAGAAATGTGGGTGGGCGTTAGAAGATCGCTCCAGCTCTCATATCTTATTTGTTTAAGGCGTTGTCGGCTTGTCGCACTAGTCGAGTTGATCTTCTGCTCAATCGATCAATACTTAAAAATGTTCACAAAATATATTCACACAACAAATTTACAAACAATATATCTGTGAACAATATTTTTCAATTTAAACTATTTTCACTCCTAATTTTATCGAATTAAAATGCGCGACCATGCACAATTGATTGACATGGGAACTCGCATTTGCTTAAAGCATGTATATTTTTTAATGTGACAGTTAAACTTAGCAACGACATACGACTGTTGATTCAGATGCGCACGTTCTGACAGTTTGATTGATGTTTTCACCTCACTACTTTATTCGATCTCACGAAATGCCATGCATGAAAGGAAAAGTAATTAATGATTGCCGAAAATTATATTACTGTGTATTTACTCATGAGTTTTTTGGTGGCAACAATGAATTATTTATCACCGTCATTGGCAGGTGATATTTCCTATTTTACAAGTATTTTCATATTTTATATGCATATACATCTGAACACAATAAAGCCTTGCGTATCAATATAATATATATTATTCTAAGAGGGGTTCTGCTACTTGGAAAGATATATAGTGTAAACGTTTGTGTAAGCCCAAAGAAACTAAATGGCTCTGATCGAAAATCCTCCAAATCTCCAGACAATTCTGGGGAACTTGAAGACTATTGCGAACGGAATACGAACAAACGAAACTTCCTGCGCAGATATGCACGGTCAGCTTAAAGCCTACGGTTACTGTTGGTCTAGTGATAACGATGTTTCCACGAACCAAGAAATAGTAATGAATCTATTTGTCGCGGCAGTTGGCGAAGCGATCCAAAATAAAGCTGTAAATCTGAGCCTGTTAGATAACGAGGAAGAAGAAACAAAACTTTGTTCGCTGCTTGGCATTGCTAAGGATAAAAAATTGTCTGAATTTTTTTGTCCACCACCCCCATATAAAGACCTCGGGATAAAGGCATGGATCGGAAACGCCTGTTCTCCTCAGGACATAGCAGTTGGTTTAAAGAAAGGTGTTTTGCTGCAGTTTGCGAAAAACCTTATCGAGCGTCAATTTGACATAAGTTGGAATACATTGAGCGGCAAGCCAGATGATTACACATTTTACCAATTTTGCGAAAAGCAAAAGTCAAGAGAGTTCCTACATCATATCCCGAGGAAAGCTTGGACCTTGGCAACGCTGTACAGGGAACGTATGTCTGACAGATTTCTAGAACTGTGTGGCTGCCCTAAAAATAGGTTATGTCCCGAAGTGTTTATAAAAACATCACAAGGGTGGAAAATCTGGAATGCTGAAAGGAATACTTTTCAAAACCCGAAAAACAAGAATTATTTGTCTTGGATTAACACGCATATCATGACTTTTATTGAAGAAAATGCAGACATCCAACAAAGTGACAATGACAGCCTGAAGATAGCTTTGGAAACACCAACTCTTTATTGGGCCGTTTTCGACGACAAAGATTTTGAGGCTGGTGGAAAACTAGAATTGAATGAAATTGGTCGAACGCAAGTATACGTTGGAAAATCAATTAATGGAATTCGAGGGCGATGGACGAATGACGGCAAAAATCTTTGTACAATGATGAAGAAATGCTTGAACGACGTGAACGCTATGACGACCTACGAACCGCCGATATTGAAAGGAATTCAGCTGGTGGATGCCAGGTTAGCCTTAGCCAAAGTTAGACAAGAGCCTTCTGCTCTTTTTGTCATCAAAACCTTTCGCGATGAAGGTGAACTTAAAAAAGCTGAAAAAAATCACCGAGAGGGGAAAAACATGACCAGCGTTGTGGAAACGGTTTGGAAACGGTTTGTATAAGGTTTGGAAAAGATGATTTTTGGAAACCAAAAGACATGGCATATGGAATGAATTGTAAATAGAAGTCATTATCAATATAAATAGAAAAATGTGCAGTTAAAAATTTTCGATATAGATTCCTCATATTATATTCTAAAATTGTAACAATCAACTTAGTAATCCAATCTAATAATAGATTGCGTGATATATAACTATATAACGCGTGACTGGCCATGTCGAATTCTGTTATTAGCAAAATGTATGTTTCATATGCCACGTATCGCAACGCTAGATTGAAACTATAGTCAAAATATAGCTAGCTATACCTTCGCCATTTCTAAACATTTTTGAAGTTATTTAGGGAGGCGGGTAAGTTCTATAAGTGTATACGTGTCGTCTGTTGTATTATGATACAAAATGTAATGTATATTTTTTGTAAAAACTGTATGGTGTCATTGGATACCCTTTGTAATGAACTGGATTTAATAAAGTTGGGTATAATGTATTTTTTGCGGGCGGCCTTTCTGCCCAGCCGAATATTACTCACAAAACCCCCGTATTAGATGTTAAAATATTACTTCATTTTACTCGATTACCTCAGTCACGATATAGCTGAGAACAAGTATAACTCTCATATTCTTTCATTGACAGAACATAAGAGAGCGTGTTATAGTTTCCGCTCTTTTGAAGCAACACGGCAGTTAATATTTGGCCTTTTTGGAAATATTTACATTACAAAACAAGTTGCTTTGGACTGCATGAGAACCTTTTGTTGCCTAGAACGGAAATTAGAAATCAGTATGTCTGCGAAGATATTGTCGTCGAGTTCATGATTTGTTGGTTAATATTGTTAAATAGCTTTTATTTTCTACGCGAGGTAAGAGATCTTTACAATGCTGAACTGATATTCATTAATGTTGGCTTCTGGATCGGCTCTTTGTCTTCTGGATCTTCGTCATTCTCTGTAGCGTCTTCTTTGTCTGTTCTTGTTGAGCTTCTTCAACGTTTCATATGGTTTTTACTCCGTTGGTCCATTGAAGGTTCGGGTGTTGTGCACCCCCTTTTATAGTAAAGGTTGAGGGAAACTTGCACACGTCATCAACAAGAGTGGGCTGATCCCTATCCAACCAATCAGCATTGTAAGTAGGAAATGTGGCTGGGCGTTGTTTAAGGCGTCTTAATCTTGTTTGTTTAAGGCGTTGTCGCACTAGTCGAGTTGGTCTTCTGCTCAATCGATCAATACTTAAAAATGTTCACAACTTAAAATATTTATCATCAACAACTAGCAAAATTTACAAACAATATCTCTGTGAACAATATCTTTCAATTTAAACTATTTTCACTCCAAATTTTATCGAATTAAAATGCGCGACCTTGCACAATTGATTGACATGAGAACTCGCATTTGCTTAAAGCATGTATATTTTTTAATGTGACAGTTAAACTTGGCAACGACATACGACTGTTGATTCAGATGCGCACGTTCTGACAGTTTGATTGATGTTTTCACCTCACTACTTTATTCGATCTCACGAAATGCCATGCATGAAAGGAAAAGCAATTAACGATTGCCGAAAATTATATTACTGTGTATTTACTCATGAGTTTTTTGGTGGCAAAAATGAATTATTTATCACCGTCATTGGCAGGTGATATTTCCTATTTTACAAGTATTTTCATATTTTATATGCATATTCATCTGAACACAATAAAGCCTTGCGTATCAATATAATATACATTATTCTAAGAGGGGTTCTGCTACTTGGAAACATATATATATATATATATATATATATATATATATATATATATATATATATATATATATATATATATATATATATAGTGTAAACGTTTGTGTAAACCCAAAGCAGGGGCGGATCTATTCGATTGGCGAAAATTATATTACTGTGTATTTACTCATGAGTTTTTTGATGGCAAAAATGAATTATTTATCACCGTCATTGGCAGGTGATATTTCCTATTTTACAAGTATTTTCATATTTTATATGCATATACATCTGAACACAATAAAGCCTTGCGTATCAATATAATATACATTATTTTAAGAGAGGTTTTGCTACGTGGAAAGATAGTGTAAACGTTTGTGTGAACCCAAAGAAACTAAATGGCTCCGGACGAAAATACTCCAAATCTCCAGTCAATTCTGGGGAACTTGAAGACTATTGCGAACGGAATTCGAACAAACAAAACTTCCTGCGCAAAGATGCACGGTCAGCTTGAAGCCTGTGGTTACTGTTGGTCTAGTGATAACGATGTTTCCAAGAACCAAGAAATAGTAATGAAACTATTTGCTGTAGCAGTAAACGAAGCGATCCAAAATAAAGTAAATCTGAGCCTGTTATATAACGAGGAAGAAGAAACAGAACTTTATTCGCTGCTTGGCATTGATGAAAATAAAGAGTTGTCTGATTATTTTTCCCCAAAACCAAAATTTAAAGGAGATATAAAGACATGGCTGGGAAAAGCCAAGTCTCCTCTGGATATAGCAGTTGGTTTAAAGGAAGGTGTTTCGCAGGAGTTTGCGAAAAACCTTATCGAGCGTCAATATAACATCAGCTGGAACGAAATGAATGGAAAACCAAATGATTATACATTTTACCAATTTTGCGAAGAGCAAAAGTCAAGAGAGTTCCTACATCATATCCCGAGGAAAGCTTGGACCTTGGCAACGCTATACAGGGAACGTATGTCTGACAAATTTCTAGAACTGTGTGGCTGCCCTAAAAAAAGGTTATGTCCCGAAGTGTTTATAAAAACATCACAAGGGTGGAAAATCTGGAATGCTGAAAGGGATACTTTTCAAAACCCAGAAAACAATGATTATTTGTCTTGGATTAACACGCATATCATGACTTTTATTGAAGAAAATGCAGACATCCATGAAGGTGACGATGACAGCCTGAAGAAAGCTTTGAAAACACCAACTCTTTATTGGGCCGTTCTCGACGACAAAGATTTTGAGGCTGGTGGAAAACTAGAATTGAATGAAATTGGTCGAACGCAAGTATACGTTGGAAAATCAATTAATGGAATTCGAGGGCGATGGACGAATAACGGCAAAAATCATTGTACAATGATGAAGAAATGCTTGAACGACGTGAACGCTATGACGACCTACAAACCGCAGATATTGAAAGGAATCCAGCTGGTGGATGCCAGGTTAGCCTTGGCTAAAGTTAGAAAGGAGTGTTCTGCTCTATTTCTGATCAAAAGTTTCAAGCTGACTTTCATGGATGATGTCGAAAAGGCAGGAATAGGCCAACAAAAGGCTGAAAAAGCTTTCAAAGCATCGAGGGTTGCCGTCAGTGAAGAGAGAACCCGGCGTGAGAAAACATTAGACAAGGCACCAGAGAACCTAGTGAAAGAAAACGCGAAGAAAAAAGAGAGAGAAGAGAGAGAGAGGGTAGGAAAGAAACTTGATGCTGTTGAGGAAAGTCATTTAATTGGAGAAAAGCATGATGATTCTGAAAATCGAAACATTATTCCGACAATTGAAGAATGGAGTCCAAAAGACATGGCATATGGAATGAACGAAAAAGGTAAAGGAAAGAAGAATGATACAAATGATACAAAGGGGGGTAAGAAATAATAATAGTAATTAACCAAGAGGAAACATTATCTATAAAAATGTGGTATTATGTAATTATCCTTTTATACATTGAAGTGATTTTTTTAATGTCAAATTAGTGAATGTGTGAAAAAGATAAAAGTGAAAGAGTTAATAAATTAACAAAACTG
Source organism: Dendronephthya gigantea (assembly GCF_004324835.1). NCBI lineage: Eukaryota > Metazoa > Cnidaria > Anthozoa > Malacalcyonacea > Nephtheidae > Dendronephthya > Dendronephthya gigantea. The sequence goes on along the minus strand of NW_021163063.1, from coordinate 521,362 downwards.
TGAACACACAAAGTTACATTTAAGAGTCTTCAAACTCAGCAATGACTGGACACATTGAAAACATTAATAGAGGCTTCGTTTTTTATATATGGGTATAGTTCGTATATCCTGTTTATGATCAGACCAGATCAGATACAGCCTCAGAATTTTTCCGACTTAATTCTGGCTTTATTTCTGATAGTCATAGTTGCTTTATCCAGTGTATTATTAGATCAGTGGGATGTGGTAAAAATGACCTGTCAATTTTTGCCTTGTCATTTTAAAAAGGTCATGTTACACCGTGCAATTTTTCTTGCAACCTGCATTGCAATCCTGCTTTTAAAAGATGTAAATTAGTACAGAGTATTCAAAATGTAAGACTAGGAAACGTACATGGAGAGTGGAGAAAAAATTTCTTAGTGGCCAAACTTATATCTCTCAAAAGTAGAATTGCATTACAAGTTCAAAGAAAAATTGCACTGTGTAACAGTAGCCTGCGTCGCAGAGGCTATTTAACGGCGCCTGAAGGGACAAAGTTTTAGTTCAGTCAATATTTTTGTGTTTTACTAACATTACACTATTTGCAAAATAATACACAGCTGCGTACTGTGGCATGACCCTACCACTCCATTCTATACTCAAGAATTTCAGTTCAGAGCCCCAAGCATTTCGGAGCCCACCAATTTAAAGGGCAATCGTATTTTGTTTTGATAAATTTCCCGCCTGATTGCGCCATTGCGGCAAAAACGTCCGGGAACTTCCGAAGGCGTATCGGCGTATCTTCGGTAGAATTTGGAATAGTAATATTTTTGTCAAAAAAATATATAAACAAGGTAATGTTCAACACTTTTACAATAAATTTTACCGAGTTATTTTTGCACAAGAGTTGCTATCATGGAGGGTATGAATTATATGGAGCCAAAACGTGAAATACTATCTCCGATCGATATGCCTCGTTGGTTGAAATCACAGGTTTGAATTTGAAATATTAATTCTTGTTCAAAGATAATTTAAGACTGTAAAATTGACGCATTTTAAACCGCGCATTTTGAGCTAATTTCGTTAGGTGCAATGCGCTTTGCCGTTCAATTTTGCTCCGTCTTGAGCAAAGGATCTTCCTTAGCAAAGGAAAGTGTTTGGAATTTTTGCATTAGCAGTAATGCACTTGGGTTATGTGGTAACTACAGTTAGTGATGTAGCTGGTATTATTTATAATAATAGTCTGTACAATGCCAGATGATTTTACTTGTCAGTAGGTGAATACAGCCAATTTAGTGGGTAGCAAATATAACCTCATAATCTAACATCAGCAAGTGGCATTTGTTAATTATTAAAAGATTTGCACACAGCAATATGATGGGCTAACTTGAGATGCGTGATGCATGATATATAATATTTGCTAATCTAACTGTTAGAAATGCCATCAACTACCAACAGCAATCATCTACATGAAGCAAGATTGTATCTCATCATCACCTTGCAATAGTAAAATTGCTTGACATTGGGCAGAATAAGATATTCTGAGGCCTAAATACAACGATCTCGGTGCGTAATTTCTTAGCTAAATTAGCTGAAATCATTACTTTACTATTTCCGTAGGCATATCATGAGTTTCTGGGGTTCATAATGGCATTAAATAATGCAGTGAAAGAAAAAACAATGCAAAGTGATTACATCAAGTCTGAGGTATTATCAATGCAGTTGACCGAAAGAGCTAACAGAAAGGAAGCGATGAATGGTCAATGTTTAAAATGTTTTGTACTTTCATTATCCAACATCATTCTCTTGTTTAGAAGTGTGAAAAAGTTGTTCAACTTCTTGAGATTTTGGATAAATGGATAGACGAATGTCCTGCTGTGGATCAACCAGTCAGATTTGGCAACACAGCTTATCGAGACTGGTTCACAAAACTTGAAACAGTATGTTGTGTGAAGTATTTCTGTATTTCAGAAGTATTTCGGCATGTTTTGAATAAGCAAGAGAGCTTACATGTGTACATATTTACACACCTTTTTAATGTGAGGATATTTTCAACACACTTTCTAACAATTAACATAACAATCATTTTCCCAGGAGAGTGAAACACTTTTGAAAGATTTATTGCCAAGTGACCAATCAGGGGCGATACTTGAATTACAAGCCTATTTTAAAGGTGAGATCAGTCTAAGCTTGTCCCTGTAGCCTGCTAGCTGCCCTTCCAAGCTGCCAACATGCCATATAGTGCCTGAGATTTCATGTGTTATTAAAAATGATGTTTTTGTAAGGTATCCATTGCTAATTTTACAGATGGATTTGGTAATAAAACAAGAATTGATTATGGTTCAGGTAATTCTAGTGAAACTGGCTTTCTGCTAGTATTTGAACTTCAGTTAAAGACATTTAAGTATGCAAACCTCAGTTATTGTTATTTCCACACTGAAATCTGCTGTTTACTTTTGTAGGTCATGAAGCATCCTTCACAGCGTTTCTTTGTTGCCTGTATAAATTAAACGTTTTACAAGAAAGTGACTATACCGCTACAGTTTTCCATATTTTTAAAAGGCAAGCTTAGTCACTGGGATACAGGTCACACACACATACTGCATAATGTGGCAGAGGTAGATTTACCGGGAGATGAGGGGAGGGGGTGTAGAGAGTTCACACTCTCAAGCCTTGTTCAGAGGAGTGGGTGAAGAAGGGTCTAAATTAGGTATTAATTCAGGCATTATTCAAGTTTAGGGGAATTATGTATAAAAATGAGTACTAAAAGAAATTCAGTGTTCTCTGGAGCTGTGAAAAAAACAGGGTAGTGCCTTTCTTTACTTGTACCCCAACCCAAGCCTAGCAACTGGTGTGAATTCCTCCTCTACAAATCTGCCCTGGGAACACCTTACAAAAAAAAAAATAGCGAATACTTTAATAATACCCAGCTCAGGTATCCTTGTTGGGAAAATATTTGAACTATCCTCCAGTAGCAAATTCGACTCGGCTCCCCTCCCCAACTATGAGAGCTAAGGTAAAGCCCAGCAGTATAGAACTGTGTCAACACGACACAAAGATCACATCACATAACAACACAACAGAAATGTGACAATTCAGCGAAGCAACACACCTCGTGTGTCCTTCGTGAGCCGGCAAACTCGACAAAAAATAACCAAAAAATCTCGCCCCTGTTTTAGATATTTAGACTTGATGCGTCGCCTTCAAAAGGTCTATCGGATGGAGCCAGCCGGCAGCCATGGTGTTTGGGGTTTGGATGATTTCAATTTTCTACCATTTTTCTGGGGAAGCGCGCAATTGTCAGGTAATGGAGTCTTCAAGAAATTTCTCACAAATTACTTGGGTAGAAAAAACACATATCTACCGTTCTACGATGGTTAGATCGCAAAAGCATTAATCCGAAATATAACATTTCCTCCCCACTTGCAAATATATATCCATTGAGGAAAGTAAAAAAAAACACTTCAATAACAGCCTGATTTAAATATGTAAACTATACCTAAAATATTTTCAAATTCAAGCTTATAAATGCAAAGACAAGGGTGCAGCGAGAAACATATTTTAATACTTCGTAATTTTGTTCAATTTAAGTTTCTGTGCTGAAAATTTGTTCATTCCAAATCTCACCAGAATCTCACTCATATATTTCGTCGCCATCTTGAAAAACTGCAAACAAATTGCCGCCAAAATACGGAACGACTATTTTTCATTGGTGGAAAAAGTCGTTCCTCTAATCAGAATTCTAGATCGCTCGTCCAGTCAGATTGCACAAATTAGGTAACTTAGAAATTCGAGCGACATTCAAATCTCGTTATATTTGTTGTTTAGATAATAACTATGCTTTGAGGCCAAATTCGATACCGGAGCAGAAAGTTTGTAACGCTAATAAAAATGAATACCTCTTCTTCGACTGTATTAACAACATTCACGAGGTGAGCTTCAAAATTGAGGAATTTTTGACGGTAAAAGTCCACCGGGCAATACGCTGACTCGTTTTTTAACTACATTAAATATTAAAATATTCAACTGTGTCTCCAACTAGGTAAAAACTGGACCGTTTTTCGAGCATTCTAACACCCTCTGGGGGATTAGCAGTGTTCAAACTTGGAGTAAAGTTAATAGTGGTTTGTTAAAAATGTACAAAGCCGAGGTTAGTTCACTGTATTATCTCTTTTCTAGATTCCACAATAGACCTTTTCTCATAATGACGTCAAACGCGGACAGACTAATTTGATTGGTTCGTTAATTTTGCGGAGCCAATCAAACTACTTTTCCAACATTCTACCGTTTTGATAGATGAGAATATTTTTTAAAAGATAATGAGAAGTTTGTGTCGACAAAATCTGTGTACCATGACGTCAGTGTGTATGACGTCATCATCATTATCAGATTATGACAGGACAGCAATTATTCAATAATACATTTCAGCAAGTCATCACATATTTTTTATTTTTCAGGTGTTATCAAAGTTTCCCGTGATGCAACATTTTGTTTTTGGTTCAATATTGTCTATTGAACCAGTGCCGACATGAAGTTACACATGTGAACATTATTAAGCAATAACCCAAACTATCCCTACGTGTTCAGATAAGATCCAAGATGAAACGAGAGTCCTATGAAATCCCCAGTATGGGTTGTTTTGAAGCTTGTTAGAAGAAACATTGGAAGCTCTAACTTACAAGTTACAAGCAGGCTTTTCTTCTTAGTGAAGATGATCAACAGTTCGATATTATGTCAACCCATAAACATTCTGGCTTTAAAATCGAATTCAAACGATTCCTACACAGCATTGAGTCAGAGCATTGAGTATAAATCATTAACGGCATGAATGGTATTATTAAAACACCTCTATTACAATTATTATGTGTACCTGTGGCTATTACCTGCATGTTGCTATGTAACACTGTCTATTATCAGAAGTCAAACTATAGTTGGCATGTGGGAAAAATTCACGGGAAACAACCATGGGAAAAATTCCTAAGTTACAATCACCTCCTTACACCTGGTAGTTATGACCTGAGAATATATGTGTTCACGTACTGAAAGTATATTAACAAGCGTACAAACCTCACATTTTTAATGTTCCGCATTTAACGAGATGAGAAAGTTTGTGTAGGCACTCGTTTCCATTCGTCAGAATGATAAATCCATAACTATTCTTTGGCGTATTAGCTATTTAATTAAGAATTAGATCGAAGTGAAATAATGCTAGGGTTTTGTGTCCACCATGATTTGAATTATGCTTGTTTATTTAGAACACAAATATGGTTGATATGAGTTTGAAAACTACTCGAAACCAAATTCAACGAAATAACAAACTAAAAAATGGCGCCTCTTGATGCAAAATAATCTGAATCTAGCTTCGTTAGTGACGCGCAGCAATATCAGTTTTTAACGACAGTTGAGATATCTCAACACTGATGTGGAGTGAATCTATCTGATTCTTTAGGGTGCTCTGTTTGACCGTACAACTCAATTTTGATGCGACTCTATCTGCTTTTAAACCATAATGTAAAAGTAGGAGCATTCAGTACATTTACAGCTAATGAGAAAAAAATAGACAAAAATAAGAAATTTTATTCGATTCAAATCACTTCCATTAAATTTCAACTATATATAGTTCATTCACTAAAGTCCCTTTTAAAAGAATTTGTTTTGAGAAATGCAGTCGCCCAAGCTCGTTCTCTTTTCATTGGAGGTAATTCTCTCCATTTATTCGTACTTAAATCTAAGCACTCGACTGAATTGAGATATGTTTTAGTTTCATAATCATAACCACCCATGACGATAATCATATTACCAGTGATAACTGCGGTACATCCAGCTCTTTTATGATTAAGACGAGGTAAAATCTTAATTTTACCTGTTTTCACTTCGTATATGAATACTGTGTTCAATGCTTCGCCTTTCTCGTCGGTACCTCCGATTAAAATTACATTACCTTTATAACCAACAGTAGCCATAGCAGAGATAGGAATTGGCAAAGGAGACAAGGTCTTACATACGTTATTGTTAATATCGTACGAATACACAGTGTTTCGATTGTCCCGTGCAAATTTTGCTGTGCTTCCACCAACAACCACGACTTCGTTGTCAATAATCTGACAACCATGGAAACATCTTCTCTCTGGCAACTGGGTCAATAACTTTGTCGTATATGGGGGAGTTAGTTTAATTTCGTAAATCCCATCCGAACAAATGTTCCCATAACAGCCACCAGTTAAAATCGCGGTATTTTCACGACAAACCATTCCGTGACCATTGCATTTGATTGGCATCTTGACGAGAGACTCGACCCATTCCTCATCGTCCTCGCCGACATTCAAACATTCAATGCTGTTCGTATATTGGAGAGAGTCGGCTCCAATGAGCCCAATTCGACCGCCAGACACATTGATTCGTCCCTGGTAAAGAAATGCTGCAGGAGTTGATCGCGGCAAGTTCATTTCTTGTTCCAATGTCCAGGCGTTCTCAGGCCAACTAAACGACTCCACGGATTTGTGGATATCGTTAAGATCACGTCCTCCGCAGACATAAATATTTTTAAATCCATTAAACCAGTCGCATCTTCCGGTCGCTTCGGTTGCAGTATATCGAACTTCCGCTCTCATATCATTCATTTCATATACAATTTCCTCGTTTCTACGGCGAAGATCATCAATGACAACATTTTGACGGGCAACATCGGCCGTCAACTTTCGAATACACCGGTCTTGATTCTTTCTTTCCTTGACTAAATTATCGATTTCCTTCCGCATGAAGCAGATATGGACAGCTCTCGACTTCCATATCACTTCCTCCCCGCACTCGTCACAGACAATGATACGAAAATCACAAAGTTCGTTCTCATATCGTTCTTGCTCGTTTCGGTTGATGACTCCAGAACAGCCCGTGTTTGTACAAGTTGGTGAATAGCCACATCTGTTGACATGCTGATCGAGAAATTCAAGCTCGACCACTTCTCGACAGCCACGGCTTGCGTTATCACAAAAAACTTCGAGACGCTCCAAACTTTCCATAAAAAATCTCGGTGGTTTAACCAAGGTTTCTTCGGTGAGATGGTGTTGACAAGTTGGGCAGGTTTTGGAGCTTTCCTGTAACCACTTTTGAATACACGAGCGACAAAAATGGTGTTCGTTCGGGCATTGCACTGGGTCTTTGACCACCTTGAAGCAGATCAAGCAAAATAGCCTAGCGTCGACTTTATTTACGAATCTTTCCTCATCGTAGCCTCCAAATGAACTTCTCCTCGCCATTTCTTTTCCGAACAGAATGAAGACATTCGCAGCTTGTTCGATTCGTTGTTTGTGAGATTGATAATAAAAGCCTTAGTTCTAGAATGATTCCTTCTTCGTATTGCAAAATACGTTCAGATGCTAAGTCTAAGTAGCGATATCGCATGACTGTCTCAAAGGAAGTTATATCGATTGAAAACGGAAATTTCTAAAACGCGGAATGGGACACCAGGAAGAATTGGAAATAGTCGAAAATAGTCGCCTACTGTTTGCATCTATTTCGTTTTATTGCATGAAACTAACCTGAAATAAGTTAATAGACATTGTAACTGAAAACTGAAATCCATTTATCCGCTTTTTAAAGAAAATAGGATAATAAATATACGTATTATTTATTTAAAAAAACATTTAAACATTTATTCTTGCTGGGAATTGGGATACTCTTTATCCTCAGTCCGCGTTTCCGCATTACTCCACTCAACAAATCCTTCCATCTTGAGACTAAACTTAATCAATCGATTAGTCGCGTGGGCGTCTTTCAGCAAACAACATTCCTTAGCAAAACTCTACTAAAGAATGCAGTAGAAATAAATAGCTTTTCTGGCTGGAGAAGGCGCTTTTCTCAAATGCTCTCGCTTTAACACGCGTAAAATAATACAACCGTTCAACGGTCGTGATAGTTTTGGAGATCAGTTCTGCTATCGTAGAAGACGTAGACTACCCCTAGACATTCATTTAGGAGTGTATTATGTACAAATTGTCTATATAGGCGCAGTATAGCCGTGTGGACAGTTTGTGTTTATTTATATGCACATCAACACATTTGGTTTCTGAGAAACAAACCTCTTTGGCATTGTGTGGTATCAAATATGAATGCTGCATCCAAGTACACACTTCTACTTTGCCGGCTTCATCACATCAACCTAACTGGGGATGAGATATTAGCCATTGCAAGGGTGGATTTCAGCATGCAGAGAAAGAGTTCGCTGGCGAAATATTTGCGTATATTCTTTCGCATTCTGATAGAAATAATCAGTTCAGTTTGTTCTCATTTCAAAAGAAAATATGCAAAATATTGCAGAGCGAACCATTTCTCTGCAAGTGGAAATCCAGCCTAATATGTACGAGGGAGACGCTGCCTTGGAAAACCTGATAATGCGGGAGTGACAGACCTGTCGCCATAAAAACCTGCCATAAATGCACCAGATTCGATCTCCTATGTCGCAGATGAATCGGGAAGCCGAAGATTACTAGGCGGTTGAGAAGATTTTCTGGAACAACAAAAGTCACAACAAAGCCTGATAAATGTAGGTTTATTAACAAAAGTTGAAGTAAATTCTTCAGCTGTATAACGCTATACAACCACCGAAGTGTTTTTTCAACCGCTCTGAAGATGGCTGTTGTTTGGTATAACTTTGATTATACTTATGCATTTGGAAATAAGGAGTCTCCTTTGATAATAAATAAATGATGGCTCCAAAGATGTTATTTTACAAATTGTTTTCAGTATGTTTACATGCAATGGTTGAAATACCCACTAACCGGTGGATAGCCCTATTCGGCCTTCGTATACAACCAGACCCAGATGTTCTACTGCTTATTAAAAAAGCACAACTAGTTTAATTACAAGTTCCCTTAAAAACACGTCTTTGGTTTAAGAACTGCAGTTGCAAAACCTCGTTTCTTTGTCATTGGTGACAATTCCCTCCATTCATTGGTACTTAAATCTAAGCACTCGACTGAATTGAGATATGTTCCAGTCTGAAAGTCATACCCACCCATAACAACAATGATATTGCCAGTGATAACTGCTGCACTTCCCGCTCTTTTATGATTAAGACAAGGCAACGCATTAATCTTTCCTGTTTTCACTTCGTACATGAATACTGTGTTCAATGTTTCGCCTTTCTCGTTATAACCTCCGATCAAAATTATATTACCTTTATAACTAACAGTAGCCATCTCAGCGATAGGAAATGGCAGTGGCGGCAAGGTTTTGCACTCATTATTGTTAATATCGTATGAGTATACAGTATTCTTACAGGTGTTTACCTGTTTTGTTGTGCTTCCACCAACCACCACAACCTCATGGTCAATAATCTGACAACCATGGCTGCCTCTTTCCTCTGGCAAATGAGACAATAACTTCGTCGTGTATGGGGGAGTTAATTTGATTCCGTAAATTCCATCCGAAGCCAATACCCCATCGAAGCCACCAGTTAAAATCGCGGTATTTTCACGACAAACCATTCCGTGACCGTTGCATTTGAATGGCATCTTGACAAAAGACTCGACCCATTCAGTATCATCCTCGCCGACATTCAAACATTCAATGATGTCCGTATACCCGACAGAATCCGCTGCAGGTTGTTCAAACCGACCGCCAGTTACATTGATTCGTCCCTGGTAAAGAAATGCCACAGGAGCTGATCGTGGCACGTTCATTTCTGGTTCCAATGTCCAGGCGTTCTCAGGCCAACTAAACGACTCTACAGATTTGTGGACAACGCTATAATCACGTCCCCCGCAGACATAAATCTTTTTGAATCCATTAAACCAGTCACATCTTCCGGTTGCTTCGGTTGCAATATATTCCATGTTTATTCTCATAGTATTCATTTCATGTCCCATTTCCTCGTTTTTACGACTTAGATCATCAATGACAACATTTTGACGGGCAACATCGGCCATTAACTTTCGAATAAACTCGTCTTGAGCCAGCTTAATTTCATTCATATTGTTTATCAAGTCGTCCGTTTCCTTTCTGATAAAGCAAGGGTGAACACGTTTAGATTTCCAAATTACATTTTCTCCACACTCGTCACAGACACTGATACGAAAACGACAAAGTTCGTTCTCATGTCGTTCTTGCTCGTTTCGGTTGATGACTTCAGAACAGCCCGTGTTTGTACAACGTGTTGGTGAATAGCCACAACTCTCGACATGCCGATCGAGAAATTCAAGCTCGACCACTTCTCGACAACCACGGCTTGCGTAATCGCAACGAATCTTGAGACTATCCAACGTTTCCATAAAAAATCTCGTTGGCTTGACCAGGGTTTCTTCCGTGAGATGGTGTTGGCAAGTTGGACAGGTTTCGGAGGTTTCCTTCAAACACTTTTGAATACACGAGCGACAAAAATGGTGTTCGTTCGGGCATTGCACTGGGTCTTTGACCACCTTGAAACAGATCGGACAAAGCAGCCTAGCGTCGACTTTATTTACGAATCTTTCGTCATCGTAGCCTCCAAATGAATTACACGCCATTTCTCCTCGAAACCGAGTGAGGAAAGCATTCGCTGTGCGTGGCGGATAATAAAAACATTTGTCTTAGGAAGACTGTTGCTTAGGAATTTGAAGTGTGGACTACACTAGACGATAGACCACACTCACTGTGGGTAGACTAAAACAGTCGACTGTTTGTCGGTTTAGTTTTAGTCTATGATATCATATCATATGACGAGCTCGGAAACGGAAGTTCTGAAACGTGGAATGGAAAACCCGGAAGAAGTGAACATACTGGGAAAATCCATTCGCATTCCTTATAAAAGATATAGCAACATTTTTTAAAAGGAAATAGCTTTCCTGGTCCGGGTATGATTTATTATAAATGTTCTGGTTTTAGCATGCGTACGATAACACAATCTTTCGGATTTGTACACGAAGTTCGTGAATATAATTGCACCGGATTCGCTTCCCAGAGAGAGTAGCGGGCAGGCGGGAGGAAGTCGGGCAGGCGCAGGTTATTGTTAACCCGATAATAGATCTTATTTATTTATATTACTTTCTTCTCTGCGGCAAGCGGTTTACTCCACTACTTAATGTAACTTTGTTTTAGGTGATCTAAGATAATGACGTCATGAGGCACCTCGACAAAACCATTTATCACGCCCCTGGAGTAATTGCTCTCATAACTCGTAACTGCAAAACGAACCCATTTCTACCCAGAAGAAGGAATTACTGAAATTAACATTTTCAAGAGGGAAAGTTGTTATGAAATAATATTTAATTGAAATTCAGTTTTGTCAAAGACTTCTCTGCTAAATGCCCGTATTAAATTTTTGGCCCTACTTGCATGTGTAAACAATCCTTATATTTATGCCTTTTTCTTCTTTTTCTAAATGTTTTTATTTCTGTTTTGTTCTGTTTCTTTTGTGTACAAAGAGTCAATCGACCTTGGAACGAAATCATTTAAAACTTTGTAGATTTTGTTTGACCTTGGGTTTGGCTCGCTTCATGTATTAAGTCAGAGGTATTCATAAGACAATAATACTTTCAAAGATGATTTCAGAAGCAAGAAAGTTTAATATTTCGGGTACATTGCTATGATTATATAATGTCGGGTATAACAGATATATCAAAATATTTACAATGCAAGACTAACGCCTGTATTCTAAAAGCTCACTCACACTTAAGCTCATTGAGTGGAAGATCTTAATTTTCTCATAACGTTTCAATGGCGGTATTTCCAACCGAATATTGGCTTGATCTTTAGTGATTTACCTTATATCTTTCCATTTATTCAGATTTCAGAAAGAACTTTCTCATTGATCAGCATTAACAAAATTTATATGCCACACTCAAGAGTGTGAGTGTGAATGAGCTTTTTGAATACAGGCGAAAGACACTAATATTTTTATATTATACATTAATATAAACGTTTCAAAGCTCATACGCGTTCCACTAAAGTTGTTTTTAAAACTGCAGTTAACCAAGCTCGTTTCTTTTTCATTGGGGCTAGTTCAATCCACACATTCGTGCTCAAATCTAAGCACTCTACTGAATTAAGATATTCCCCACTCTCATAATTACAACCTCCCATAACAATGATGATATTCCCAGTGATAACTGCTGTACATCCAGCTCTTTTATGATTAAGAGAGGGTAACGTCTTAATTTTTCCTGTTTTCACTTCGTACATGAATACTGTGTTCAATGTTTCGCCTTCCTCGGTAACACCTCCGATCAAAATTACATTACCTTTATAACTAACAGTAGCCATGCTACCGATAGCAAATGGCAGTGGAGACAAAGTTTTACACTCGTTATTGTTAATATCGTATGAATACACAGTATTTTTATTGGTGTTTGTGAATTTTCCTGCACCTCCACCAACGACCACGATCTCGTTGTCAATAATCTGACAACCATGGTAACATCTTCTCTCTGGCAATTGGGTCAATAACTTTGTCGTGTATGGGGGGGTTAGTTTAATTTCGTAGATGCCATCAGAACCAATGTCCCCATCACAGCCACCAGTAAAAAACGCGGTATTTTCACGACAAACCATTCCATGACCGTTGCATTTGATTGGCATCTTGACCGAAGACTCGATCCATTCCTCATCGTCCTCACCGACATTCAAACTTTCAATGCTGTCCGTATATTCGACAGAGTCGGCTCCAATGAGCCCAATTCGACCGCCAGTTACATGTATTTCACCCTGGTAAAGAAATGCTACAGGGGTTGATCGCGGGACGTTCATTTCTTGTTCCAATGTCCAGGCGTTCTCAGGCCAACTAAACGACTCCACGGATTTGTGGAAAACGTTAAGATCACGTCCCCCGCAGACATAAATCTTTTTAAATCCATTAAACCAGTCGCATCTTCCGGTTGCTTCGGTTGCAATATATTCCATGTTTACTCTCATGGTTTTCATTTCATGTCCCATTTCCTCGTTTCTACGACGTAGATCTTCAATGACAACGTTCTGACAGGCAATATCAGCCAACAACTTGCGATTAAACTCGTCTTGATTATTTCTTTCTTTGACTAAATTATCGATTTCTTTCCGCATGAAGCAGATATGAACAGCTCTCGACTTCCATATCACTTGTTCTCCGCACTCGTCACAGACAATCCTACGAAAACGACAAAGTTCGTTCTCATGTCGTCCTTGCTCGTTTCGGGTGATGACTTTAGAACAGCCCGTGTTTGTACAACGTGTTGGTGAATAGCCACATCTCTCGACATGCCGATCGAGAAATTCAAGCTCGACCACTTCTCGACAACCTCGGCATGTGTTATCGCAACGAATCTTGAGACGCTCCAACGTTTCCATAAAAAATCTCGTTGGTGTTGCCAAGTTTTCTTCCGTGAGATGGTGTTGGCAAGTTGGACAGGTTTCGGAGGTTTCGTTCAAACACCTTTGAATACACGAGCGACAAAAATGGTGTTCGTTCGGGCATTGCACTGGGTCTTTGACCACCTTGAAACAGATCGGACAAAGTAGTCTAGGATCGAATTTATCTACAAATCTTTCCTCGTCGTAGCCTCCAAATAATGAATTCGCCATTTCTCGTCGAAACAGAATGATGAAGGCATTCGCTATGTGTTTAATATTGTGGTTTTTTAGAAAAGTAATAAAAGCCTTTGAGAGTTTGAATGCAAAATATGGACGACACCAGACTGTTTATGTCATATGATATCACATGACCACAGAAAAGGAAGTCGTCGTAAGTCAACGGATCCGGAAATAAAACGCGGAATGGGAAACCAGAAACCCCGGAATATAAGTTGAATATGACTCGGAATTTCTCGTCAATTTGGCTTAAAAGTAAAAAGTAAAAACATCGTCAATATCACGGCAGATGAGCTGCTAGGTCCCTGGAAACGAGGTTGCTAAGCAAAGTACGACAGTGAAATTGTACCGAGCGCTCTTTGTCGAAGAGTAGCAATAATAAATACGTATTTATTCAGAAACATTTTACTCGGGCGAAAATTACGATTCTCCCGATCTTCAGTCCGAGAACATCAATGCCATAGTGCAGGTTTTTCTCTCATGTGTTGCTAGCGGGCGAACGGGAGGGAGTCGGGCAGATGCAGGTTATAATCTGTTGCGGAAATTTTTCAGACAAACAAATGTCACATGAAGGTCGGTGTATATGGGTTTTTCCGACGAAATAAATCTTATTGACCTTCGTAAGTAAATACGAAAACTACTAGATCATTAACTTCATGCAGTATTTTCAAACTTTCTTTCCTGCGCACGAGGATTTAACCAGCTGAACTCAAACAGCGTTCCAACACAGAAGTAATAGTATTGCTCAAACGTTTAGAGTGCCGTAGTTATATGGAATAGCATTCAATATGAAATACTATAAAAACCATTACCAGCAGACAATTTGATAAATACAAGAAAAACATACTCCAAAAATGACATATTGTAAACCCAAGATATGAGCTATAGACAACAAGACAAAATTTTAAGGTGATATAAAGTCGAAATATCATCTTTAAATAAATTTTGTCTGGTGGTCTGTAGCTCATATATCTTGACTTTACATGCAAGATGTCATTTTTCAAAGTCTGTTTTTTCTTGTATGACAGACTATTCTCATGTATTTTATTACGGAATGCGGTTTGTCACAGTCCAAGTTTCTTTGGAACAACTCATGCACGCATACTCTTTGTGGTCTAGCGCCTTTTACTATATAAGGGTTAGCAGCCCTAATGAATGCGGACAATGCGCTTAGCTTTTAAAAATACCCGGAATTCCAATTCCCGAGAGATTTAATATTGTTTTATATAAATATATCTACTTAAGTTATTTTCCTTCGTCAAATCTTGTTAGTGGTCCAAAGTGCAACCTATAGATATGCTGAGATTATCAACTGAAAACGGTTTAATGTTTATATATTAATATCAGATTTTATTCAATACTTCTTCCAGCCACTTCTCCCGCCCCTAAAGTTTACTTGAAGAAAAATATAAATAAACATGTTTATTTTTACTCGGAAATTCTGTTCTGTAGAAACAACGTTATCGCTTTCAAAGACATGGTCGGAAATGCTCCAATAAAGTTCCAAAATGATCAAACATCACTCGTGCTAATTATTAATCCCGAATTGTACTCGCCATAGAATGATTATCTAGTATTCTAATCGTATAAATTGAAACAAAAGGATTTAACTATTTCGCTAAGTCATATACATAGCAATACTTCACTGACCCTAATTTTTTTCAAATGAATGTTGTTTCAATGTCTTAAAGAAGAACTGCAGATGCATAAGCCCTCTCCTTCGTCATTGGTGGCAATTCTTTCCATTCACTCTTCTCTATACTTAAATCCAAGCACTCGACAATTTTTAGCCATATGGTTTTATAGTAATAGCCACCCATAACAATGATCATATTGCCAGTGATAACTGCTGCACTTGCTGCTCTTTGATTATTAAGACGAGGTAACTCCTTAATTTTGCCTGTTTTCACTTCGTACATGAATACTGTGTTCAATGTTTCGCCTTTCTCGTTAACACCTCCGATCAAAATTATATTACCTCTGTAACTAACAGTAGCCATCTCAGAGACAGGAAATGGCAGTGGTGGTAGGGTTTTGCATTCATTATTGTTAATATCATATGCAAATACAGTGTTTTTAGTGTCCTTGCAGTAGTTTGATGTCCGTCCACCAGCAACAACGACTTGGTTGTCAATAATCTGACAACCATGGTGACTTCTCATCTCTGGCAACTGGGTCAATAACGTCGTCGTGTATGGGGAAGTTAGTTCAATTTTATAAATTCCATCAGAAGCGTTGTTTTTGTCAATTAGTCCACCAGTGAAAATTGCAGAATTTTCGTGACTGACCATTCCGTGACCGTTGCACTTGACAGGCATTTTGACAGAGGACTTGACCCATTTTTTCATGTTTTTCACTACATTCAACCTTTCGACGCTATCCGTAAACTCAGTTCCATTCGAACCGCAAGTTATATAAATTTTACCCCGGTAAACAAATGCTGCAGGAGCTGATCGGATCAGGTTCATTTCTGGTTCTAGTGTCCAGGAATTTTCAGGCCAACTGAAAGACTCTACGGATCTGTGGCGAAGCTTTTCATCCCGCCCTCCGCAGACGTAAATCTTTCGCATGCCAGAAAGCAAGTCGCACCTCTCGGTCGCTTCCTTTGCAATACATTCCACTTCCCGGTTCCTACGGCGTAGATAATCAATTTCAACATTTTTACGGGCAATGTCGGCCTTCAACTTTTGAATAGACTCATCTTGAGCCAGTTCTTTCTCTTTTAATTCCTTCCTTTCTTTGACTAAATTATCGATTTCTTTCCGCATGAAGCAGATATGGACAGCTCTCGACTTCCATATCACTTGTTCTCCGCACTCGTCACAGATAATCCTACGAAAACAACAAAGTTCGTTCTCATGTCGTTCTAGCTCGTTTCGGCTGATGACTTCAGAACAGCCCGTGTTTGTACAACGTGTTGGTGAATAGCCACATCTCTCGACATGCCGATCGAGAAATTCAAGCTCGACCACTTCTCGACAACCACGGCTTTCGTGATCGCAACGAATCTTGAGACGCTCCAACGTTTCCATGAAAAATCTCGTTGGTTTGGCGAAGGTTTCTTCCGTGAGATGGTGTTGGCAAGTTGGACAGGTTTCGGAGGTTTCGTTCAAACACTTTTGAATACACGAGCGACAAAAATGGTGTTCGTTCGGGCATCGCACTGGGTCTTTGACAACCTTGAAGCAGATCGGACAAAGTAACCTATCGTCGAGTTTATCCACGAATCTTTCGTCATCGTAACCTCCAAATGAGCTCGCCATTTTATGTGTTTATGTATGGTTTTTTGAAAACAGATATTATTAAAGTTCAAGGCCTTGTCTCAAATTGAAAATGCTTTGTTTTGGTTGCAAAATACAAAGTACAACGAGTACGCACATGATATGTCACATGACACCTGACAGGAAGCCGTATCGATTGCTGTGATTGCACACAGCTGTTTCTAAAACGCGGAATGGGACACCAGGAACCAGGAATTCTTGAACATGAATTAAATATGTTCCCAAATAAACATCTCTAAAAAGTAGAATTGCACTGCAAGTCGCAAGAGAAATTGTAAAAAGGCCTAAAGTAGCAGCGCAAGCGGGAGAGAGTCGGGCAGCTGGGGGCAATGGCAACGAAAAATACACACAATTCAAGTAGTTTAAATATTTACAATGCAAGATCGGACCGAGAAGCAGCTTAGCATCGACTTTATCTACAAATCCTTCCTCGTCGTAACCTCCAAATAATGAACTCGCTATTTCTCGTCGAAACAGAATAATAAAAGCATTCGCTATGTGTTTAATATCATTGTTTGTTGAAAAGTAATAAAAACCTTTGTCTTAGAAGGATTTTGATTGTTTGAATGCAAAATATGGACGACACCAGACTGTTTATGTCATAAGATACCACATGACCACAGAAAAGGAAGTCGTCGTAAGTCAACGGAGCCACGCGGAATGGGAAACCAGAAACCCCCTGAATACAAGTTGAATATGACTCGCCGGAATTTCTCGTCAATTTCGCTTAAAAGTAAAAACATCGTCCATATCACGGCAAATGAGCTGCTAGGCCCCTGGGAACGAGGTTGCTAGGCAAAGTACGACAGTGAAATTGTACCAAGCGCTCTTTGTTGAAAAGTAACAATGATAAATACGTATTTATTCATAAACATTTTATTCGGCCGAAAATTATGATTCTTCCGATCTTCAGTCCGAGAACATCAATGCCATGCACAGTGCAGGTTTTTTACTAAGGGTTAGCAGCCAAAATGAATGCGGACAATACGCTTAGCTTTTAAAAATACCCGGAATTCTAATTCCAGAAAGATTTAATAATGTTTCATATGAATATATCCACTTAAGTTATTTTCCTTCGTCAAATCTGGTTAGTGGTCCAAAGTGCAACCTATACATGCTGAGATTATCAACTGAGAACGGTTTAATGTTTATATATTAATATCAGATTGTATATTCAATACATCTTCTAACCACTTTTCCCGCAACTGAAGTTTACTTGAAGAAAAATATAAATAAACATGTTTATTTTTACTCGGAAATTCTGTTCTGTAGATACAATGTTATCGGATATTGCTCTCCTTGAGCGAATGCAAAGAAAAGCAACACGTTTTTCTCTAATAACTACCAGCCCACAGCTAGTGTCACCAATATGCTCAATGAGCTAGGGTGGTGTAGTCTAGAGGCTAGGAGAGTTTCAGCAAGAATTACCTTACTTCACAAAATGAGTCGACATCAAATTGATATTGATACCGATCTTTTATCTTTACCTTTGGCCCAGTACCGAGCGAAGAACTCGGAGTAGCCATGACTACAGATATAGGCCTGACAAGGCTACTGAGAACGTATATTTCAACTCTTTTTTCCCAAGAACAATCAGGCAGTGGAAAAGCAGGGGCGTAGCCAAGGGGGGGCAAGGGGGGGCGGTCGCCCCCCCAATGGTCTTTAAAACCGTTCTCATGAAATGTTTAAATCCAGCGGAATATGAGGAGGGGAGATCAAGTTAGGTAAGCAACGAGTAATCAGTAAATCTAAAGAGATTTTAACGTGTATTATTCGTTGATCTAATGTAATATTGACAGAATTTTGTGATTTGTAACCTTACGATTACTTTTAAAAGCTCGTATCAGAGTGCGGGAAATGGCGTCAAGCCTTAGAAATCCCAAATTTTCCCCCGGACCCCCCCCCCCGATAGTTTGTGGCTTCCCCACTCACTGGTCGCCTCCCCAAATTTTCTACCCTGGCTACGCCACTGTGGAAAAGCCTTCCTAGTGACACTGTTAGTGTGGATTCAGTGAACATTTTTAAGTCTAAGTTACCTTATTTTTAAGTTACTATCTACTCGTTTTCAATACTTGTAAATAAATTACTAGTTTCTGTAGATTTTTTAAAGTTGGTGTGATATTTGCAAGAAGTTTACCGACTCTATAAATGTAGATGTAGCCTTAGTAAGTGATTTGAGTAGGGATTAATGGACTCTTGCATAATAGACCAACTTATGATCTAGGCAACAAGAAGGAAATAAATCACCACAGCTAAAAAGAGCGTACTGAAATTAGTATAATAGCCAAGTTTGGTCGCAAAATGTCAAGTATTACGGAAAATATAGCCATGCAAAGTAGCCAATCTTGTATATTTTTTTACTACGGCCGAGAGCGTTTAACTAATTTAGTTACACACTTCCGGCCGTAGTAAAAAAATATACAAAATTGCCTTTATTATGCAAAAGGTCCATTACGAGGTAAATTAAGTTACTTCAATCCAATCGAACAAGGGAATGGTGTCAGTGTGACAGTGACCACGATTGCGATAAGGTGTGAGCGAGATTTTGTTAAACGTGTCATTCAAACTATGATAAAGATCTTTATTATTATTCAACTTGTGACTTGTCGAGGACAACGTAGTTTCGGAGACAAAGCATTCTGGACACTAACTAGCTAGTAATCCCGAATTATACTCGCTATGGTATGATTATCTAGTATTGCAATCGTATAAATTGAAACAAAGGATTAACTATTTCGCTAAGTCATATATCTAGCAATACTTCACTGAGTTTTTGTTCTTAATTTTTTTTATCAAATAAATGTTCTTTAATGCGTTTAAAGAATAACTGCAGATGCATAAGCCTTCTCCTTCGTCATTGGTGGCAATTCTCTCCATTCACTCTTCTCCATATTTAAATCCAAGCACTCGACAGATTTCAGCCATGTTATGGTTTTATAGTCATACCCACCCATAACAATGATTATATTGCCAGTGAGAACTGCTGCACTTCCCGCTCTTTTATGATTAAGACGAGGTAACTCCTTAATTTTACCTGTTTTCACTTCGTACACGAATACTGTGTTCAATGATTCCGTTCTCTGGTTAACACCTCCGATCAAAATTACATTACCTTTATAACTAACAGTAGCCATATCAGAGATAGGAAATGGCAGCGGCGGCAGGGTTTTCCATTCGTTATTGTTAATATCGTATGCAAATACAGTGTTTTTACTGTCGTGGATGTAGTTTGATGTCCGTCCACCAGCAACCACGACTTGGTTGTCAATAATCTGACAACCATGGTGACTTCTCATCTGTGGCAACTGGGTCAATAACGTCGTCATGTATGGGGGAGTTAGTTCAATTTTATAAATCCCATCAGAAGCGTTGTGCTTGTCAATTAGTCCACCAGTGAAAATTGCAGAATTTTCGTGACTGACCATCCCGTGACCGTTGCATTTGACAGGCATTTTGACAGCGGACTTGACCCATTCTTTCTTGTTCTTCACTACATTCAACCTTTCGACGCTATTCGTAAACTCAGTTCCATTCTTACCGCCAGTTATATAAATTTCACCCTGGTAAACAAATGCTGCAGGAGCTGATCGGATCTGGTTCATTTCTGGTTCTAGTTTCCAGGAATTCTCAGGCCAACTGAAAGACTCTACGGATCTGTGGCGAAGCTTTTCATCCCGCCCTCCGCAGACGTAAATCTTTCGCATGCCAGAAAGCAAGTCGCACCTCTCGGTCACTTCCCGGTTTCTACGGCATAGATCATCAATGACAACATTTTGACGGGCAATATCGGCCACCAACTTGCGATTCAACTCGTCTTGAGAACGCTTAAATTCCTTCAAATTGTTTACCAAATCGTCCGTTTCCTTTCTGATAAAGCAAGAGTGGACACGTTTAGAATTCCAAATCACAGTTTCTCCGCACTCGTCACAGACAATCCTACGAAAACGACAAAGTTCGTTCTCATGTCGTTCTTGCTCGTTTCGGTTGATGACTTCAGAACAGCCCGTGTTTGTACAACGTGTTGGTGAATAGCCACAACTCTCGACATGCCGATCGAGAAATTCAAGCTGGCCCACTTCTCGACAACCACGGCTTGCGTGATCGCAATGAATCATGAGACGCTCCAACGTTTGCATAAAAAATCTCGTTGGTTTGGCGAGGGTTTCTTCCGTGAGATAGTGATTGCAAGTTGGACAGGTTTCGGAAGTTTCGTTCAAACACCTCAGAATACACGAGCGACAAAAATGGTGTTCGTTCGGGCATTGCACTGGGTCTTTGACCACCTTGAAGCAGATCGGACAAAGTAGCCTATCGTCGAGTTTACTCACGAATCTTTCCTCATCGTAACCTCCAAATGAGATCGCCATTTTATGTGTTCATGTATGGCTTTTTGAAAACAGATATTAATAAAGTTCAAGGCCTTGTCTCAAATTCAAAATGCATCGTTTGGATTGGAAAATATAGACGAGTACGCAGATGATAAAATGTCATATGACACCTGACAGGAAGCCGTATCGATTGCACATGGTTGTTTCTAAAACGCAGAATGGGACACCAGGAACCAGGAATTCTTGAACATGGAATATGACCTTGAGTTTTACCCTTTTCCTTCTCAATATGTCGGGAGATGCGATATTATAGGAAAAAACCACTGTAAATGTGAAGTGGTACCGAATAGCATTTGTTAAGAGTAACAATAATATAGTATTGATTTTATTCATAAACATTCTATTTTCCGGGAAAATTGAGGAACTCCTGATCATCACTCCGTGTTTTCCTGGAATTCATCAGTCGCTGAATTTGCGTGGGTGTCTGTGGGTTACTGGGAAAACCCAACGCATTTCTTATCAAAATATATGGGAAGATTGTGGTAAAACTGTAGATGGAGGACTGGTACGCAAAGCTATTAAGGTGGGGGTCTACCTGAAATTGGAGATTTCGTGCTGTTTTGGTTGGCCAGCTTATTGCTCGCCATCTATTACTGCTAACTGCATAAAACTAGATATCACCAGAAACAAGGACTTCAAATATAATAATTTTATTCCCATACCTTAATGATTTACACCTATATATAATATACTTTCAAAGATAATTATTCTTCCTGAAAATAGGGCTTATGCTTGAAAAAGGAGAGTTTTTCATGGATGCAACTCAATTTTGCAATGAAACACGATGCAAGTAGATCGAAATCAGCGATAGATTTTTTGATATTGCAATAAGTTTTTATACAACATCATTCCAAAATATTCGCAAAATAAAATATTGAAATTTTAAAAGTTTTTCATCTCTCAAATGGTGGGAATACACCCTATACCAAATTCTATCGCTCATTTCACTTATCAAGTCGAGCTCTACCATCACTGAAAATTTCAGCCAAATTGGTTGAACTGTTGTGGAGATATCTTTTCTCTGGGGCAGTTTGTCAGCGTCAGTATATGATTACAACTAGCAAGAGGGTATTAATAGTTGACAAAAGTTGCTCTATTACGCTAAAGGTCCATTACGAGGAAAATTAAGTTATTTCAATCCAATCGAACAAGGGAATGGTGTTAGTGTGACGGTGGCCACGATTGCGATAAGGTGTGAGCAAGACTTTGTGATTTTGTTAAACGTGTCATTCAAACTATGATAAATATCTTTATTATTATTCAACTTGTGACTTGTCGAGGACAACGTAGTTTCGGAGACAAAGCATTCTGGACACTAACTAGCTAGTAATCCCGAATTGTACTCGCCATGGTATGATTATCTAGTATTCCAATCGTATAAATTGAAACAAAGGATTTTACTATTTCGCTAAGTCATATATATAGCAATACTTCACTGAGTTACTTTTGTTCTTAATTTTTTTCAAATGAATCTTGTTTAATGCGTTTAAAGAAGAACTGCAGATGCATAACCTCTCTCCCTCGTCATTGGTGGCAATTCTCTCCATTCACTCTTCTCCATACTTAAATCCAAGCACTCGACAGATTTCAGCCATGTTACGATTTTACAATCATGCCCACCCATAACAATGATTATATTGCCACTGATAACTGCTGCACTTCCCGCTCTTTTATGATTAAGACGAGGTAACTCCTTAATTTTACCTGTCTTCACTTCGTACATGAATACTGTGTTCAATGATTCCGTTCTCTGGTTAACACCTCCGATCAAAATTATATTACCTTTATAACTAACAGTAGCCATATCAGAGATAGGAAATGGCAGTGGCGGCAGAGTTTTGCATTCATTATTGTTAATATCGTATGAATACACAGTGTTTTTATTGTCGTTGATGTAGTTTGATGTCCGTCCACCAGTAACAACGACTTGGTTGTCAATAATCTGACAGCCATGGTAACTTCTTATCTCTGGCAACTGGGTCAATAACGTCGTCGTGTATGGGGGAGTTAGTTCAATTTTATAAATCCCATCAGAAGCGTTGTTTTTGTCAATTAGTCCACCAGTCAAAATTGCAGTATTTTCGTGACTGACCATTTCGTGACCGTTGCATTTGACAGGCATTTTGACAGTGGACTTGACCCATTTTTTCATGTTCTTCACTACATTCAACCTTTCGACGCTATCCGTAAACTCAGTTCCATTCGAACCGCCAGTTATATAAATTTCACCCTGGTAAACAAATGCTGCAGGAGCTGATCGGATCAGGCTCATTTCTGGTTCTAGTCTCCAGGAATTCTCAGGCCAACTGAAAGACTCTACGGATCTGTGGCGAAACTTTTTCTCTCGCCCTCCGCAGACGTAAATCTTTCGCATGCCAGAAAACAAGTCGCACCTCTCGTTCGCTTCCTTTGCAATACATTCGACTTCCCGGTTTCTACGGCGTAGATCATCAATGACAACATTTTGACGGGCAACATCGTCCATTAACCTGCGATTCAACTCGTTTTGAGCTAGCTTAAATTCCTTCAAATTGTTTACCAAATCGTCCGTTTCCTTTCTGATAAAGCAAGGGTGGACACGTTTAGAATTCCAAATCACAGTTTCTCCGCACTCGTCACAGACAATCATACGAAAACGACAAAGTTCGTTCTCATGTCGTTCTTGCTCGTTTCGGTTGATGACTTCAGAACAGCCCGTGTTTGTACAACGTGTTGGTAAATAGCCACATCTCTCAACATGCCGATCAAGAAATTCAAGCTCGACCACTTCTCCACAACCACGGCTTTCGTGATCGCAACGAATCTTGAGACGCTCTAACGTTTCCATAAAAAATCTCGTTGGTTTAACCAAGGTTTCTTCCGTGAGATGGTGTTGGCAAGTTGGACAGGTTTCGGAGGTTTCCTTCAAACACTTTTGAATACACGAGCGACAAAAATGGTGTTCGTTCGGGCATCGCACTGGGTCTTTGACCACCTTGAAGCAAATCGGACAAAGTAACCTATCGTCGAGTTTATTCACGAATCTTTCGTCATCGTAACCTCCAAATGAGCTCGCCATTTTATGTGTTCATGTATGATGTTTTGAAAACAGATATCAATAAAGTTCAAGGCCTTGCCTCAAATTAAAAATGCATTGTTTGGATTGCAAAATATAGACGAGTACGCAGATGATAAAATGTAACATGACACCTGACAGGGAGCCGTATCGATTGCACACGGTTGTTTCTAAAACGCGGAATGGGACACCAGGAATTCTTGAACATAAATTGAATATGGCCCTGAGTTTTATCCTTTTCCTTCAGAATATGTCGGGAGATGCGATATTTTAGGCAAAAAAACACTGCGAGTAATGTGACATGGTACCGAACAGCATTTCATTTGTATAATAACAATAATATAGTATTTATTCATAAACATTCTATTTTCCGGGAAAATTGAGGAACTCCTGATCATCACTTCGTGTTTTCCTGGAATTCATCAATTAGTCGCCGAATTTGCGTGGGTGTCTGTGGGTTACTGGGAAAACCCAACGCATTCCTTATCAAAATATATAGGAAGATTGTGGTAAAACTGTAGATGGAGGAGTGGTACGCAAAGCTATTAACAACGAAAACGCTTATTCATGAGTTTATCGAAGGAATGTTAAACTTGAATTGTGCTAGTTGTTAAATTTGTTAAATTGTTATATACACCCATGTAATTTATTTAATTCTAAGCTACTTGAATTGTGTGTAGTTTTCGTTGCAATTGCCCGCAGCTGCCCGACTCTCTCCCGCCTGCTACTTACATACGAGAGCAAAAATATCAGTACATTTAATTATACCCTCTTGCTAGTTGTAATCATATAATGACGCTGACAAACTACCCCAGAGAAAAGATATCTCAACAAAAATTCAACCAATTTGGCTGAAATTTTCAGTGATGGTAGAGCTCAACTTGAAATGATCAATAGAATTTGGCATAGGGTGTATTCCCACCATTTGAGAGACGAAAAACTTTTGAAATTTCGATATTTTATTCTGCGAATACTTTGGAATGATGTTGTATAAGAACTTTTGCAATATCCAAAATCTATCGCTCATTTCAATCTACTTGCATTGTGATCCACAAAAAGCTCATTGGAGTAAAATTCATATGCATCCATGAAGAGCTATCTTTTCTCAAGCATAAGCTTATTCTCGAGAAGCCAATACTTATCTTTGAAAATATATTATAGATGTAAATAATTAAGGTATGGGAATAAAATTATATTTAAAATCCTTGTTTCTGGTGATATCTAGTTTTATGCAGTTAGCAGTAATAGATGGCGAGCAATAAGCTGGCCAACTAGAACAGCTCGAAATCTCCAATTTCGGGTAGACCCCCACCATCAGTTAACTAGTCTTTCATACAACTAGCCCCAGGAACTAAAAACTGAAATGAAGAGAAATGGATTTTTGTTTCACAACTAGCCCCAGTCCTTTCCCGCCATTAATCAGATCGCGAAAAGAAGGCATAAGATTTTTCACCGAAAACTATGTTCTGACGTTCTGTTTGAAATAATAGCATTTTCTAAAATAGCTAGATTAAATGCTAAAATTATTAATGAATGTGTTTTTTGGCATTATTCTCAATTTTTTTTTGACGGGACTATCTGTCTTGGAAAAAACTACAACAGACAACAACGAATGTCATACACAAGAAATAATTACAGTTATTGAATAATACATCTACCTTACGAATAGTTACTAATAGAGGGATACATTAGCACAATCAGTATGAATCTTATATTCTATATGAATGCCTAATTAACCTGTCTAATGATATACTATTATTTAATCAGTTTCTATACGTCATGTTCATCAGCATTAAACGTTTAGTGCAGAACTGCAGTTGTGCAACCACGCTGCTCTAACATTGGAGATAATTCTTTCCATACATTGGTGCTTAAATCTAAGCACTCGACTGAATCTAGATTAGTTTTAGTTTCATGAACATATCCGCCGACAACAATGATTACATTACCAGTGATAACTGCTGTACATGCAGATCTTTTATGATTAAGACAAGGTAACATCTTAATTTTACCTGTTTTCACTTCGTACATGAATACGGTGTTCAATGTTTCGCCTTTCTCGTTATAACCTCCAATCAAAATTATATTACCTCTATAACTAACACAAGCCATATCAGAGATAGGAAATGGCAGTGGCGGCAGGGTTTTGCACCCATTATTGTTAATATCGTATGCATATACAGTGTTTTTAGTGTCTGCGAGACATGACGATGTCCGTCCACCAGCGACCACGACTTCGTTGTCAACAATCTGACAACCATGGAAACATCTTTCCTCTGGCAACTGGGTCAATAGCCTGGTCGTGTATGGGGGAGTAAGTTCTATTTTGTAAATCTCATCAGACACGTTATCCCCGGCATGACCGCCGGTGAGAATCGCGATATTTTCATGGCAAACCAATCCATGACCGTTACATTTGATTGGCATCTTGATGTCAGACTCGACCCATTCCTTTCTGTCTTCCCCGAAGTTTAATTCCTCAATGCTGTCGGCGCACCCCGAAGATTCAATCCGTCCACCAGTCACGAAGATTTGTCCCTGGTAAACAAATGCTGCAGCCGTTGATCGCGGCACGTTCATTCCTGGTTCCAATGCCCAGGCGTTTTCAGGCCAACTAAACGACTCTACCGAATTAATTGGTATACGATTATCGTCACGCCCTCC
This sequence comes from Dendronephthya gigantea, assembly GCF_004324835.1. NCBI lineage: Eukaryota > Metazoa > Cnidaria > Anthozoa > Malacalcyonacea > Nephtheidae > Dendronephthya > Dendronephthya gigantea. The sequence goes on along the minus strand of NW_021163063.1, from coordinate 494,480 downwards.
GAAGACGTAAATTTTCCGCATGCCAGAAAACAAGTCGCACCTCTCGGTCGCTTCCTTTGCAATAAATTCAACTTCTCGGTTTCTACGGCGTAGAACATCAATGACAACATTTTGACGGGCAATATCGGCTATCAACTTGCGATTCAACTCGTCTTGACCCTTTTTTTCGTTGACTAAATCATCTATTTCCTTTCGTATGAAGCAGATATGAACAGCTCTCGACTTCCATATGACTTCCTCTCCGCACTCGTCACAGATAATCCCACGAAAGCGACAAAGTTCGTTCTCATGTCGTTCTTGCTCGTTTCGGTCGACGATTTCAGAACAGCCCGTGTTTGTACAACGTGTTGGCGAAAAGCCACAGGTTTTGACATGCTGATCGAGAAATTCAAGATCGACCACTTCTCGACAACCACGGCTTGCGTGATCGCAACGAATCCTGAGACGCTCTAACGTTTCCAAAAAAAATCTTGTCGGTGTGGCCAAGGTGTCTTCCGTGAGATGTTGTCGACATTTTGGACAGGTTTCGGAGGTTTCCCGCAAAGACCTCAGAATACACGAGCGACAAAAGTAATGTTCGTTTGGGCATAACACTGGGTCTTTAAAAACCTTTTCGCATATCGGACAAAATAGCCTATTTTCGACTTGGCTTACGAACCTTTGGTCATCGTAGCCTCCAAATGAAATATTCGCCATTTTGTATGAAAGAAATTGATTGAAGAAATCTTTCGCGCAGTGTCGTGTTCGATGCCGTTGTATTCAAGACAGACTTGCAATTACCTTGACTCAAAGGTCTCTTGTTATAAAAAAAATTGGATCTATTTGACGTCCTGTCATCTGACCACTTCAGATAGCATTGATATCCAACTGCGATCTTTTGTGGGTCACAACTGAAATTATTTCAGGGCGACGAAGGTGAATGAAGAAAATATGCATAAATGCATCTCTTTATATATTAAACAAGTTTTCAGAATTACTTTATATTGACAAGTATCTCTCATCAGTTTTTGAAAAGAATCAGTATGAATCATAAAAATAACACTCTCCTTGCAAAAGTCACTCAGTTTCACGAAGTGCACCAACTAGACCTTTGGCTTTGAAGGTGTTTTTGTTCGTGTTGGACGTTTAAAACAGGCAACCACGCGTAGTAATCACATGTCAATAGAATTGTCACGAAATAACATTTGTAGCGCTATCGCCAAGCCAAAGTTTCAAGTACACACTTATAGTTCTACTTAGAAAATCGCTTTCTATCGAGGTTTCACTTAAATTCCCTATACAAAGCTCCCATGCAGTATCATTCAAAGCCCTAACACGTGCAAATTCAAATTCGGTCTACTGAAAGTTGCCCCAGCTTTTAAACGATGTCCCTAATTTTATCATTGTTCTAATTTAATAGGATTGATAAGTAAACATACCAGAGGTATATTTCAACTATTTTTTTTAGTATATTTTAGCCGTCGTCGTTAGGTCGCCATGCTTAATTCTTATCTCTTAACTTTTGAATGGCCAAACAAAGAAATAAACCTTTCCCAAGTTAATGAAAATCCAAAACGAATAACATGAAAAAAGTATAGGTTATAATTATGGTGGAATGCCAATGGAGTAAAACAGTTCGTCCTACTATATAAAGCAACGTATATATCAGTCGATTCGACTCTCACACCGCAAATGTGTGAATCCCTTCAGTACATATTTCTATACATGATAATTTTCATACATATTTCACGCAATACAGTCTTTGTCCTGCGAATATTTCACTAATTGACAACACTTCCTGTGTACGTTATTACTATTAGTTCGTGTGTGATTTTGTACTAATGTATATTCTTAAGTCTATATATTGTAAATATAATAAACAACCTCCTGGAAATCAACTACGTAGGTGTTGAAGGGTTGCTGCTTTAGGGCTGCTTTCCATTGTCGCGTTTTTTGTACGTACGTATAATATACACGCACATAAAAGTTTAAAATCACTTAAATTATACTAATTATATAATCTTCGAGTGAATAGGTGCATATAGGTTGGATTCTGTTTTGTTAAAGATTTTGTTTTTTCTGCAATAAATTATTTGAAATGTTTTTGCCGGAAATGTTGGTAGTTCTCAAGATATTGATTCAATATTTGGTTCACTTCATAGGATAGGACTTCTTTCAAGTTTAAATTCAAACATAGTTATTGAGGCGGAAGATTTACATCAATTTAATCCACGCGTTTAACAAAAAATGTTCACATGATCCCCACGTGTTGTACACGCATATCTGCATGAATCCAAGATGGCGGAAAGGAATATTTCTCTCAGACAATATATCACAAGCCCGAAACATGATGTGATTCTGTAAAAACTTTCTATGTTGCTTTAGAAGTTTCGCCTGTGTTAGTTATCTAACAATCAGACAAAACTCAATTTTTACTGCTTTATACGCTTAAATTTCATGCGAGTTGAGCTTTAAACGTATAGATTTCAGCACGAGAATACCCCGGTTATGCCTATGGGCAAATACCACCGATTCAATTGTTGTTAAAACTCGTTAAATTTAAAGACAATAAAACATCCCGTGATTATTTTTTATTCTCAGTCGACAAAATGATTTAAGTACAGCTTACCGTGAGATCATCGACGGGAACCAACATGCTGTGGACTTCGTTCTGATAAACCGTCGTTCCGTTCACCACAAGTGTTTGGTCATTTTCAAGTTTCGACTTCAAATGGTAAATAGTTTAGGCAAGATTTAACCGCTTCCTCTGGTTTCCAAAGTTTGGTATTTCCCCAAATACATATACTGCATCTATTATATATATCTTTGGTGCAAACTTAGTAGCAAATACTCCTGAACTATTTTTGTAATCTTTTCTCGACTACAAGTTATGTATGTATTTTTACAATTGAATTGACCAGTTTCAAACGCCTTGCTTCTCATGTGCAAAAGATAACGAGGCACCTCAGCTGATTATCTATTGTTTTAATGCGTTGGAAATTTACTGAATAAATAAATAACCAAACATTTTCATTGCATGGCGGCCCTTTGATTTCTTCTTTTACGTAAGAAAACAATGGTGACCTGTGAGCTAAAGGCTGTTTACATGAGCCCGGTTACCCGAGGTTCAACGAAGCGTGAGAGGACTTTGAGGTATTGAAATAAGTCTATATATGACACCAAACAAGCACATGCTATTATTGTGGCGATTATACGACTGTCAGGATCATGTTATCTGCTCATTTCAATGCCTCAAAATCATCTCACGGTTCGTTGAATCTCGGGTAACCGGGCTCATGTAAACAGCCCCTAAACCATGCATTGAAGGTAGTTGATATGCTCTAAATAAAAGCAATCCACACACGAGAAAGACTCGCAAAGTGAATTCCTCACAAATACTAGCGAGTTTAAGATTCACTCTCTATCTCGCTTTAATATCCACAGTTTCCTAACAGGAATGAAAATTACAGACACCTTTTCATAAACGAAGTCAAAGCCGTATGTAAAACAAATTAGTACTTGTTTCCTAACACCAATAGCAGATTTCCTGTCACGTCCGCGTCGTAGATTTGGTGCATTTTAAACTCGCTACTATCAACGCACGAGAAATCTGCTGGGAATAAGCGCATGGCGCTGTTAGCACAGTCTATAAAGCCTGGTCTCCATTTTGTTGTAATTGTCGTGAACAAGTCATTTTCACCGATAAGAAATCGTCGGGTTGCAAATCTATCTTTATTTCTGTATTATTATTAACAGCTATTCCTGTCATTATTGACTGCACACACGTAGAAATATTCTATCACATCGGCCACCTTGACATGTTCGCGACACTTACAGGAACCAGGCATAAAGGCGGATTTCCACTCGGCGGAACTGATGATGAGAGTACGTCATTTTCCCCAGATATTATTTTAATCGCGAGAATTCGACTGAAGCAGCTAGGTCCACTCGACAAACCGAGTGCAGTGGAAAGCCGGCCTAAAGTTCCCGTGAACGATTAAATTTAATTTAAAAAACTACGGGCACTTCTGATGTACGCAAGATTTAACTTAATTTCCATTAATTTTGTTAGTCTGGTTTGTTTAAGTACAGTCAGTATTATTTGATATGGTTTAAATGTACATGCATACTAAATTATTATTATTATTTTTTTATAGTTAATAAAAGATTTAATACAACCGACCAAATACTTTGGTTTACTTTCGCGATGTTTGCACAAGCTACCAAAGAGCCATGTTTTTTCTTTTTTAGTACTTCAACGCAAACAGAGCGAAGGAATTTTTGCCGCCCCTATTTCCCGCCGTTCTATCGTTCCAGCTAGGTAATTCTTCGAGACAAACAGGACGTATCAGCACATCTTGATGGATTATCCACCTTTTCTATGCAAAAAAAGACGGACAATCCGCCAAGAAGTGCTACATGACCGCCACCGTAAATGACGTCACTGCAAAGCACTACCCAGAATACCTTTCGTGAGATCAACCTCGATTGGAAAGACGTCAGCTTGCTTTAATTCACTGTAACATTCCTGGTGGTATTTTGACATGGCTTGAACGAGCCGTTGCAGTTGAAATACGATGTCTTGAACTAAAATTTAAACACTTTATGGTTACAAGGGAGACATGTCGCAGCTCTCGGAAGCTTTCGTCCAATTGGAGAATTTTTTTCTATGCTTTCTAAAGAACGAAGCTATGCTATTGGTTGAAACAGAAATGTATTGTAAAGTTTAGCCAATGAAAATCATTCTTGCTGGTATCACAACCGGCCAAAGGGAACCTCAGATATGACGATGCTTACCGTGTTTATTATCGAGTAATTCAAGTTTGACGAGCACATCCGAGCGAAGTCGGGCAAATTTCTCCCGCGCCAACTGCCGACATCGCAACACCACTCTAAAAAATTATTCCACCAACAATAATTGGATTTTAGATGACTTAAAAATTGGTTATCAGATGCATATGGATGGTTTTCACTTCGAAGGTGGTCGAAGTCTGCCGTAAAATTATAAAGAAAATACGTAATTCTCATGGTCTAAATTAACAGCAGAACTCCGAAGTGTATTCCAACATGGCCGATTTCGTAGAAACCATGAACACTAAAATTTTGAGTGAACATTACCTGTAATCATAATTACCGGTCTCGACACGGTAGAGAGCCTCGTGCAAAGCCTTGATAAAGAGAAATGATAAAATTCACATAAACCACAAACTACCATACGTTCAGTTGCTGTTAGAAATGTATCAAGAACTTATGATCATTTCCAGGTGATCTGAAATGGCGGGAAAGGACTACTTGTCCATTTCTCGGTCGAAAGAACTTCATATCTCTCGAAATATACTTTATTTCAGTTTGAAATTCATGTCAGAGCAAAAGTGCTTATAACTAAACATGATCACAAAATTTCGACTACTTTGATAAAGAAGAACGAAAGATATAATCGATTGAATACTGCAAAATGGATTTCCATTTCGACAACCCTTCTGAGTGCTGATTGGCTAAATTATGAGCGCGAGATATACCTAGTATATTGAGTATAGTTTTGATAACTTTTCTTGGGGGAGCTTTCTTTATGTGTTGTGTAAGTTCAATTTGATATAAACTCAAACAATTTATACTCACAGCATACGCGTATTCTTCATCGTCGAGCTCCTTAACTTTCAAGCAATAGGACTAGAAAAAAATATTGAAGTTTTGAGCCCAAAAGGCAGTCAAAAATGTGAGAATAAGATATCAACTACAATTAAAAGATCCTTACGAGGTATTCAAACTTCGCATCAGCATATCTCTTTATGGTCAACTGTGTATCAGGAATTGCCTTTGTAGAACAAAATATTTTTTTACCATGAGGTTAGGTGATAAAATATCAGGAAAAATTACTCAGAAAGGAAGAATATCGTAACAAGATGTTTTGTAAAAAACAACAGCACGTAAAAGTTCTTATTTAAACACAAGTAAGCGTTGAAGTCAGTCTAATATAAGGACTCTTCTCGTTTATACTCATTCAGCCCGAAGCATCTATGAAAAACTCTACAAGAAGAGAGGAGGATGTGGAATTGGAGGCCAAAACTAAAGATTTTTTTATAACCTTCGAGAGATAAGTGTTTAGGTCACTCAGCATCGGTTTCACTTTCTTAAGAAAATCCATTCCAATTTTTTCAAATGATCTAAAAATATTAAAAACTGTTGCTTTTCATCTGTCCCACATCATGTTAGCGCTGCATTTAAGAAAATGAGACAAGCAAAATTGATATTGTTCACACCGGTAATGTCGAGGAACAAATGGTGAAAGCGACATGCTGTTGTGTATGCAAAACTTGCAAAAACTGATAGAAAAATTGACGACATTTATGATTAGTGTAATTTCTATATCTACCTGTGTGCCGTTGAGAAAATACTAAAGGCTTCATTTGCGTTTGGTTGCAATTCTCGTACCCCAATAGAACTGAAAATATTACCCAATTCTAAATAACATTAAATGCAAACATTCTGATTACAACAAGAAAAAAGATAGTAGCTATACGTATATAAAAAAAACTGACTGTCCAACCTTTATGTGTTTGCGCGAGTTGGTAGAAACTTTGAAGATAGCGTTTCGTGTGGTCGAACAGACCTGGGGAATGTAAAAGATAACATTAAATCATGTAAACGCTGATCTGTAAACAAAGAATGTTATGTCTGGAATATGAAATTATCATTTCACTTAAGCACTTCAATTACAACGATACATACCTTTGTAGAGCATCGAATTTTGCTGCAATTCCTCCAGCTTCTTTATCAAGCCATCTTACAGGAAAAATAAGAAATGGGAATATGAAATGAATACACAACTGTATTTGAAGTGGTGGGTTAATATCGTAAGGTATATTTTACCATTGCAAAGGATAGCTCTGCTTAGACCAAGCGCATCTGCTGTTCCTGAGCTCATGTGTTCCACCACACGATGTTTCATCTTCTTCATAACTGGAAAAAAAACATGTGAACAAGCTGTCTTTTCATTGGTCACTAGCAGCGATGTTTTGATCACATGCTATACAAGTTGTCCTCTCATTGGTTACAAGCAGTGATGTTTTGATCACATGCTATACAAGCTGTCCTGTCATTGGTTACAAGCTGCCCTGTCATTGGTCACTCGCAGGGATGTTTTGATCACATGCACGCTAAGATTTCAGTCGCTAAAATCTCTAATTTATTCATACCTATGTCCAATGTCTTGCCCAACTTCGGGTCCGCGTGAAGTTTGACATAACTGATCGTCACATCAGTCTGAAATACAGAAAAAATTTGTATGAATGCAAGATCATTATTATTCGACTTTGTTTTAAAGAATTCTTTACGGACATTTTCACTGTAGGGTAGGTTCCCAACCTAGAATTATACATACAAATGGCAGCATTCAGACAAGAACTTATTCACTTTATGGAATAAGCTTTGGAACATCAGTAGCTATGCATATCATCTTAAGATGCGTTCGGTGGTTAAAAATAAGCTGTCCGAAAATTATACAGAGAATTATTTTTTTAGCAATATATGGCCTTTGTTTGGAAAGTTAAAAGAGCAATTGTGCGTAACTTATTTGCTCAAGTAGAAAGGCAAGCTTTTTTGTGCAAAAGCAAAATCTCTAGAGTTAACAAGTATTTGTTTCACAGGGACGTCATGTTTAGAAAAAACAAAAAAGGCCATAAAAAGGTTCAAATATCGATGGCTCGACAATCAGAGAAACCTGTTGACAAAATTATGAACCATTGATCCCATGGCTGCAGAAATTATCATTGGTTGTCTAAAATTCACTTCGTTTACGATTTTCTTCACTTTATTAGTTAGCTATACAGCACATTATATCCTATATATGAATCAAACAAATTAATACATGAAAGCTTAGCTACATAATTTGTTAGGTAACAATAATAATCATGAAATCTTACTAAGTTTTTGTTCTTATATATTGCTCAATACAAGATATATTCTAGTGCAACGAATGAAGAGATGCTGCTGCATAACATCGACCCCTTTTCATTGGTGACAATTCTCTCCATTCATTGGTACTTAAATCTAAGCACTCGACTGAATTGAGACAGTTATTAGTTTCACAACACCCGCCCATAACAATGATCATATTGCCAGTAATAACTGCTGTACATCCAGCTCTTTCCTGATTAAGACGAGGTAACTCCTTACATTTACCAGTTTTCACTTCGTACATGAACACTGTGTTTAATGCATCGACATGCTTATTAGCACCTCCGATCAAAACTACATTACCTTCATAACTAACAGTAGCCATAGCAGCGATAGGAAATGGCAATGGCGGCAGGGTTTTGCATTCATTATTGTTAATATCGTATGCATACACAGTGGCTGTTGCATCCTTGTGATAAGTCGACGTCTGTCCACCAACAACCACGACCTCGTTGTCAATAATCTGACAACCATGTAAACATCTTCTCTCTGGTAACTGGGTCAATAATTTCGTTGTGTATGGGGGAGTTAGTTCAATTTCGTAGATCCCATCAGAAACAATGTTCTCCCCAACACATCCACCGGTTAAAATCGCTGTATTTTTGTGGGAAACCATTCCGTGCGCGCTGCACTTAATTGGCATTTTGACTAAAGACTCGGTCCATTTTTTTTTGTCTTTTCCGACGTCCAGTCTTTCGATGACGTCAGTATCATCGCCTTCAAAACACCCGCCAGATACATTGATTTGTCCCTGGTAAACAAATGATGCAGGAGCTGATCGTCGGACGTTCATTGCTGGTTCCAATGTCCACGCGTTCTCAGGCCAACTGAACGACTCCACGGATCTGAGGTTACACCTATCAAGACGCCCTCCGCAGACGTAAATCTTTCGTCTGCCAGTGAACCAGTCGGTCGCTTCCTTTGCGATGGATTTCATTTCCTCGTTTCTACGGCGTAGATCATCAATGACAACATTTTGACGGGCAACATCGGCCAACAACTTGCAATTAAACTCGTCTTGAGCCAGCCTAAATTCTTTCAAATTGTTTACCAAATCGTCCGTTTCCTTTCTGATAAAGCAAGGGTGGACACGTTTAGATTTCCAAATCACATTTTCTCCGCACTCGTAACAGACAATGATACGAAAACAACAAAGTTCGTTCTCATGTTGTTCTTGCTCGTTTCGGTTGACGACTTCAGAACAGCCCGTGTTTGTACAACGTGTTGGTGAATAGCCACATTTCTCGACATGCCGATCGAGAAATTCAAGCTCGACCAATTCTCGACAACCACGGCTTGCGTGATCGCAACGAATCTTGAGACGCTCCAACGTTTCCATAAAAAATCTCGTTGGTTTAGCCAAGGTTTCTTCCGTGAGATGGTGTTGGCATGTTGGACAGGTTTCGGAGGTTTCGTTCAAACACTTTTGAATACACGAGCGACAAAAATGGTGTTCGTTCGGGCATCGCACTGGGTCTTTGACCACCTTGAAGCAGATCGGACAAAGTAACCTATCGTCGACTTTATTTACGAATCTTTCCTCATCGTAGCCTCCAAATGAACTTCTCCTCGCCATTTCTCCTGGAAACTGAAGGAGGTTGTGCTTTGTTTGGGACGCTGTTGATTGCAAGGCAGGTATTAAACACAGTCTCAAAGATATGTATCGCTTGCTTTAAAACTTTGCCCAGACATGCACTGTCATGCAGTGATTGTATGAAATATAATATCGATTACCAACGGAATTTCTAAAACGCGGAATGAAAGACAAGGTCAAGACCAAGATTCAGGATATAAGAAACAGGAATCTCTAAATACAGAAGACTGAAAGTTATTTTCATTTGGGTTAATAAAGATACTAGTACTCCACCTATAGCATTCAGAAATTTTTTTAAAGAAGTTACAAAATCTGTATGCTACTCTGATATCAAAGGCATAATATATTATATATGGACATAGTACTGTACGGTAAAATATAGCATTGATTATAAATATAGCAAATAATTCGCCAGGATTTAACCATTATTATATACAGGAGATGGGATATCATAACTGCGAATTGGCGCAAAATACGACTGGAAATTGGCGGGAAATAGGACTGAGAAAAACATGATGAATGATCAGAATATATTTGTAACATCTACACACAGCTACTTTAAATCCATCGAAGTTCCAGAATATCTAGCACCATTTAATGACAATAATAGAGTAATAAAAAATTAGAATTCGATCTACTGAAATAACGTAGCTATTTGAAATGATAAAAATTTTATCGATTGGGCAAAAATGGCATCGGTTGCGAGCCTTGAGGTATTCCAGGTTTCAAATCCGCGTTTTCTATCTGTCAAAACAGGTCGTTTGATTTATGTCAACTATACACCAAAATTGCAGACAATGTCAATGCGATTTTAAACTTACTCGGAACTTCAATTCCCGGAATATCGCAATAAATGTCAACGTATTTCTCCGTAAAGGCTGATTTATGGCTGTAATTAAGCTTACCGCAAGAAATATAAAGCAATTTTTATCACTTGAATAAAAGCTGTAGAACCTACAATAGTAATTGCTAATAAAAATTTTCATTGATTTTTAATGACTAATTTTGTCATATATATATAGAAATAGAATGACTGTTAAATGACTGAAATATTTAGTATATATCAAATTATAGCCAGTTATACATCAAGCTATAACAGTGTCACACAAAATTAACTAGAAGAAAGATATGAATAAAATATTTCTAGTTACTTAGAAATCCTGTTCTTAAAGAAACATTGCTATATAGTGATGAAATGTTCTCGCTTTCAAAATATGCATGTTGCTGTAGACCGCGGATATGAGAAAACGAGGGAAAACACGTCAATTCTGCACGGCTTTATGTTGTTCGTTCTCATGTCGTTCTTGCTCGTTTCGGTTGATGACTTTAGAACAGCCCGTGTTTGCCCAACGTGTTGGCGAAAAGTCACAGGTTTTGACATGCTGATCGAGAAATTCAAGCTCGACCACTTCTCGACAACCACGGCTTGCGTGATCGCAACGAATCCTGAGACGCCTCCACGTTTCCATAAAAAACAAGGTTGGTGTGGCCAAGGTTTCTTCCGTGAGTTGGTGTTGGCAAGTTGGACAGGTTTCAGAAATTTCGTTAAAACACTTTTGAATACATGAGCGACAAAAGTAATGTTCGTTTCGGCATAACACTGGGTCTTTAAAAACCTTGTGACAGATCGGACAAAATAGCCTTTCTTCGACTCTTTCTACGAATCTTTGGTCATCGTAGCCTCCAAATGAACTTCTTCTCGCCATTTCTCTTCAAAACAGAATGAAGGAAACATTCGCCGTTTTAAACTTTGCGATCTGTCTCACAAGGTTTAGTGAAGAATGAAGCGAAGAATTTATTTAACGATGAGTCGCTAAATTATATTGACCACTTCAGATAGTATCGAACCATATCAAATTGGGCTCTTTTGTGTGATTCACAAACAGATAATTTCAGTGCGACAAGGTGGATAAAAAGAAAGTATGGAAAAAATTTGTTTACATAAATTATATTACTTGCAAATTACATCTTGAAATAGCGTATTGACTATTGTATGTTTCCTTATTTAATATTATGTTTTCCGCATTTGAGAAAAAATACATATATTCTTCAAGTCAATGTTGGTAAGTTTGGGAGATTCACTTACTCGCTGAGAATACTTCTCATGACACAAATATAGAGATGATTAACTATGATTTAATTGTAAATTATATAAGAGGGGAAGTAGAGCATTTCAAAAAGAAAATAATTGAAATTTTTTTATAACAAGGATATCAAAAGGTATTGAATGCATTTTTAATAATAAACTCTAAAATCAATTCTTTTGGTTGAATTAATTCAATGAGTTGGCCTGGAAATGAAGTTCTTTTTTAAAATATAACAATTCATCACGCATCATCTTTCCGTCAAACAACCGAATTATGTCTTCAAATATCATATTGTGTGAGCTTAAACACACAAAACGTTTATATTGTCTCGCGGTCATAATTTTAATCTTAACATTTCCCCTAAAATTTACTGGAGTGAAATTTGTCCATAGCAGGCAAAAGTATTGTAAAATGGAAAAGTATGCATGAATCTTCAGCTAAGCTCTTTAATGTTTCCAATGCACAATTGATAGGTTATAGTTGCTATATCCAGTTTATTATATTTTTTATATTTTTCTCATATAACATCTAACACGGAAAGTCTGATGTTATGCAGTGTATGATTGGCTCCCTAGTTTTGCAGAGCCAATCAAACTTAATGTTAAATTAGTCTTTCTCCATTTAACATCATCATTTATTTAGAAGGTTGTATTAAAATATGTAGATCTTCTCTATGAAGTATTTGCAGCCAACATCTCATCAGAAAGACAGTCAAATGGCTGTAAGCCAGAAACGTCAAAGACAACAAAAAATGGCAAATAAACTGCTTTCCATGTCCATATTTTAGTGGATCATGCCATTTAATACACCGGTTTCACATTGTCTTTGACTATCTTGTGTTCATGAGAAACCCGCCTAATATAGGGAACAAACAGCTCACCTACTCAGTTTCAAAAGTCTTATTATGTATAAAATTTATTTACTAGAATAACGGTGGAAAAAATAACTAATGCCACCGACTGGCCAGAACAGCAACAATGGTTCTGACTGAATGGGTCTAACTGAATTGAATGGGTAGACCTACTAGATACTAGCTGTGTAAATTTTGGCATTACCAGTTTTGAATATGTTGTTACAGTGGTTAAGGTTTGAAAATGCCACTTCATAATTGTATTTACCAGGCCAACTTTCGCATTGGTGTCACATGTAATGCTGCCTGGGTGACGAAAACAATTACATCAACTTTTATTGCCTTCAACCGTTATAAAGGTTAAAAAGGTGACCTTTTTAGATCACTGTTTATAGAAATCTCTGGTTTATAGAAATATTGGCAAGTCATACACTTGGATTGATGCTGAAGACAACACAAGTACGTGAACTTCATTTATTTTAAACAAACGATCAAAAGATCAAACCTTGACAGCCTGTATAGCTTTAGCCACGTCGACCTTCGTCTTTCCACGCAAAGATTTGCCATTCACTCCAACGATCTCATCTCCCGCTTGTAACGTACCGTCTTTGGCCGCCGGAGTGTTGTCAAACACTTGAACGACGTACAATACAGGACACAGAGGAGCTCCGCCACCGATAGATATCCCAATCAAGTTCTGCTTGTCTTTTGAAAGGGTCACCGTGCCTGGTTTTCCTTTTAAACCCCTGAACAAAACGGTGATACAAATTGAAGTCAAAACACACCAACGAGTGCAATTTCAGCACGTTTTTAAACTCTGAATCACCAACCTGGGATCTATCTCAAAATCAAAGTCCATAATTCTTTCTTGTGGCTATTTGATCGTTTTTTATTCAACGTTAAAATGGCTTTATTTACAAAAAAGAAAAACACCAGTCGGGCACCATCTTGAATATTAAATCAAATGCAGTTTCCACTTTGTTTTTTTTTAAATTGGGAAAACGGTGTAATTAAAATAAAAATTAACATTTTTTGAGGAATTTGAAACTTGTGAATTACTAAATATATCATATTGTACCAGAAAAGAAGCTTTTTAAAAACTTGTTATAAATTGTTTGTTTGAAGTGAAGTAAAACATTAATAACTTTTCCTATAGAGTGTACAGAGTCTGTACACTACAACTCTGTAAGTTTAACTCAATTGGCTGATGTTAATCAACTCCACTTTCAACTGCAATGTTTACCATAACTACAATATTATTTTATACACTTTCTATTCACCTATAATATTTCATAATGGATAATACTGAGAATAAATACACAATAAAAAGTTGTATAAAACTAATAAAAGTGTAATGGAATTATGGAAAATACTTTCAAAGTGGATGCACTGGTATTTAGTACTCAGTCTCAGTGATTGCGCGGAAACAATTTTCCGGGAAGAATCTAAGAAATTCCAAATAAAAACAAGCAAAAAACACGACCTTGATTTACGGAAGTTTGCGAGGTTTGGAAGCGTTTCTAAAGTGTTATGCTATAAAATTGAACTGTTACAAACATGTCGTGGAACCAAAGACCGCCTGCATATAACCAAGGTTACGGGGTAAGTGGCGAAACTCTAAAGCACACAGTTAGACGCTCTTCAACCATATATAGTGAACTGTGTCACAGTATGCTCTAAATATGTAAACAAAATATATCAATTTCAAGACGGATCGCTGTAAGCCCTAGTATTACTAAGACAGTATTCACTCAAAAAATGCTTGTCGTTTACCTCTTATTCTTTATGAAACCAATTCTATCTAAAATGGCATGTGTTTTACCAAAAGTATGTACATACAATTTTAGCATCGTGATCTCGATTATGCCGAAGCACTTTTAATAGCAGGAATTCATTACGCTAAGAGATCGTTTAAGACAAAATTCATATGCAATAAACCGAATAAAGAGCACCTTGTTACTGCAATCATCTTGACCAAAGTGCACTGCAAAGTATTAGCTACATTTAACGAAATAACTGTTAATTTCAACAAAACCAACCATGTGGCAACATTAATTAATTTAATGGTAGATGGTGTGCTTAATTTAACAGTGGTGTAGTACCGACCAGTCAACGCCCATTCACATGATAAAATTGGTTGTATAAATGTCATTCTGATAAATAGAAACAAGTTCTTGTGCCATTTCTGTTTATGCACTGATTGCCAAGTCTGAAAACTGGCATTTGTAGGCGTATCTATTATATAACATGTTATGGAGCACAGAGGGAATTTTTTTAGTAAAATATCACACAACTACTTTGTTTTCTAATTAATAGGCTGCACCTAATCCTTATGGTCAAGCACCACCTCCCCATTTTGGCAATGCACCCCCACCACAATCGCATCCTTATCAACAAGCACACAATCCTTACGGCCAACCCGCAGGGCACCAACCCTACACATACCCAGCCTATAATCCCTCAATGCGTCCTCAAACAGGGCCTCCACCTGGAATTGACATGGCATTATGGCAATGGTTTCAGGTACATACCTTGTAATTGAATGTAGTACACCTATTGTATACAGTTTAGGACAGTTCAATAGGATAGGACTTAGGATAGTAGATTATCACAACTATAAAAAGGCTAATTGAACTATCCAGTATAAATAAAGTCTTTACTTGATCTCTAGGAAGAACAGTTTAGAACTGATAAAGCTATCCCTAACTAAATAAAGTTAGTTTAGTTTAGGTTTCCTTCTGCAGTAACACTGGATCAATAAGAGATGATCCTTACTGGACCTCAAGGAAAAACAGTTTAGAACTGGTAGATAGAGCTATCCAGTGTAAATAAAGTTAGTTTAGTTTAGGTTTCCTCCTGTAGTAACACTGGATCAATAAGAGATGATCCTTACTGGACCTCAAGGAAAAACAGTTTAGAACTGATAGAGCTATGCAGTATAAATAAAGTTCGTTTAGTTTAGGTTTCCTCCTGTAGTAACACTGGAACAATAAGAGATGATCTAACCAGGATGATCCTGGCTGCCTAGCCTGGTGCCTTAAATTACAATTCTATCAAAAACAGTTTAGAAACAGTTTATCAATGGGTATTCCAAATTTCCAATATAAATACCTCCTCTAACAAACAGCTATATGGAACTTTGTAGGCTGTAGACCAGGACAACTCTGGTGGTATTTCCTCAGATGAACTTCAGAGGGCCTTGCTCAATGGTAACTGGTCGCAATTCAATTCTGAAACATGTCGTCTCATGATTGGAATGTTTGACAAGGACAAGTAAGAATTATTTAATTGTGATTTTTCACATTTCACTAGATGCACGTAAATTCTAGGGTTTAAAGGGTCTTAAGTTTGAGTGGAATTATACACACTTTAAATTCAAGACAGGGACAGTTGAAGGAAAAATGAGTCAACTATAGGTCCTCTGGCAGGAATCAAACCTACACTTTTGCGATGCCACTGGCAAGAGCATTGCACCGGCATCGCAAAAACGTAGGTTCGATTCCTGCCGGAGGACCTATAGTGGACTCACTTTTCCTTCAACTGTCCCTGGCTTGAATTTGAAGTGTGTATGTTTCCACTCCAACTTAATACCCTTTGAACCCAAGAATTATTTAAGTCTGGTTTTTGAGAGTACCAGAGTAAGCTGTTTTTGGATAAACAGAATGGCAAGGGCATATAAATTACCTGGGTGTATAGATTGGGGGCAGGTCAGCAGTGGAGGAAAACCCCCTCTAGACTGCATGACATGTCACCAACAGTGATGTACATGCCTTTCACCTGGCACCCACCTAAAAAACCTTTTTTAGGTTTAGCCTACCTAAAATTCTATTTTCAAAATTTATTCTGTACAATTGGGTGGCAAATTTACCCACCTCCCCAACTAATCTCCTTGCTACACTGGGGAAGCTCGCCGACCACAATTCTGGTGTGGAACATGCTGTAAAGTATTAGCGTCGATTGTATTTTTCAGATCAGGAACCATCGATATTCATGAATTTTCAGCGTTGTGGAAATACATTCAGGAATGGAAAAATTGTTTTGATAGGTGAATACCTCGATTTTTAAATTAGACACAAATCATATATGGCTATGGACGAACGTTTGTGGCAAGAAATGTAGCTTTTCTAACGATTAAGTCGAAGTGAAAAGAAGCGGTGAATATCTCGTCCTTTTGTTCGCGTTTTCATACAAATGGATAGAAAAAATCGCCGTCTTTTGTAAAAACCTGAAGGCCTTCGACCTATTTGTGTTTCATGAAACATACTACAACGAGTTATAGATTTCTTATATATATTTTAAAAGGATTTTTACAAACCTGTTCAGAACACGTGTTCGCCATTGCCATTTCGCCAGCGCTTCATGTGCAACGAAAAAGCGCTAAACTATATCAAGTCCACAGAATAAGAAAACAAACCAGAACCGCACCGCTATAAACATCAAAGGGTCCTTTTCGAAATGAAATTATTGGAAATGAAACTTCAAGTATGGACCATTCCCCCTTTAACTAAGTTTAAAACTATGAAAAGTCATCAGCAAATCTAGAAAAAAGCATTTTAAAATTAGTAACATCGAAAAGTCTCGATGCAGAAATATTGGAAAATGGGGAACATACAGTTCTGCGTCTGCGGTCGGCAAATTTTGTATTATAGGATTACGCGAGAAAGACTCTTCAGTAATTTTCTTCTCCTAAAAGTATAGGATTCCATTGCATGTTGCCAGAAAAATTGCACTGCGTTTAACAGGCCATTAAAAACCATTTTGTTTTCCATAAAACAGATTCGACACGGATAGATCAGGAACGATCGATGCCCGAGAATTGAACGTCGCGTTCGGATCTTTTGGCTATCGTCTGTAAGTATCAGATATTGTCACGTATATTCGTGTATCAGATATAGAAAAAAAAACAAGTTTTCAGCTTCAATCACTAAAGACGAGTTCACGGCGATATTATACAACCGTTTCAAAGTCACAGTCAAACGGATGCATTGAAATAAAGTCCAAAGTATCACCGTTAACTTGTTGTCTTGTTTTAAATAAAGCTCAAATCTTGTGTTAACATGAAATGACCCTTCGCAGAGTTCCTTTTTGACGCACGGATACTCCGTAGGAGTTTCAGGGAGTCGTTGCTAACGGTCTCGCATTCTTTAGTGCCATTAACTCGACCAACCTGCTTTGCGCGCTTATAGTATTAAAACTTGTTTATCTGGTTAGTCTACTAGCCAACAATTAATCGGCTATTCGTGCATCCGTGAGTCGTCTCATTGAGACGTTTGATTTTCTTATCTCCTAAAGAGTTAAGATTACGTTTGATTTTCTTATTTCTTAAAGAGTTTCACACGAAGCTCGAAACTGCGAAACTCGAACATATTCCTGACAAAATATGTTTGAAACCGCATTGCTAAAACTCGTCCGTTTTTCCCGAGGCGAGGCACCACCAATAAATCTACCAACCTGAACTTTAAACCTTACTTTTAGGTCGCCTCAGTTCACGGATCTATGTGTACGAAAGTTTGACCGTACAAACACGCGAAGCATGAAGTTCGACGACTTCATCCAATGCTGTGTCATGTTGAAAACGCTCACGGATGCCTTCAGGAAACATGATGCCTCGCAAACCGGCGTCGTTCAAATCAACTACGAACAAGTAAGTCTTCAAATGACTCCAAAGATGGCGCCGGACCGAGTCTCAATTACGTTCGCTTGTTATTACATTCATCGATAGAAATCGACTCCTATGTATAAACTACGCCAAATCCCAAACAGTCATCCCCCATCTAAATATACATTCAGTCCAGTAATCATGCGTTGTTGAATTTCCAGTTTTTAGAAATGGTTTTGAATCACACACTGACCGGAATTTGAATCTCTTCAAATCAAAGTGGCAGCACCTGTGAAAAATCTTGACTAAACAACTGAATAACCATAATTCAAAACAATCCCATTTTAACTTGTTATTTTAATTAATTTATATACAGACAATATAGTCTTTATATAATCTTTTTGCACTAAAACTAGCAAATAGCATTAAATATTAGGTTTGGCCAACGCGCTTGGCTTCCATAGTTGCATGGTAGGCCAAATTCCCAAGAATAATTCGCTATAGTAAAAAAGATGGCCGCTTGTCAATTTTAAGAATTTTTTGGGGGAGTTTAAATCAGAGAAGAAAACAATTCAGTTTACTGTCAAATCATAACTTAGTAAGGACTAATCTTCTTTTAGCGAGTTTGTTCATCGTATGTGTCCTGTGTCCAATTTTGTCAACAAAAGCAAAATTCTCCGCAAAATTCTCTCAAAAAGATATTGACACATGTCGATATCAACGTAGCTTTTCGCAAAACGAAAATGGCTTATTTTTAACAGAAAACTTTAGCTCAGCGACACGAAATTACGTCAAAAGGTAGCAAATCCTCGCCTAATCTGTATGAAACATTTTTTGTCGGAACCTTTGCACAAACTTTGAACAAACTTTGCTGTCGGAACCGATTTAAATTCGCAAAAAATTTTTCTTAATCGACATGCCGCCATCTTTTTTGATATTGTGAATTTAACTTTACAGCAGGTACTGTATATTTTGACGGGAACGTGAGCTTTTTCTTAGTTTTACGAATTGCGTGAAAAACTAAAAATATATAATCATAAAAAGAAAATATGTCATTTCCAGTCACTTCCCAGTTCGATTGCAGCTCATTCCATATATACAATGTCAATGTACGTAATCAGTATTTGTCTATATATGTACTTTTTGAGACTACGAATTAAATCTTTTCTCAGTCAAATCCTTTTGCATTGAGATTCTTAATAAAAGTCAGTATACAAAGTTTCAAACGATAAATATCTTGTTCAAATGTTTGTCCCTTTACTTCGCGGTGGCATACCATAACAAAGTAATCCTAGGACACATTGTTAGAATTCTACAAACCAGGATACCTTTATCACAAAAGAGCTTTATCACAAAAGGCCTTCATTTACTGGTATCTCGTTCTGTCGCTATTCAGTAGCCATTTTGTTTTATTAGCCCACAATACGATTAGTCTAACGCTTCGTAAATTTGCTTGTGTCAAAAATTCTGCATGATGGAGTCAGTCTGGATGATTGCCAGCCACAATTAATGCACAATACACTATGCGTAAGGTTGTTATGCTTAGATCAAACCTTAGTGAAACCAGGAGATATTGACATTTCACTGAATGAATTGAGCGATGCCATCGGCAGCGACTCTGGTGTCTTTCCAAGGTCTAAATAGTCCTCGTTTTCTTCATCCTGTGGAAACAATCGATGTAAGTTCCCCTTGTACAAAATGAGTAAAAAACTGAAGCCTTCAAAAGCATTCACTGCATATAGCGGCTGAACTAATTTGACAGACTTTTTGTCATTAATTAGCCTGAACAATTAATAAATCTCAGAAAGTAACCCAAAATATCTACGATTACTCGGACATTGAGAAAAACTTACTTCGGAGTGGCCAGTATCGGGTTCCAGTCCTTCCCATTCGCGGTAGATATCTTCAATAAATTTCCGAGACCTATAGTGATGTAAAATTTTAAAATTATGTGTGTATCACATTTTACGTTTCGCTTTCATGCAGGGCGATTGATTAATAATAAAGATATACTTCTTGGTTTGACAGATTTGGTATATATTCATTTCGGTTCTGCTTTTAAAAAAATCTGTAGTAAACTCAATTCAGGGTCGAAGACATTTCTATCATACTTCTTTAACTTGATTTATGCACTTACTTCTTCAGCATATAAGGATCAAAAGGAAAAAATGAATCCAATTGATTAAGCAAACTAAGTTTTGCAACAGATGAATTAAAGCTTGATGAAGCAACAGGAAGCATACTGCGATTGTTCTTCTCAATGATGGTGTAACAAAATACAACTTCGTTCATTCTGCAAGAAGAATGTTCATATACAATTCATAAATATTTTTGCCAACACGCGAATTCATTTTTGCATGCAACTTTGTAATATTCGTATTTCCTTATACAAAATCACCTATGCACTGTCCACAAATTCGACACAGATTGTGAAATTTGTGTAAACATCTACAAATCAAAACAATAAATGTACAACTATATTATTATTACCTTGTTACAACAGCGAACATTTTAACAACAGTTGAAAGGCAGACCTAGCAAGAGAACAGCAAAAAATCTAATTCACGCCGTATTTCGATCGGAACTCGATAAGCTCATCACGCCTAGAAAGTAGAAACCTGAATACCTAATCGCAAATTGTTAAAAAATGGTGCTGAACTAACCTTCAAAGGGTTTAATTTACACGTAATGATTCGCTCGAAGTTCAGACGCTGAACAAAATTTATTCCTACCAACAACAGGGATGTCAAAGATTCAGTTTTGAAAACAATTTTGAATGTCTCTTTTTATAATGACATTAATTTATTAATGTAGTTACCTTCCTCGTTTTCCAATAATTTTGAATGGCAAAACACAAAGATATAAAATATGGCCTATAAATAAGAGAAAATATATACATAAGGCTCGGACCGTTCACATTGTCAAATTTTCTGTGATCACAGTTGGAATTTTCAAACGGTAGTTTCAAATATTTGGTAGAAATATTCAAGGAACGAAAACAGTGGTTAACTCTGAGTCATACTTCATCGTTATACTCGCTGCAAAACATTTGGGACTTGGGATTTAGCAATGCAAATTCTCAACTGTGCATGAGCACAGGAACTTCGACAGTATAAACCGGGACTTATCATAGAAAGTCATACCCATGCAGAGAGAGTAATTTATACACTTGCACTTGAATATATCTGAAATGGTTTAGTACCTGACACAGAGAGTAAAAATGACCGTGTTTATTCGCGTCAGCTCTTCCAGATGCGCTATCAAACTCGTCGATATAGCTATAAAAAATCAACATTTATAGCTATAAAAAAATCAACAGTACAATCATAAAAATATTAGTACAGCGATTCAATGAAGGTTGCGGTTTTGACTATACACGCATGCGCTATAGGCTCACCCATGAATCCAGCTCACAAGCAGTTCCAAACAAGTTTGTACAACACTAAGAAAAATATTTAGAAGTTATTCAATATTTATTCAAAAGTTACTCACTCACTCAAAGTCTATTCAAATCGCTTAGGGTGATCGCATTTATTTATACGCTGCAGTGACATTCGTTGATATTATAGGCACGTCAAAACGTTTGACAATAAACCTCCGTGTGATATAGTTAGCCCTAGCTACCAGGCTTCCGATGTACGCCGCAGCCGTTTGTCGAAGTATCAGTGGCGTACTGGGATCTTGAAACTGCAAAAGCCAAAAGATTAAAGTTTTATAAATTTCTCTTGATGGTAAACACGCTATATACAAGTATTTTAGAACAAAGAACGGCGAACGAAAAGTTCTTTGGCAGAATTAAGTTATATCAAGGCGCCTTTATAATAATATACCTTTGCCCAGCAAACTTCAAGGAATTTATTTACAAAAAGCTGAAAAAAAAATTTAATCAAAGGTTTTACGAACAAGCATCCCAAATTTTATAAGCAAGTTCTGCCGAAACTTACCTCATCAAAACTACAAATATAGAATATCAAAAATTGCACGTGACAGGAGTTGTGAGTTGGGAAAATAACTTTTAAAAACACCTAAAAAAATACAAAAATTATTACGTTTTGGATGTACTGCATGTATAGACACTGTGTGAAAAATAGCACGACTCGAGACTGAAGCTGAATATAAAATCGATTTGAAGCACCTCTTCACTACTGACTCAAAGACTTTCAAGGTTTTAAATTACACACTTTATATTGACGGACATTTTGTAGGTCCTCTGCCAAAAGTTATTGACACATATACCTCAAGAAATGTTTCGAACACGTCTGATGCAACATCCAGGTTGTACATTTCTAGGAAAGAATAACCGCAAACATTTAAAGGTTTTCTGGCGGCTACGATATAGCTTATACCCAAAACGAGAAAGGCTCGAAACTTTGCATCCGAGTATTGATAATAGCACTGGTAATAATTCCAGTATTTCTGATATCCGTAGTGAAAGTATCTTTACACGAGTCATACCTTCGACGTGACACGCATTCTTGATATATTTAAACATTATGTTCATGAGGACATCTAATTTTTCCGCCATTTCATTGTTCATTTTCTCTGGTTGACTTTCTTCATCATCATCCTGAGTCTTCGTCGTTTCCTCCTGCTCGTCTCCGTCGTGTTCCTGCGATCATTAAATGACATCACATTACTCATTAGTTCCAAAGTGTCTCAGAAAAAAACTGACAAACAGAAATGGTATATACATTTTATATTAAGGGGCTGTTCACTGAGCCCAGTTACCGAGATTTAAAAGCGTAAAATGGACTTTGAGGTATATTGAAATGAGTAAATAACATGATTCTTGTGGTCGTGTGATCATCCTAACAATAGCATGTGAGTGATGTGACTTCTTTCAATACCTCAAAGTCCGTTTTACGCTTCGTTAAATCTCGGTAACCGGGCATGTTAACAACCCCTAAGTGTCAAGTGATTTAAATTTTTGGGCGGAAAAAAGATCAAGAATTTTTCAAGTTATTGGAACGAGAATAAAAAGGTCTTGCGATTTTCGTGTTACGGCGCTATAGTCACTAGTCTAGTGGGTTATCAGTTTGAAGTATCTGTGATTGACTCTTAAAAGCCCATAATCTTGCAGCTATAAAACCGGGGTTAATCTAATATAGTAAGACCCTCCATTCGCGATTAGTCCTATAGTAGTACCTCCAACTATTGTACAGCGTTAATTGTCAAATACATTTAATATAGAATCAAATAACTTACCAACTCTACGTCAAACTGCGTGGCTTCACCTTGCCCTTCATCGTGGAGTTCCTCTTTCGGGATTTCCACCTATTTTAGGACGATGCAATAAAGATTATAATCATGGTATTCCAGATGCGAGACTTCAGTATTAAAGGCCCAGAAATTAAGGCAGAAAACTTACATCAATTTTCAGGAAATGACTGCAAATAACCTCCAAAATATCCTGATGTAAACTTGGAGCGTATATGAAAAGTTGAAGTAAATTCTTCACATAATATTCCTGTTAAACAAACAGATTGGTTTGAAATGAGTGGTGCTTTGGCAATCAAAAGAAAGTACTTGAAAAATTGAATAGCGATTGACCTGGAGATTTACTGACGTCGCTAACACTAGCCTTTAACAGCACAGAACATAGTAATTTCGGGTTTAAAACGTTGCTATCACGTAAAACGTTGGTCGTTGCTTGAAACATGCTTGCCTTTAGGCGTCGCTGCATGCATGTCAATGATTTAATAATAATTTAATTTAAGGGATTTAAGACGTAGCGACGACGGCAAAAATATTTATTTATTTATCAATCGTATATAATTAGGTACAATGGGTAATTTAAAGTAATTGCTTGAAGAGAGTAGGAAAACTTTCACTAAACCGCACTTAAAGTTGGACTTTCCAATGCTTTGAGATGGAATCAGTGATTTGCCGCGTCGTGAACAACAGCGAAGGCCTTTTGAAAGTCCCATGGGAGTTCATGATCACGGTGTTTTTACATCTCGGATAAGGACCAATCAGGTCGCGTGAAGTGGCATACACACGTGTTTTCGCGGGAAAAACCTCGGAATATGGCATTAATTAAACATGGCCATGAAAGGGCTGAATTTCAGATTTCTATTTCATTCAAGCGTGCAAAGTAATTTTTCTAAATTTGTACCACCGAAAATTTCCGGCGTCCTACCAGTGTTTTTCAAAATTATCGCCAGTACGACTCGAACATGTTTAGGAAATATCATTTTTTGCTGGCCTTTTGTGATGAAATCAAACGCTGTGAAATTCACGGGTTTCCCCGCGAAAACACCATTTTACGCGATCTGATTTGTATACCAAAATGTAAACAAACGCAGTGATTAATTGGTCGTCACGTTGTCAACGTCGTCGGTTCTCGCGATTCAGAAATGAATACGGTTTATACAGAAGACATAAGTGGTTTTTAAAATTCCATTTACAGAGCGGAGTGTCATTTTATTCCTTTATTTTGATATTTTGTTTTTCAAATTATATATTAAGCACACTTAGTTTTAGATGCATTTTAGGTTTGCAAAACGCGAAGACCACTGGCACTGTTTAGAAATTGGTACGTTTAGTGTTGCCTGTTGATACAAATGAGAACTGCGGTTTTAGAAAAAAACTCCTCAAAATGACTTATATAAAACAGAATAAAATATGGTTGTCTATGGTTGTAACTGTGTTTAATTATTTAGTTTTAAGCGGTTACGTCTTACATACGTGGTGAGCCAATGACTTCTTCATGTAAGGATAATTCTGAACAATCACTGGTAACAAATATGCAGGAGCCCTGGAAAGAATATGACAAAAGTTTGGAAAAAATCTTTGAGCAAAACAGAGCAAAAGGAAAGGAAGGCGACATGACATGCAGAGTATATCTATCAAATCCATTTAAGATTAAACAAAAACTAAACTAGAACTTCATTTATGAAAAAGGATATAGCATGTATCAGTTCTAAACTGTGTCTACTATTAAAGTATTGTGAAAAATTAGTCCAGGCCATTATTATGAAATAAAATTAACTTACGTTGGAACAATTTCCACAACAGCTTGCAAAGCCTTATGGGTGCTTTGGAATCTCTTTTGCTGCACTAAAAATACATGGGAATTCTGTTAAACAACTTGACATTTGCATCAAACCTCAAAGTGCTGATATTACTGAACAGCATACCATCCAAGTCAATCTCTTCCAATGGCTGTCCTTTCTTTTCATCTTGAACAAAAAATGGGGTTCAATGATTAATATAGCTCAGCTAAACTAGATTACTTTACCTACTGTAAATAAAAGGTGAAGATGCTAAGAAATTAGCTATCAACATAGGTCTTGAAGGCATATAATTGTTTACAATTCAGCTGACTGTGCATCTGTACAGGATGATTTTGACTGATAGCCAATGTTCCATGATTAAATGAGAATTTTGTACCTGGTGAGAAGTTCTTGATCAACATCTTTAGGCAAGCGTGGAGATAGTAAGTCTGTGATGACACCAGGTTCGTGAGAAAATCCACAAATTCACTTACAGTGCCATCATCTTTATCTGACCAGGGCAGTGCCTACAAGAGTTGATCACAGCTGCATTGGTACTCTGCTATGTAAAAGCATTGCAACTTTACGCCGAAGATTGATCTGTGGAGTGTAAGCTACACAGAATGCACCCTGAAAGGCATTTGTCATCTCCACACTTACCAATGCAGCACCAACAAGTGTGTCATACTCTTTGGTCAAACTGGAAATACAATTTTTCAACCCGAACAAGTACTTCTTCATGTCAGATGGCTAAAATAAGACTTTCTATCAGTCAATGTACACTTTCCCCATCTAATGATGATGGTAGAATTCATTGAAGGCTGCATGGTGGTGGTGGTGGAGGGGGTTAGGGGGTTAGGGTTAGGACTCATATCTTACCTCGTCCCTACATGTTGTCAATTTTTGAACAAGATTGTCATAATCTTTGGTTTTTCCCTGTATGCAACCAAATGAATGAAAGGAAATTAATCAGTGCATGAAGCAATGAACATATGCTAGGGCAAGTCAGCAAGTTCCATTAGCATTTCACTGTTTATATAAAGTTCCAACTTCATTGGAATTTTGAAATGCAACTGCTTAAAAGTAAAATAAAAGTAGCAAACTGTAACAAAATGCAATAAAATGTAGCAAAATAGCAACATCTTAAAAAACTTGGCGTTCTCGTAAACAAATAAACAACATTTATCTTAGAAATCAATGCTCACAATTTGCCACACGGAACAACACGTTCAAGATACCTGAACTTTGGCTTGCAAAGCCTTCTTTATGAAACCACTCAACAAAACTTCCCCCCTCAAATGTCCTTCATCTTTCTGGGCATCGTCGCCACCCTCGACTTTGGACATCTTCCTAGCACTTTAATCGGTGCTTTCTGCAAAAGGGAACATATCTTTCGAGCAAGAACAGGTGGCGATGCTCAAAAGTACCCGCCATTTTGTTGAGGTCGTTGGTTGACCCATTGACCTGTCTTTAGTGGGGGGGGGAGTGCACCCGGTTCATCTAAGTCATACGGCTGATAGCCGTGTTTAAAGGCTAAAACGGACGGGCTGGCAGCCGTGTAACGTACGTCCGTTTGTCCGGTCGCCCCAGACTAACCCAGACTTCATGATGCGCTCAAATTCTGCAGCGCGCATTTACAAGGCCTGGGACTAGGCTGCAAAATCTGGGGCACTTTCCCTAGCTACAGTGAACTAGCTATCAATATTAAATTGATCTGTAATTGTGCGCTGTTGTGTCCGGCATTTCTCCCTTGTCTGGCCTCTGTTGTCTGGCTTGCTGTAAGGAATTTTTCACTGATATCCAGGTGAAATATCTGGAGGGAATTTTGTTACAGAAAAAGTGCTCATTTCCGAAATATTTGCATCTAATAATCGATAAATAATTCAAATAGTATTGCGCCACAACACACGAAAATATGCGGGCTTTTCCCCGAGATACTGAGACTGTTCACATCATACGCGTGCTATAAAGACGTACCTAGGAACCGGGTGGAAACACCCCTCCTCCCCCACCTATGAAATAGGAGAATAAATATATACCACACTAGCTAGTAGTGTCCTTAAAGTTTTGGCAATCAATCCATCCCTAAAGGCCCTTTTATTAACAAAAAAGACCCCTGGAAGCTGGTCCCCCTGGCCCCCAAATCTCTGGATGCCTCCTACGCCCATGTATAGAATAGACCCAGTTTTGCGTGCAGCCTTTTATCACCAGGGGCAAAGGGACAAATTATCAACGAGCTTTACTCAACATGGCACAATCGTCCGGTGAAAAACTCAGATATCGCATTTATTTCGGAGAGATAGAAAGTTTGCAGCATAAAATCATATTCACGGCTGGCAGCCGTATAAAGTACGTCCGCTGTATGGTATATGGTGGTTGAATGGTGATATTAGAGAGTTTGCAGCATGAAACCATATTCACGGCTGGCAGCCGTATAACGTACGTCTGCTGTATGATGTATGGTGGTTGAATGGTGATATTAGAGAGTTTGCACCATGAAATCATATTCACGGCTGGCAGCCGTATACTGTACGTCTGCTGTATGGTATATGGTCGTTGAATGGTGATATTAGAGAGTTTGCAGCATGAAATCATATTCACGGCTGGCAGCCGTATAACGTACGTCTGCTGTATGATATATGGTGGTTGATTGGTGATATTAGAGAGTTTGCAGCATGAAATCATATTCACGGCTGGCAGCCGTATAACGTACATCTGCTGTATGATATATGGTGGTTGAATGGTGATATTAGAGAGTTTGAAGCTATAAATCATATTCACGGCTGGCAGCCGTATAACGTACGTCCGCTGATATATGGTGCATGAATGGTGATATTAGAGAGTTTGCAGCATGAAATCATATTCACGGCTGGCAGCCGTATAACGTACGTCCGCTGTATGGTATATGGTGGTTGAATGGTGATATTAGAGAGTTTGCAGCATGAAATCATATTCACGGCTGGCAGCCGTATAACGTACGTCTGCTGTATGATATATGGTGGTTGAATGGTGATATTAGAGAGTTTGCAGCATGAAATCATATTCACGGCTGGCAGCCGTATAACGTACGTCTGCTGTATGGTATATGGTGGTTGAATGGTGATATCAGAGAGTTTGCAGCATGAAATCATATTCACGGCTGGCAGCCGTATAACGTACGTCTGCTGTATGGTATATGGTGGTTGAATAGTGATATTAGAGAGTTTGAAGCTATAAATCATATTCACGGCTGGCAGCCGTATAACGTACGTCCGCTGTATGATATATGGTGGTTGATTGGTGATTTTAGAGAGTTTGCAGCATGAAACCATATTCACGGCTGGCAGCCGTATAACGTACGTCTGCTGTATGGTATATGGTAGTTGATTGGTGATATCAGAGAGTTTGCAGAATGAAATCATATTCACGGCTGGCAGCTGTATAACGTACGTCCGCTGTATGGTATATGGTGGTTGAATGGTGATATTAGAGAGTTTGCAGCATGAAATCATATTCACGGCTGACAGCCGTATAACGTACGTCCGCTGTGTGGTATATGGTGCATGAATGGTGATATTAGAGAGTTTGCAGCATGAAATCATATTCACGGCTGGCAGCCGTATAACGTAAATCCGCTGTATGGTATATGGAGTATGAATGGTGATATTAGAGAGTTTGCAGCATGAAATCATATTCACGGCTGGTAGCCGTATAACGTACGTCCGCTGTATGGCATATGGTGTATGAATGGCGAAATTTTCTACATCCACACCATGAGTGTTTACCACCATCACCTTTGGTTTAAATAAAATGAGACACCATATATTACCATACAGCCGACGTACGTTTTACGGCTGCCAGCCGTGAATATGATTTCATTCTGCAAACTCTCTAATATCACCATTCAACCGCCATATACCATACAGCAGACGTACGTTATACGGCTGCCAGCCGTGAATATGATTTCATGGTGCAAACTCTCTAATATCACCATTCAACCACCATATACCATACAGCAGACGTACGTTATACGGCTGCCAGCCGTGAATATGATTTCATGCTGCAAACTCTCTAATATACCATTCAACCACCATATACCATACAGCAGACGTACGTTATACGGCTGCCAGCCGTGAATATGATTTCATGCTGCAAACTCTCTAATATCACCATTCAACCACCATATACCATACAGCAGACGTACGTTATACGGCTGCCAGCCGTGAATATGATTTCATACTGCAAACTCTCTAATATCACCATTCAACCACCATATACCATACAGCCGACGTACGTTGTACGGCTGCCAGCTGTGAATATGATTTCATGCTGCAAACTCTCTAATATCACCATTCAACCACCATATACCATACAGCAGACGTACGTTATACGGCTGCCAGCCGTGAATATGATTTCATGCTGCAAACTCTCTAATATCACCATTCAACCACCATATACCATACAGCAGACGTACGTTATACGGCTGCCAGCCGTGAATATGATTTCATACTGCAAACTCTCTAATATCACCATTCAACCACCATATACCATACAGCAGACGTACGTTATACGGCTGCCAGCCGTGAATATGATTTCATGCTGCAAACTCTCTAATATCACCATACAACCACCATATACCATACAGCAGAGTACGTTATACGGCTGCCAGATGTGAATATGATTTCATGGTTTAAAACTCTCTAATATCACCATTCAACCACCATATACCATACAGCAGACGTACGTTATACGGCTGCCAGCCGTGAATATGATTTCATGCTGCAAACTCTCTAATATCACCATTCAACCACCATATACCATACAGCAGACGTACGTTATACGGCTGCCAGCCGTGAATATGATTTCATTCTGCAAACTCTCTAATATCACCATTCAACCACCATATACCATACAGCAGACGTACGTTATACGGCTGCCAGCCGTGAATATGATTTCATACTGCAAACTCTCTAATATCACCATTCAACCACCATATACCATACAGCAGACGTACGTTATACGGCTGCCAGCCGTGAATATGATTTCATACTGCAAACTCTCTAATATCACCATTCAACCACCATATACCATACAGCCGACGTACGTTATACGGCTGCCAGCTGTGAATATGATTTCATGCTGCAAACTCTCTAATATCACCATTCAACCACCATATACCATACAGCAGACGTACGTTATACGGCTGCCAGCCGTGAATATGATTTCATGCTGCAAACTCTCTAATATCACCATTCAACCACCATATACCATACAGCAGACGTACGTTATACGGCTGCCAGCCGTGAATATGATTTCATACTGCAAACTCTCTAATATCACCATTCAACCACCATATACCATACAGCAGACGTACGTTATACGGCTGCCAGCTGTGAATATGATTTCATGCTGCAAACTCTCTAATATCACCATACAACCACCATATACCATACAGCAGAGGTACGTTATACGGCTGCCAGATGTGAATATGATTTCATGGTTTAAACTCTCTAATATCACCATTCAACCACCATATACCATACAGCAGACGTACGTTATACGGCTGCCAGCCGTGAATATGATTTCATGCTGCAAACTCTCTAATATCACCATTCAACCACCATATACCATACAGCAGACGTACGTTATACGGCTGCCAGCCGTGAATATGATTTCATTCTGCAAACTCTCTAATATCACCATTCAACCACCATATACCATACAGCAGACGTACGTTATACGGCTGCCAGCCGTGAATATGATTTCATACTGCAAACTCTCTAATATCACCATTCAACCACCATATACCATACAGCAGACGTACGTTATACGGCTGCCAGCCGTGAATATGATTTCATACTGCAAACTCTCTAATATCACCATTCAACCACCATATACCATACAGCCGACGTACGTTGTACGGCTGCCAGCTGTGAATATGATTTCATGCTGCAAACTCTCTAATATCACCATTCAACCACCATATACCATACAGCAGACGTACGTTATACGGCTGCCAGCCGTGAATATGATTTCATGCTGCAAACTCTCTAATATCACCATTCAACCACCATATACCATACAGCAGACGTACGTTATACGGCTGCCAGCCGTGAATATGATTTCATACTGCAAACTCTCTAATATCACCATTCAACCACCATATACCATACAGCAGACGTACGTTATACGGCTGCCAGCCGTGAATATGATTTCATGCTGCAAACTCTCTAATATCACCATACAACCACCATATACCATACAGCAGAGTACGTTATACGGCTGCCAGATGTGAATATGATTTCATGGTTTAAACTCTCTAATATCACCATTCAACCACCATATACCATACAGCAGACGTACGTTATACGGCTGCCAGCCGTGAATATGATTTCATGCTGCAAACTCTCTAATATCACCATTCAACCACCATATACCATACAGCAGACGTACGTTATACGGCTGCCAGCCGTGAATATGATTTCATTCTGCAAACTCTCTAATATCACCATTCAACCACCATATACCATACAGCAGACGTACGTTATACGGCTGCCAGCCGTGAATATGATTTCATGCTGCAAACTCTCTAATATCACCATTCAACCACCATATACCATACAGCAGACGTACGTTATACGGCTGCCAGCCGTGAATATGATTTCATTCTGCAAACTCTCTAATATCACCATTCAACCACCATATACCATACAGCAGACGTACGTTATACGGCTGCCAGCCGTGAATATGATTTCATACTGCAAACTCTCTAATATCACCATTCAACCACCATATACCATACAGCAGACGTACGTTATACGGCTGCCAGCCGTGAATATGATTTCATACTGCAAACTCTCTAATATCACCATTCAACCACCATATACCATACAGCAGACGTACGTTATACGGCTGCCAGCCGTGAATATGATTTCATGCTGCAAACTCTCTAATATCACCATTCAACCACCATATACCATACAGCAGACGTACGTTATACGGCTGCCAGCCGTGAATATGATTTCATGCTGCAAACTCTCTAATATCACCATTCAACCACCATATACCATACAGCAGACGTACGTTATACGGCTGCCAGCCGTGAATATGATTTCATACTGCAAACTCTCTAATATCACCATTCAACCACCATATACCATACAGCAGACGTACGTTATACGGCTGCCAGCCGTGAATATGATTTCATGCTGCAAACTCTCTAATATCACCATTCAACCACCATATACCATACAGCAGACGTACGTTATACGGCTGCCAGCTGAATATGATTTCATGGCAAACTCTCTAATATCACCATTCAACCACCATATACCATACAGCAGACGTACGTTATACGGCTGCCAGCCGTGAATATGATTTCATGCTGCAAACTCTCTAATATCACCATTCAACCACCATATACCATACAGCAGACGTACGTTATACGGCTGCCAGCCGTGAATATGATTTCATTCTGCAAACTCTCTAATATCACCATTCAACCACCATATACCATACAGCAGACGTACGTTATACGGCTGCCAGCCGTGAATATGATTTCATACTGCAAACTCTCTAATATCACCATTCAACCACCATATACCATACAGCAGACGTACGTTATACGGCTGCCAGCCGTGAATATGATTTCATGCTGCAAACTCTCTAATATCACCATTCAACCACCATATACCATACAGCAGACGTACGTTATACGGCTGCCAGCCGTGAATATGATTTCATGCTGCAAACTCTCTAATATCACCATTCAACCACCATATACCATACAGCAGACGTACGTTATACGGCTGCCAGCCGTGAATATGATTTCATACTGCAAACTCTCTAATATCACCATTCAACCACCATATACCATACAGCAGACGTACGTTGTACGGCTGCCAGCCGTGAATATGATTTCATGCTGCAAACTCTCTAATATCACCATTCAACCACCATATACCATACAGCAGACGTACGTTATACGGCTGCCAGCCGTGAATATGATTTCATGCTGCAAACTCTCTAATATCACCATTCAACCACCATATACCATACAGCAGACGTACGTTATACGGCTGCCAGCCGTGAATATGATTTCATACTGCAAACTCTCTAATATCACCATTCAACCACCATATACCATACAGCAGACGTACGTTATACGGCTGCCAGCCGTGAATATGATTTCATGCTGCAAACTCTCTAATATCACCATTCAACCACCATATACCATACAGCAGACGTACGTTATACGGCTGCCAGCGTGAATATGATTTCATGGCAAACTCTCTAATATCACCATTCAACCACCATATACCATACAGCAGACGTACGTTATACGGCTGCCAGCCGTGAATATGATTTCATGCTGCAAACTCTCTAATATCACCATTCAACCACCATATACCATACAGCAGACGTACGTTATACGGCTGCCAGCCGTGAATATGATTTCATTCTGCAAACTCTCTAATATCACCATTCAACCACCATATACCATACAGCAGACGTACGTTATACGGCTGCCAGCCGTGAATATGATTTCATACTGCAAACTCTCTAATATCACCATTCAACCACCATATACCATACAGCAGACGTACGTTATAACGGCTGCCAGCCGTGATATTTGATTCATACTGCAAACTCTCTAATATCACCATTCAACCACCATATACCATACAGCCGACGTACGTTGTACGGCTGCCAGCTGTGAATATGATTTCATGCTGCAAACTCTCTAATATCACCATTCAACCACCATATACCATACAGCAGACGTACGTTATACGGCTGCCAGCCGTGAATATGATTTCATGCTGCAAACTCTCTAATATCACCATTCAACCACCATATACCATACAGCAGACGTACGTTATACGGCTGCCAGCCGTGAATATGATTTCATACTGCAAACTCTCTAATATCACCATTCAACCACCATATACCATACAGCAGACGTACGTTATACGGCTGCCAGCTGTGAATATGATTTCATGCTGCAAACTCTCTAATATCACCATACAACCACCATATACCATACAGCAGAGGTACGTTATACGGCTGCCAGATGTGAATATGATTTCATGGTTTAAACTCTCTAATATCACCATTCAACCACCATATACCATACAGCAGACGTACGTTATACGGCTGCCAGCCGTGAATATGATTTCATGCTGCAAACTCTCTAATATCACCATTCAACCACCATATACCATACAGCAGACGTACGTTATACGGCTGCCAGCCGTGAATATGATTTCAGTCTGCAAACTCTCTAATATCACCATTCAACCACCATATACCATACAGCAGACGTACGTTATACGGCTGCCAGCCGTGAATATGATTTCATACTGCAAACTCTCTAATATCACCATTCAACCACCATATATCATACAGCAGACGTACGTTATACGGCTGCCAGCCGTGAATATGATTTCATGCTGCAAACTCTCTAATATCACCATACAACCACCATATACCATACAGCAGAGGTACGTTATACGGCTGCCAGATGTGAATATGATTTCATGGTTTAAACTCTCTAATATCACCATTCAACCACCATATACCATACAGCAGACGTACGTTATACGGCTGCCAGCCGTGAATATGATTTCATGCTGCAAACTCTCTAATATCACCATTCAACCACCATATACCATACAGCAGACGTACGTTATACGGCTGCCAGCCGTGAATATGATTTCATGCTGCAAACTTTCTAATATCAGCATTCATACACCATATACCATACAGCGGACGTACGTTATACGGCTGCCAGCCGTGAATATGATTTCATGCTGCAAACTATGTAATATCACCATTCATACACCATATACTATACAGCGGACGTACGTTATACGGCTGCCAGCCGTGAATATGATTTCATGGTGCAAACTCTCTAATATCACCATTCAACCACCATATACCATACAGCGGACGTACGTTATACGGCTGCCAGCCGTGAATATGATTTCATGCTGCAAACTCTCTGATATCACCATTCAACCACCATATACCATACAGCGGACGTACGTTATACGGCTTCCAGCCTTGAATATGATTTCATGCTGCAAACTATGTAATATCAGCATTTATACACCATGTACCATACAGCATAGGTATATGTTATAGAGCTACATGCAGTGTTTTAAATGTTATAGTTATAATATTAATGGTGTTTTGTTATGGTTGCATTAAAGGCTTTTTCAAGAACAATATCGATAACAATATACCACCACTACACACCCAATGGTTTATTTATTACATATATTTTGCATAACAGAAAGGATAGGATTAAAGAAATATGACATTATTTGAAAATTTCTCTTTGCTTGTATCTTCAAACTGCAATAGGTGAACAATCTGAGGAAGATTGCACAGTCCACACTACAATTACTAAGAATGCCTGTGGATAAAAATAAAATCATTAAAATACTTCTCAACATTTATTGACACATATATGTCAATAACATATATATACATGCAAGTACCATAGCTTTTATTTTGCATATGCATGGTTCTTGCATGACGAAGTATGCTACAAGTATCTCTACTTCCATGATCAGTTCTATAGTGAACATTTCTGTTCTGATATCATCCTAAGCCTTTTTGTTTTCTCTGGGCTTTTTGATAAGGAGTTGTGCTATCAACTTCACTGATCCTCTCGTCTAATCCTTCATCCTCTATTTCAGAAAATATAATTTGCTCATGTATCTCATCATCATTACTTTCTTGTAAAAACCTTGTAGGCTGAGCAACCTTCTCCATTTCTGTGAGACCATCATGATGATGAATGACTACAGGAACAGAAGGCTTGAATTAGGCAACTTTTTTACACATATCAGCAAATATCACTTAGATGGTACATATTTGATATAATTTGACCTACAGTTTCTGCAGTCCTTACCTATAAATCATTGCAAAGTTGCATAATTCATATAAACCATTGATATAAAGAAACCAAAATAAATATGTACCCCATACTAGTTATATCATCAAGCCAGATGCCTAACAAAATTGCCTTACTTTGAAAAATTAAAGAAAAATACCACAATAAAACTGTTAAAAACTGTTATAAGAGTAAACTCTTTCCAATTGACTGACTCATAGCCCAAAGAAACATTATTAGAATCTTGTAATTGTAAAAGATGGCGTCGTTTATTCCAGAATTAAATTCATAACAAATAAAAATATTCGCATTTTCCAGCAGAATCTCATGTACTTCTAAAGTTCAGTATCTTACCACTTCATTCTTTAAAATTATAAACGTAATTTTTCGTTTAACTTCAGATTTAGGTAAAGAATTTCTGTAGAAACTATAATTGGCAGAACTCAGCGTACAAACAGACGTACGTTACACGGCTGACAGCCCGTCCGTTTGGGGTGTTTTTTACCGGCTAATAGCCGTATGGAAACAGACGAAACGGGTGGGGAGTGATACAAATGTTCCCATATCTGGTGAACAGTGGTAATGTTTGTAGGTCTAACTATCCGCGTTTTAATCAGGAAAGCAGCTCAGTCAAATCTGTGGACTTCAGCAAATATTGGTGAGAATTTGGTAAAAATATTAGTACTGGTAATTTTGGTCTTTTAAGGATCAGTAGAATGACTTCATTATAAATTTCCCTAAGAGTCCCCTTTACCTCTTCTCTTCCCCCTCTTCCCCCAAAACCACTGCCAATGTTTGTAAAGATCACTTCTTTGACTTAAGAGACTTCTCGGGAAGAATTTTGATGGACAAAAATGTTTCTATGTATAAAACCTTTACATTGGTTTAAGCCATGAAGTGTTTTTGTCTATTTTAGGCAGTTCTTATATACTCATTTTATGGAAGTTGTTAGAAGATGCTGCTACACCTCCCCTTAATTTAGTTAAATATGATTTATGAAAATAAAGAAAGATAATAGATTACTGATTGAAAGTTTTACTTAGTTTGCATAGTTATTTGATCTGTGTAATATGTCTTGATCTGTGTAGATCTGAAGAGTTTTGTATCATTGACATCTTTTCTTGTGAATTAGGAAACAGTGTCTCGTTGATTCTGTGGGGTTTTTTCTAGGACTGCTACATTTAACTCAAAATTGTCGGACGTCAACTCAGACGAGAATGCATTCAAGCATCAAGAGCGTCAATCATGGTAGTATGCGAGTGCAGGTGCTTCCAGCCCTACAAGATAACTTTATGTACTTGATTATTGATGAGAAGACCAAGGAAGCTGCCATTGTTGACCCAGTTGAACCAAAAACGGTAGAACAAACCTTTTCTTTTAGGGATCAACACCTCTCTATGATGAGAAAGGTTTCACAACTCCCAAATGTATTCTCCTTTAGAAAATGAGTACCTCTCTAGTATGGATAGCTCTCCAATATAAATATCTCTCCAATATAAATATCTCTAGTATAGATGCCTTTCTCATATTATAAAACTCTCTAATGTAAACAGAACTTCTGATATAAACCTCTCTGATATAAATACCTCTAATTTAGACACTTCCCTAATATAAACACCTGTCTGACTGACTCTGACATGAGCACCAATCTGATATGCATCTCTCTAACATGAACCTGTGTTCATGCTACCATGTGAATCACAACTGCCATCTGCCCTTTCCAGGTTCTAAAAGCTGTGGAGAAGGAAGGTGTATCATTGAAAAGTGCGCTGACCACGCATCACCATTGGTAGGTCTCGATGTATAGGCTGTGTTAGCAATAAAAGCTTTTTTATGATGTTTTGATGTGAGCTGGGGCAAACCTGAAAAAAACATTGTTTCCACGTTTTAGTGTGGCATAATAAATGTAAGTGTTAGGATCGCTGGATGGGCAGAGAAATTCGGTATATTTTTCTCTATTTTTTCTTCTGTTTTTCAATCTGAAAAATGCTAGGCTTAGCGATATCTTCAAGCCAGTTAAAACTCGAAATAACTAACATGCCAAGCTTTAAGTGAAATGGTGGGAGGTTGTGAGCCGTGAGGGGTTTTTGAGAAAAACATTAATTTGACGTGGCAAGCTGAAGGTGAACTTAGCCACCTGAACAAGCACGTTATGACTGCGGAGAGACTACAATTCTTGGACGAAAAATTGCCAAACAAAAAAGGCTTTGCCTAAAATTAGACACTTCAGCCTTCTGATTTTGATAATGCTTTTGCAATTTAATTATCTAGGGACCACGCGGGAGGGAATGAAGAACTTGCCAAGCTCGTTCCTGGGCTCCCTGTGTATGGTGGCGACGATAGAATTGGGGCTTTGACAAAGAAAGTGAAGCACAATGACGAGTTAAAGGTGTGACCTGACTTGCGAGAAGTTTTGAACCATGGCAAATTTGTTTACATTATAAATTTCGGTTTATAGATTGGCAACCTTCATATTAAATGCCTTTTTACACCTTGCCATACCGCTGGTCATATTTGTTATTACGTCACTGCTGACGTGGACAAACCCGGAGCTGTTTTTACAGGTATACGAACTCAATATGTGAACTGGAACGGTAATTCAGTCTTTCAAGCGATTGTCAATTGCTTGCATTGTGGAAACCCTGCTCCGTGCACTTTTAACTTGGCTTCAAAATTGGATTCCAAAATGGCGGTTACAGGGACCGCGGAGCGTTTTTCGTATTGCTGGGACTCGGAACCGCGCGCCTGCTAGGAGAGTCCAGGAAAATTTTGAAATATAGGTCTCTGAAATCGCCGCAAATGCCTCTCAATTTAAGGATTAATGGAAAATAATACATAGTATGTAAAGTTTCCAGCATGTTTGGCGCTCATAACAAACATTAAACAATATAACCTTGCTTTGGTTATGATGTCAAATATTTTGACATCGATAACCACACTGTTTTAATGGTCAAATGCTTGTCCTATGTAAAGTTTCCAGCATGTTTGGCGTTCATAACAAACATTAAACGATATAAGTCATATAACCATGCTTTGGTTATGATGTCAAATTTTTTGAAATGGATAACCACGCTGTTTGAATGGTCAAATCCTTGTCCTATGTAAAGTTTCCAGCATGTTTGGCGCTCATATACAAACATTAAACAATATAACCATGCTTTGGTTATTATGTCAAATTTTTTTATATGGATAACCATGCTTTTTTAATGGTCAAATGCTTGTCCTATGTAAAGTTTCCAGCATGTTTGGCGCTCATATACAAACATTAAACAATATAACCATGCTTTGGTTATGATGTCAAATATTTTGACATGGATAACCACGCTGTTTTAATGGTCAAATGCTTGTCCAATGTAAAGTTTCCAGCATGTTTGGCGCTCATATACAAACATTAAACAATATAACCATGCTTTGGTTATGATGTCAAATATTTTGAAATGGATAACCACGCTGTTTTAATGGTCAAATGCTTGTCCAATGTAAAGTTTCCAGCATGTTTGGCGCTCATATACAAACATTAAACAATATAACCATGCTTTGGTTATGATGTCAAATATTTTGAAATGGATAACCACTCTGTTTTAATGGTCAAATGCTTGCCCTATGTAAAGTTTCCAGCATTTTAGCGCTTGTATTGCTTGTAAATTTGGGCGAACTAAAAAATATTCGAAATTAAAGACTAAGTGGGGAAAAATTATTGGTGGGGCTAAAGCAGTTAACGTTTCAGTTTATATAGAGTTCAGGACATATTACAAATAAAAAGGCCATAAAATAAATTAGCAGTTAATTAGCCACAAACAATGTTTTTTTGCAACATTCAATGTCTTTTAGGTGACACTTTATTTCTGTCGGGTTGTGGCAAGTTTTTCGAAGGAACACAACAACAAATGTATCAGGCGTTGATTGAAATTCTCGGAAAACTACCTCCAGCTACAGTGAGTGTTTAAAAGTACAAAAAGGGTCATTTTGATTGAATCAAGTTTCTAGAAAAATATAACTTTTACTTAAAACAATAAGTGAATAAGTTAAGTTTCTTTGACGTTTTGAATGCATTCGAAGAGATTGACTGATTAATTGCACGAACGACAACATAACAAGTAAGTAAAGGATATTAGCTTTATAGTCAACCAATATTAGTGACCGATTATTTGTCACATGTTATTAAAAAGACATGTCTTATTCCCTACGTTGCAACACCACTAGTTGGACATAACGATATTCCTCACAGCTATTAGCCAATCAGAGACTTTGAAATGTTTTAAAAGAACAATAAACTTATTTATGAACCTATTTAGTCCGTCTACTGTGGTCACGAGTATTCTGTTCAGTCGCTTGTTTTTGCCCAGCATGTTGAACCAAACAATACAGGCTTAACGAACAAGTTGGAATGGTGCAAGGTAAGTAAATTGTATACTGCCATCGAACCAGCTTTTTGGTCTGGGTTTAAGCAACAGCATGTACTGTATTTCAAGGCTCAAAGAGCAGGAAAAAATGCAACAGTTCCCTCAACTTTGGCTGAGGAAAATGGATACAATCCTTTTATGAGAGTTAGGTAAGTTAAAATGGCTTCAGAGTAAGTTAAATGACCTCTTCCTTGCCTTGACAAAATTTCTGAGAACTCGTATTTCCAAAATGTAATAATAACCAATATGACTTTGTAAAAACATACTTCAAGGCTTTGGCTGGGAAATTAAGGCTTTTCAGAACAGATTTAAAAGTTTAAAAACGATCAAGACACTACCGCTTTAACACAACAAACAGTACAGTTGTGCATGCAGGCCCCTATTG
Organism: Dendronephthya gigantea; assembly: GCF_004324835.1. Lineage (NCBI taxonomy): Eukaryota > Metazoa > Cnidaria > Anthozoa > Malacalcyonacea > Nephtheidae > Dendronephthya > Dendronephthya gigantea. The sequence goes on along the minus strand of NW_021163063.1, from coordinate 453,750 downwards.
CATTATATCCTTGTATAACGATGGGTTTTTTGAACATCCTATAGAGAGAAATCTGTTCAGGAATACTGCGGTACAAATGATCCTGTAGAAGCAATGGGTGTGCTTCGACAGAAGAAAAACTCATTTAAAGGCTAAACATTTATAGCCTGCCTTGAACAAACTGTATATTTTGAATTCAAATAAAAGCTTAACATTCTTTTGTCATCGACAAGATATAGTTTCATATCCAGCTATAACGTAACAAATAGAGAGATATGAAATATTTGTGCGTCAATTGCTTGTAAGCTTAAAATATAGAGAAGTTGATTATAGTGGAGTTCAGACTTCGGTTGTGTCCGTAGTCAAAATTTGCCTGTGTCAACAAGATCGGCCAGTCCACCAATGCTGATAAGTAGTGTATCATTACCAATTCACTTAGATTCATGATTTCAAATGGATATCGAACTATTTGATTATGTTGAAATATTTTTACAATATACCTATTGTGTGTACGTGGACTAAGGCCATATTTGAAACTTTAGAGCGTCAAAATACAGTAAAATAACGTCAGGAAGCATTCGTTAACTAATCAACAGAATCAGGTTCCCATTGTTTTCAGGCTTCCCTCTCATCTTCAAGTGTTGTATGTCTAAGGCTGATAACACGGGAGTATCTTCAACCCTCGGGTTGTAAGAAATCCAGGTCTGCTCTGAAGAAAAGCATGTTATCACTTTGAAATGGCTTCCTGAATACCGCTTATATCATCTTTTCCCACGCCAATGAATGTATTTAAGCAGAATATTATATAACACATATATTGAGTGAACGCCTCGCTAATTTCAAGATGAAATCATAGATACCGTATTTACTCGATTGAGTGCCACCCTCAAATGAGCGCCGCCCCGGATTAAGCGCCGCCCACGATTAAGCGCCGCATCTGAAGTTCTAAGAATTTATATAGCGGCGCTCTCGCTGGGGATGGATCGAGGACGCTGGTATAGTGTCTCATCCCAATCCCCAATAGTATAGTTGCTTTAGTTGGTGTAAAAGAAGCGGCTTTTCTCAGTTTCCTACCAGGAAATTAGTCACGCGAATGCAATACTAAAGGTGTGTACTGAAAAAAAACTGCAAACTACCATAATTTGTATGCACGAGATCATACATTAGAATTTCAATTGCTGTGCGACTAATTAGGGTTCTGGAATTCGAAAATACGTTTCCTAGGGTTATCAAAATAAGAAAAAAAAGTGGATTAAACTTATGAGAATTATTGAGAACTAAGTCTACAAAGAGAACTTCTTGTTTTAAACGTATATGAGCAAACACAATTCCGTCTAAAACTCCGTATATAAATGAGTTGTTATATAGCTGAGATATTCGTAATCGAACTAATTTCAATTTACTTCGTGTGCTTATTTTGATAGTACCCCACGCATGGAAACGTATTTTCAATTCACAAACGCGTAATCAGTTGTACAACCATTACAAATAAGTATGGTGTTTTGTTACACCCTGTATGTAGTAGCTACCTTGTTTTTAGGCGCGTGCTGATTTAATTAAGTGGATTTAATCAGATTTAAGCACCAATTAACGCTAAGTTCCGCCGTTTCGCGCAACGCATCCTCGCCTATCCGGAGTACGTGAATTTGGATTTTGAAGCATTTTTTCCACTTAGCCCTAACCCTCCCTCCCCAAAAGACCTGGGTACGAGGTTGATATTTGCATAGCTAGAACTAAGATACGATAAGAGGAACTGAGGAAGATATAAACTAGCTTCGGAAAATTGACATCAAAGGTTTAAAAATAATATAAAGTTGTTTTCGTGTAGCTATAAAAGCTGTTAAATTATATAACGGCACCAACTTTAAAAGAGTCATTTTGTTTCTACTCTGTAAAACGAATATAGCACTTTATATAACCGCAGAAATAGTAAATATATATATGTGGACTTTTTAATTTCTTTATAGTATATAAAAATGAGTTTTGTAAAAGACGTTTCGAATATAATGGTTGTATATTATGGAACAGTTTATCTACTAACGGTAAAAGAGCAAATTGTCTTAATTCGTTAAACGGATTTACACGATATGATCTGAAACGGATTCACTTCTTTTTTCTAAATGCGGTCTGTTATTTCATGTAACGTGTTTTATTAGTTTTATTATTATCTCTTTATATTCACTGTAATATCTAATTCCTCGTTCGTGAAAAACAGATTTAGCTGATGAGGACAAAGTGTTCAAAATGAAGTTTTATTATGACGATACAGCGTTGGAGCGGAAGACAGACTTTATTACTGCAACGATTTGAATAAAATGACGTTATGATAATCGGTGAAATTTGATATCGTATACCAAGTACAAAAGGAATATCATTTACTAGGTCTTAAATCTTTTTATGGCGTTTTTCAGTGGCGTAGCCAACATTGATAATTGCGGGCCATATATATTCATATATTCATGTTAACAGACTGTAAAGATAGTTTGAAAAGAAATCAATCATCAGTGCGTATCACTAATATATGAATATGGGCCCCCCAATTATCGTGTTGGCTACGCCACTGCGTTTTTTCATAGCTCTGATATGGTATAATGCATGCATGGTTGTCGTAGAAACGACACGTTTTGTTATATATCTATTAAACCCGTACTTTTTGACCTCTTCACAATGTCGCTGAGTAATAGTAATAATGAAACAAACTGCCAAAAATGATACAGGAATTGCGAGACTATATTTCGTAATTTACCGCATATAATCATGTTGTTATATAGAGGCTTAGAGCGATTATAAAATTGCAATTTCCGTTGTATTCTGCTCAGTGGAACAGCAATCAAAGCTTGGATGACGTAAAAGCCAGGAAAAAACGCCAAGAAAACACGCCAGAAAATGACTTAAGTAAACTAAAAAAAAGGCATGTGAAATAATTTTTTATAGGAAACATGTTTTGACTTAATAACTATAAATCTATAGGCGATCTTCAATGCGAATGAAATCATTATTTACATTGTGAAATATTTATAGGATATTACACAGTTCGGCTCCTGAACTGATATGGATTTTATGTAACGAAAATAAAAGTCCAAATCTTCGAGCAAACCATGTTATGTTCTGTTTACTATATCGGACTAAATTACGATCTACGAGTGACAAAAATACACACAAAAACGACAAGTAAATAAGCCGCGGAGACCATTAAGACAAAGCGAATATTTTTTTAAATTTTAGCCTTAAATTTTAACATAAAGTAGAATGAATTTTATTTATCTTAAGATGTCTTTTAAGTCTTTTCATTTGCGGTATTCAGTCCAACGTAAAATTCATTTTATAGTATCAGTACGAAACGGACAATTTGTATATTTTTGCAACAACAGCAAGAAAAATAGCGGGAAAATTTTTGAAACTCGTTTGCATGTCATTTCTATAAACGTGACTCCCTATTGAATAGACTTCCGATACAGAATACACCCTTTTCCTTGTTTTTTTATGTTGGCTCACCCTTGGAGCCATGTCTCTTCGACCTTTGTCGTCTTCGCTTCGGTTGCTAGTTAGACTACTGAGCCTTTTGTAGCATTCTAACGGAATTTGTCAGAGGTATCATGCTAACTTTGATTTAAATTTATTGGCATATAAATTAGGCGCACACTCGGAAATTATCCGCCTCTCAGGAAGAGCTGTTCTTTCAGCCAAGTAAGCGGCTCACGTGCCTGCAACGGGAAATGTCGCCGACGCTAATTTCGATTCCGCAGACAGTCGAACTCGGTATCATATTGACGGTCAGTCGCATCATTTAACTCGATCCCAAGTTGCTAGAACACTGCAATTAATTGACCAACATATATTTAAACTAGTGGGCTATTCATCGATGCATTGCAGTCCAGTCAAATCTTGTGATACCTGTGTTTGAATGCTGCCTCTAACCACTTTGTTTTTTCTTTTTTTCGTATTTACAGTCCCGAATTGAACCAGTGAAATTGACCTTTTGGTTAGTTATTTGGGTTATTTGAGGGTTTGGTTTATTTTCTGTGTATATTTGTCGTTAATAAGGTTGTTCAAGCAACCTGAGATCGAGTTAAATGATGGGACTGACCATGCATCAATGATGCGACTGAGTATCTACGGTTTCGAAATTTGTGTCACCGACGGCTTTGCACTGTACTAAGAACAAGCGAAGGTATTCTCCTTATCTCGTCTCCACGCATTTTCGTTTCCCCGCATTTTCGTTTCCCGACTGCCTGTTACATCATTAACCGTTTAAAAGACCGTTAATACTTTCGACTGGGTTTCATTATGAGAACCTCTACTATAAAATAACAATTTAAAGTGTTATTGAGATCATTTTCCTCGAACTAAATCATTTTGAGAGTTTTACGGGCTATTTTTTCACGAAATCAAAGCGTTCGCTGATATTACAAGCGCTAAGCTCCGTTGTCTTCACATAAACGGAACTGTGCCGGCAAACTAAAAATATCGAACTATCGCGAAAACAGGGATGACGTAGCTTCTTTATTGTGTCGGTCTGTAAAGTCAATCACGAGAGCAAATAAAACGACCTAGAAAGTTCATTTTAAAAGCTTTGTTTTTCCTGAATATTGCTGTATCCTTAGTCACGAAAGTTTAAATGAATTCCGGTCTTCATATTGGGAGGTTACAAAACGTCCTACATGAGAGCATGCCGATTTCAATCAAGTGGGCATCTTGTCTGACGCTTATCCGCAAGTTCAAAACAATTGAAACGCGGTTTCCTTCAAAGCAAAGGCTCTAAGAGTCTCCAAAATTTGTCTTCATCCTGAACACACTTCCGCCAATGAATTAACCTTAAAGAAATACACGTGATCACTTATTATATAAAGGACGTTCGCAAGCCTAACACCGTATTAGCTGCACTGAAATGACCGAAATCGTAGGTGGTGTTTTAAAACTTAGCTTCGGGTTTTTAGCGAACAGGGCTCGAGGCGAACTTTCGGAACGTCTGAAAGATGGAGATATCTCGTTCGAAGAATGCCGACGCTTGATTACGGGAGAGCTCGATGGTATTAAGACGAAACTGGATGGATTAGCGAGAAAGGATTTGTTGAGTAGTCTTCTCTTTCTGCAGGACGGCATCAACGAACTATATCAATCCATCTTTCGGTGTCAATCATTCGAGATTGATACAGCAGAATCTTCCACTATGAGACAAGCAAACTCCCTGGCCACAATCGAAGCATCCATAGACCATGCTTCTAATTCCCACATGAACGACGCTATAGCCTTGCTGAATGCCATCAAGACATTTGAAATGTATTCCAAAAAAGAGCTTAAAGCTTCCAGGGAAAAGTTCAAGCTTGCATACGAGAATGCCACAATGGCATTCGCCAACGATACGCTAGAGATCGAGGACCGAATCCAAGCTTTGCAGGTCCGAATGATGGCCACAATTTTGAAGAAATTGGACAACCCTGAAGCAGCTGTGAGATCCTGTCGAGATTATCTGAAGCAGCTTTACGCAATCGGCATCATCCGGGAGACATTTTGTGTTCTGGTTGACGGTGGAATCATGTCGTTGATTAACAAAACTCGACGATTCAAAATTGCTTCGTGTGTTCACCTAAGTAATTGCCTGCTGTTCAATTTCGCCCAAAAGTTCACGAATTTGCGTCCGCTAATGTTTGACTGGCCCACGATATCGTTTGGCAACAAAGTCTACCATCCCTTGCTTGGAGAGATTCGCCATCATACGAGACTTGAAATGTTTTGTGTGCCAGACATTTCTCTGGATCCAGATTTTACATTTGGGGATACGATTGACCCAGCACGTTCCGTCATGAACAGCGGGAGGGAGATCATAGCGCAGAGTCAGCGACCAATGAACGGCAAAGCTATTACAATTTTCCATCGCTCAGGAGAACGTCGTACGTTGTGCGAAATTCCCGATCAAACGGGGGCCTCAGAATGTCGGGTTATCGCGATGGATATCGACGCCGAAGATAATATTTACCTCGTTGTCGGATTTCACGAAGGACGTCATCAACAGTTCGGTTTTAAATTGTTTATCTTTGACAAGATCGGGGGCAAACGACTGGAGTATCCCTTGCCGTTCTTTCAAAATACTACTTTCCCACACGTACCTATTTCGGTGAGCACGAAGGGCAAAATTGCTATCTTAGACCCAGAAAGCGGAACTTTATACACTGGAGACAGATGTGCCGAGTTTAACTACTCTAGTTTCAATACGAGTTTTCAAATAAAGAAGCTGTCAAATTTTCCGTCAAGTAAAAAAACAGTGAGACTGGTGCACGTACGGTATTTAAACAATAAGATCATCCTCGCAAGTGTTTCCAGAACTCTTTACATCTGCGCGGAAGATGGACGAGTGGATCACAAGTTTAAGATACCAGAACGCAACGCGGTCATTGATTCGATCGCAATCAATTACGTCACGGGACGTATTCTTGTTAAAGTGTCTAACAAAGAACAAGTTTACCGTTTCTCGGAAACTGGACAGTTCATAGACAGTTTATGTTTGGGAAGCAACGAGTGGATTCATGATGCTGTTTTGGCTTCACATCCAAATGGCGCAGTTGCCTTAGTTGGTAAAACAGAAGCAACCTTTCTTCAACTGTAATATATAATATACTCGATTGTTTATTTACATTTATAGACCCAAATAATACAATAGAACTATCGTGACTATTTATAATATTTAATAATATCTATCAAGTATATATAATAATATATGATAATATAAGACTCATAAAGCATATGAATTATTCTAAAATTTGCCTCTTGTAATATTCTAATAACTATTTATGCATGCAATATACAGCTAGTAGTCAAGTGGTGACTGTTAATTTTATAACATTTAGTTAATAATATGTTTCAATATATAATTATCGAATAACGTAAGCAGTATTCATCAAACAATATGATTGTATATAATTTAATATATAATTTAATAATATTTGAGATAATTTGCAGTTTTAAAACATATTGAAACGATTAGAAAACAAAACAGCTTCGTCATGCATGAGGTCTGTGTTATTTTATATTTCAATATGTTTTACCGCAAATGTACATACACTTCAAACACCAAATCTCGATTTAATCGTTTTAACAAACACGTTACTGTGGGGTAAGTTTGATTTTCATCATCATCTATAAACATTGAAGTGTTTTTCTGTTAACTGATGTGGTCATGTTATTGTGACAATGCATGCATGGTATGGAATGAAAATACATCGTTAGTGGTTTGACGTTAGTTGTAAACGTCAATACCAAGATTTCTACGTAATTTAGTCTTGGTATCCACCCAAAAAAATTGATAGCTATGTAAAAGAAGCTATTATAATATCGCTTAGTCTTGCATGCGGTCTGCATGTTATATATATTTCATATTTCAATATGTTTTACAACAAATGTACACTTTAAACACCAGATCTCGATTTAATTGTTTCGAGAAACACGTTGCTGTGGGGTAAGTTTGGTTTTCATTATCATCTCTAAAGTCTAAACATTGAAGTGTTTTTCCGTTAACTGATGTGGTGATGGGATTGTGACAATGCATGCATGGTATAGAATGAAAATACATCGTTAGTGGTTTAACGTTAGTTGCAAACGTCAATACCAAGATTTTTACGTAATCTGGTCTTGGTATCCACCCAAAAAGATTGATAGCTATGTAAAAGAAGCTATTATAATATCGCTTAGTTTTGCATGCGGTCTGCATGTTATATATATTTCATATTTCAATATGTTTTACAGCAAATGTACACTTTAAACACCAGATCTCGATTTAATTGTTTCGAGAAACACGTTACTGTGGGGTAAGTTTGGTTTTTATTATCATCTCTAAACATTGCAATTGTTTTTCTGTTAACTGATGTGGTCATGGGATTGTGACAATGCATGCATAGTATGAAATGAAAATACATCGTTAGTGGTTTGACGTTAGTTGCAAACGTCAATACCAAGATTTCTACGTAATCTGGTCTTGGTATCCACCCAAAAAAATTGATAGCTATGTAAAAGAAGCTATTATATGATATCGCTTAGTCTTGCATGCGGTCTCCATGTTATATATATTTCATATTTCAGTATGTTTTACAGCAAATGTACACTTCAAACACCAGATCTCGATTTAATTGTTTCGAGAAACACGTTGCTGTGGGGTTAGTTTGGTTTTCATTATCATCTCTAAACATTGAAGTGTTTTTCTGTTAACTGATGTGGTGATGGGATTGTGACAATACATGCATGGTATGGAATGAAAATACATCGTTAGTGCATGGTTTGACGTTAGTTGTGAACGTCAATACCAAGATTTCTACGTAATCCAGTCTTGGTATCCACCCAAAAAAATCGATAGCTATGTAAGGCCTAGGTTAAACGTCGTATTTTGGTCGCGTCGAATGCAATTCAAACAATAGATAATAAGATGATAATGAAGCTTGAAGAGGTTTATCAGCTCATCTATTAGTTGTTTGAATTGCATTCGAGTGATTCGACGCGACGAAAATGCGACGTATAACCTGGGCCTAAAAGAAACTATTATAACAAAACTTCAGTGCGATATTGTGTGTAAATATCTTGATTAACGAGTGCAATTTCATAATATGGTGAGATATCGATCAGGCTTCCCGCCTTAATTTGAAATGCATGCATGATATACTTTCCGTCGTTTATGAAAAAAGAATGAGCTGATTTGAGTCCGTTGAAAAATCGTCGTGAAAATCGCATATTTCCATCTCTGCGGTATGATAAAAAAGTAATCATAATAACGAATATGGTGGGACTGACTTTTGTCAAACGATGTTTGGCACATCACTACGCAAAAGCGACAAAGGTGGGATGTTTGCAAAACCGCAGAGGTGAGAATATGCTATGCCTTAAATTAGGTATCACGCAATCAAGCGTTAACTAGCATCTGCCAACGCTTCATCCATACAGGGTGAGTAAAAAAAGCCTGACACTTTGAAAGTCAAATTGGTCGCGAACTTATGGCTGGAATCAGTTGACAATTCCCATGTGTAGAATCAACAGGCTGTGGTTAATTAATCCGAAAGTTTTTAAACCAATTGAAATAATTCAACGTGGCGCGTGTGCTAGAAAAACGGAGCGTAGAATGTATTTTAATAACTCCCAAAGGGCAAAGGAACAAACTTTATGTTTTAGGTTAATTAATGAGTTCACTTATTTGATATGCTTCGTATACCCATGAGATATTTTAGGCAACTTCTGTCACATTACAGTAAATTTGAATTTCAAAGATGTCAGGGTTTTTTTACTCACCCTGCATTATACTGTGTGTCATTTACCGGGAAAAGATCTGATCTATCACAATATATAAAAGAAATGAACCTGCATCTTCATCACGTAACTTACGCAGTATAGTGCGCTCAAGATACTTTATATTTCTTACTGCACCCTGGTTGGTATATCCAACGCATTTTGACCGATTTAAAATTTCGAATATATAATAAACATGTTCAAACTTAACCATGCAGGAAGCAGCGTGGCAGCGTACGTGTTCAAACAACTTCGCATCAAATGCGGCAAGGCTCCCAACCTAAGGGCGTCCTTAATTAGAATGAGTGATATTCAAAATAACTATGAATTACAAAATCGGGAAACTGATTTGATTATCTCTAAACCTAAGAGCGAATATCTTAAAAAAACCATTAAGTATACGTAGTGGGGCTGTAACATGGAATTCGCTCTCTACAGATGCAAAGCTATCGACTACTTTAAGTGCTTTTAAAAGGCATCTTGAAGCTTAGTTTGATCGATAACTATTATCAAAGACCTTCTAAGAAACCTTCCATTTAAAGTTTTATTTTTTTGTAAATATGTTTTTATCTCTGTGACGCTTTTCAGGAAAAACATCAATTTAATGGTGATGAGAAATGCGTCATTAAATAAATTGTTTATCAGTTATGTTATGTAAAAAAACTGCCTGAAATATAGGCAAAAACACTTCAGGAGTGTTCACAAAGGCCCTTTGGTGGAAACGTTGAAAAGGTTTATGTCTATTTTAGACCGCTGTTATATCACATTTAGATGCTAAGTTATATAATATACGAAACAATATGACATCTGCATGCAAGTCATGCCGGGTCCGAAATTGTTCTCCTCGCAAAAAAACTGCCAAAGATGACCCGGAATTTCAAGAGCGCCGCCTATCGTCGAAAAATCGTCGTGAAAATCGCATATTTCCACCTCTGCGGTATAATAAAAAAAGTATAATTGTGATGACGAATATGGTTGGAGTTGTTTGGAGTTGTTTGTTCCAAACGATGTTGGGAACACGTCACTACGCAAAAGGGACAAAGATGGGATGTTTACAAAACCGCAGAACTCGCAGAGGTGGAAATATGCGATTAAATTAAGCATCAATCAAGCGTTAACTGGCATCTGCCAACGCTTCATCCATATTATACTGTGTGTCATTTACCGGGAAAAGATCTGATCTATCATAATATATAAAAAAAATGAACACATGTTCATCACGTTACTTACGCACTATAGTGCGCTCAAGATACTTTGCATTTTCTAATGCACCCTGGTTGGTATATCCAACGCATTTTGACCGATTTAAAATTTCGAATATATAATAAACATGTTCAAACTTATAACCAGGAAGCAGCGTGGCAGCGTGTTCAAACAACTTCGTATCAAATGCGGTATAAAACTGCCTAAAATATAGGCAAAAACACTTCAGGAGTGTTCACGAAGGCCATTTGGTGGAAACGTTCAAAAGGTTTTATGTCTATTTTAGGCCGCTGTTATACCACATTTAGATGCGAAATTATACAATAAACACTTCATGTTGACATTGACATTTAATTGACACGCGGTCACAGCTATATCGATAACAAACACTTATAAACTCGCGAAATGCATTCTTAGAACAGCATGCATTGAAGGAGATGATAGAACACCTTTACAGCTTTACCGTTTCTCGGAAACTGGCGATTCATATAGACAGTTTATGTTTGGGAAGCGACGAATGGATTGATAATTTTGTTTTGGTTCTCGACCATGCAAATGGCGCCGTTGGCTTAATTGTCAAAAAACAAAGGCAGCCGGCTCGGCTTTCTTCAACTGCAATATTGACAAAAACATTTCCCGACGTTTCAACCTACACAAGGTCACAGCCGTGTAACGATCGCAAGCGAATACGTCACGGAACAAAATCTTAATTGTTGAAGTGTCTAATGTCAAGCACACTGAATAGTTCATAGCGACGCAGCATGTCCTCAGAAAACTTCCCCATGCAATATGCTATCCCCCTATATATAAAAATACCTCTGGGAATGGAAAAAGGTTTGAATATTGTGGACTTTTATATCAATTTTGAAATATCAGACGTTAGACGATGTTTATTTATGCATGCTGTAAGACCCTGTGGAGGTTATTCGGTACTATAATGCTTCGTGCATGCAAAACGCAAGCTTGAAACTCCAAATATCAATTTCCTGTTTTTAAAAGAGACTTTACTCATTGATTTAAAAATATCAGAAAGAAGGCTTCACTGCATCTACAAGATTCTTAGAGATGAAAGGTTTCTAGTTTTTAAATAAAATGATAAAAATATTTCAATTTCCTGTTTGACGAATATGGTCACAGCACGGGGGCTTATATTAGTTTGCTAACTTTGCTTTTTAATTTAACATCGTTACTAAACATTACAAATGCTTTCATTCGAAATTATATGCTCCATGCATAGTCGGTGTGAATAATGGTATATGGAACAAGTACGTCGTTATGACAGAAGAGGCCTTACGCAGGAACACAACGACGACAGCTATTAATACAATGCTTCATTGAAAAGAAATGAATTATTAAATACCTATGGGAGTTTTAGACGCGATCTACGTTCTGTTTACAACGGCAAAACGTCGTTTATTACGTCCTATGTAGAAATAGAATGTCTGCATTTCAGGATACAGTGAGCGCTACCTTGAATTCGGCTGTATAGAATTGTCCCTAAACGTAAAAACAATGTTTTCAACGTCGTATATCTCATTAAATTGGTACAGTTGATGATATACAACAACGCTTTACCATAACGTTTATTTAAAGGAGTATTCCAACCACGTCGCCGTCGTGTTGCCGTCCTACATGCTTAAGGTCCCTGGCATGAGAACAAAAACGTCACGAACACACTCTTGTTTAAGTGTCTATATATGCATGTCAAGCACAATAGATATATCGATACAGCGTGTCCTCATGCAGTTATAATCCAATAGTTCGAATCTTCCCCATCCAATAAACTATCCCCTTATATATATATATATAAATAGCCCCTGAAATTGAAATTTTTGAATATAAGAGAATATTTTATCAGTTTTGAAATATCGGACATCAGGGGCCGGTTGTATCAAGCCCGTTTAGCTTAAACGGTGCATGGTTAAGTTCAAAATAGAAAACAAATCTATCGTTTTATTCAACAAGCGAACTAAATGCTTTTAATCTTAATACAAAGATACTGTTTACAACTACATACTCAGTGCATAATATTCAAGTTAACTATAATTCAAGAGAGATGTAAGGGGGTTATTCATATTTGAACTGTCCACCGTTTAAGCTAAAGCCTAAACGGGCTTTGATACAAATAACCGTCCCCAAACAATTTTTATTCATGCATTCTTTAAGATTCCTGTTGAGGTTGTTTGTTACTGGGGGGTTATAATTTTCTTTTTAATTAAACATCGTTACTAAACATCACAAGTATTTTAATTGAAAATGATATTTTCCAAGCGAAGCTTGTGTAGGATTTGTTGCAACAATGCTATATCGAACAAGTACGTCTCTTACAGCAGTTTGACGATGGCTGTAAACGCCATTCCTAAATTTTGCTACGTAATCTGCATACTCGTAACGCGTTTTGCCCGAACATGAATGGAATTTCAATATGAATTGGCACTTTTTATTGACCATCAGCACACAGGCCCGCTGTAATAAGTCGCAATCGAATACGTCACAGACGCACTTGGCGAGTGTCTAAAACGTCGAGGGGTGTTTTGTCTCATAGTGTTTCGGAATGTACCTGCATCGTTGGTGGTTTGACGTTACGTGTGAACGTCAATCTTGATACCCCATACGTATTCACATGTTATCCAAAATGTTTTGACCAAGCGCGAATGAACAGACTTTGAATAAATGATAATAATACTGTTGACATTTGATTCCCATCTTTCAATATATAAATCTAAAAACAATCCTTGCAAATCTTGCGAAATATATCAAGAAAACTGATACTTCAAATGCATGTTAAATCTATTTAAAACTATTTTCATCGCCGGTTTTTTCACGTTGATATTTCACAACGGACTTAATATTTCACAACTCACTTAACTGACGCAGACAGCGTCAGTCTTAATTTAATTACAGACATGCGGTCTTCCCCATTAACAAGTACCTTCTAGATTAAATCTATATTCGAGTCATATATGGCTTGAAAAAAACGTATGAAAGTTTCCTGCATTTTTATCCCTGTTCTCTTCCATTGAAAACTTGTTTCCAAAAAAACAAATTCCGTATAGAAGAAACTATGCAATTTGTCTTTGGTTTTGCTTTGCTTTTGATAGATATATACAGGTGTATCAAAAGTCAATTTCAGAGAAAATTAAAAATGCGGAAAGCGAATATGATACGATTGTTCTCTTCCTGTAATCGTTGAGCTCTATCTGGACATTTAGTGCGTGTCTTTATTTACTAAATCTCTCTATTTCATCACTGACTGTATCTTTTATGTTATCAAGCAAACTAGGCAAGCGTACGAGCCCAATATAGCTGCTGTATGCGTATTGTTTTCCCGAGGTAACCACAATATTTGGACATGCATGGATGTCTACGAATGAAATGCAATCTACTGAGTACATACATGTTACGCAAGGTCCGAAATTGTTAACGCAAAATATACTTTCAGAGGCCGCGCAGAATTTCAACAGCATCGCTTTTTTCAGACGTAAGCAACAACGACTGACGAAAATATATGAACAAATATTTTGACCAAACGCGAACGAACAGACTTTGAATAAATTAAACCATTGTTGACATTCGGTGCACAGCTATTTCAATAAATAAGTCTTAAAACAATTTTTACAAATCTCAAATCTCGCGAAAATATTTCAAGAGAATAATTCTGACGCCATGGCAAATGCATTTAATTTCATTGCTGTTTTTTCGCGTTTTCATAACTGACTTCATTTTGTCAACGTCAATTCAAAAGTTATTATACAGGAATGCCGACTGAACATATCCTGACAACTACCGGCTTTCAGATTAAATCTGTATTCGACCGAGTCATGAAAAAATGCATAAAACTTGAGGGGGTTTTTTACTGAAGTCGCCCATTGAAATCTTGTTTCCGCAAAACAAATCCTGTATATATACACGGAAGATCTAGAAACTTTGCGACTTGTCCTAGGTTTTCAAAGATATATGCATGCATGTTTATCAAACGTTAATTCAGTTGGGAGAAATTTATAAATGCAGAACGCGAATGTGATGCGATTGCTGTCTTTCTTGTAATTATCGATCGCGAACTCTGTCTGAATTTAAGTGTATGTCTTAATTTAGTAAACCTCTCTACTTTATTATTGACTGAAAGTTTTCTGTTTCCGCTTTATCTGACAACACAATGCTAGCGTGCGAACCTCGTGCTTGCTGTGTGGTAATCACGAGAAAGCAGAATGTTTTGCATACATGTATACGAACGAAATCACATCTACATAAGTCATGCCGAGTCCGAAATTGTTGTCGTCGCAAAAAAACTGCCAAAGATGGCACGGAATTTCAAGAACGCCGCTATTTTCCGACGTAAGCAGCGACGATTGACGGAACAGCTCCCCAGAATAGATAAACAATAAATTAAAGATGACACATTCAGTGAATTGTCTCCTACCGGAATAGCATCAAGATTATTAAAAAAACAATTCCTGACGTCAAATATTAACCTAGTCGGTACATTATATAACACCGGCTTGCATTCAAACTGCAATCATTTCACGATGACTGAGATCATAAGCAAAGTCTTAAACTTCACATTCGGGCTTTTAGCTGATAGGGCTCGCAATGAAATTACAGAGCATTTGGCCGATGGCGATGTCACACACGAAGAATGTCGACGCTTGATTACGAAAGAACTCGACAATATCAAAACAAAGTTGGATGGATTAGCGAGAAAGGACCTGGTTAGCAGCATTTTCTTCCTGCAAGACGGCATCAACGAGCTGTATCAATCAATCTTTCAGTGTCAATCTTTAGAAGATGATGCCGTAGAATCCACCGGTATAAAACAATCAAACTCCTCAGCTTCGCTTGGGTCACTCAAAGACGAGGGTCCTGACGCTCGCATCAACGATGCTATTATTTTGCTCAGAGCCGTCAAGTCTTTGAAAATACATTCGAACGAAGAGCTTAAAAATGCCAAGGAGATGTTCAAACTCGCATACGAGAATGCCACAAAAGCATTCTCAAACGATACACTAGATATCGAGGACCGAATTCAAGCTTTGCAGGTCCGAATGATGGCAACAATTTTGGAGAAGTTGGAAAACCCAGACGCGGCGTTGAGATCCTGTCTCGAGTATTTGAAGCAGCTGTATTCAATCGGTACCATTCGAGAAACATTCTCCGTTCTGATTGACGGTGGAATCACGTCGCGGCTCTGTAAAACTCGGCGACTCAAAATTGCTTCGGCTGTACACTTGAGTAATCAGCTGTTGTTTCGTTTTGCACAGAAATACACGCATTCGCATCCTGTGATGTTTGACTGGCCCATGATTTTGCTCGGTGGTAGAGCTCACCATCCTGTATTTGGAGAAATTCCCCTTCCGAAGAAACTTGACAAGTGTGGCGTGACAGACATTTCTTTGGAACCAAATCTCTCATTTGACGATACGATTGACCCAGTTCGTACTGTCGTGAACAGCAAAACCGAGGTTATTGTGCAAACCGAACAGTCCATTAATGGTAAAGCTATAACCATTCACAAACTCTCTGGAGAAACCCGTACATTATGTAAAGTCTCCGAACGGCGAGATGCGTCTGAATGTCGGGTTATCACGATGGATATCGACGCCGATGATAATCTTTACTTTGTTGCAGGACGTCATGAAGTCTATTATCAACCATTCAATTTTAGATTGTTTATCTTCGACAAGAATGGACACAAAACATTCGAGCATGCGCTACCATTTCTTCAATATACTTATTGGCCACGTGTGTCTATTTCAGTAAGCCGCGACGGAAAGATTGCTATCTTAGATCCAGATAGCGGAACCTTGTATATTGCAAAGAACTTTAGTGTCCATAGGAGCTTCGAAATCTACAAGGTGTCAAATTTCCACCCAAACAAGACAGCCACCAGACTGATGCACGTACGGTATTTGAACAATAAGATAGTCCTCGCAAGTGCTTCCAAAACTCTTTACATCTGCACTGAAGACGGACGATTGGAACGCAAGTTTAAGATACCAGCACGCAACGCGGTCATTGATTCGATCGCAATCAACTACGCTACTGGCCACATTCTCGTTAAAGTGTCTGACAAAGAACAACTTTACCGTTTCTCAGAAACTGGACATTTCATAGACAATTTATGTTTGGGAAGCGACAAATGGATTCATGATGCTGTTTTGACTTCACATCCAAATGGCGCAGTGGCTTTAATTGGTAAAACAGAAGCAGCATTCCTTCAATTGTAACATACTTTGACTGTTTCTCATAATAAACAGCACAACTGAATTATCTCAGGTGGTGACTATTGTAAAATTTAATAATACCACATCATATGGTTTCTCGTAATCTATTTAGTTATATAAAAGTCACAGCGTTCATGGAACTCGTAAAGCTTGTGAATGATTCTAAGATTTTACCCAAAAATTTGTCTCTTGTAATTATGCATGCAATACAGTTGATTGTCAGGTCGTTTCAAAAGCTATATCGAATAATATAGGCACTCAAATAATATGATTGTATATAATCTATTTATGGCTGTCTTAAAACATTAAACCACATTAGTAAACAAACCAGCTATTCGACTTTTAAAGCAGTTTTGAAATATCAGACATCAGTCAATATTTATACTCATGCATGTTTTTATTTAAGATCCCTGTAGAGCTTTATTGGTACAAATACTCCCAATTTCCTGTTTTGACAAATATGTTACTGGGTGGTTAGTTTGCATTACAAGTATTTTAATTGAAAATGATATGTTCCATGCGAAATTTGTGTAAGATTTGTTGCAACAATGCTATATTTGGAACAAGTATACAGTACGTTGCTTATGGCAGTTTGACGATAACTGTAAATGCCAATCCTAAATTTTCCTAGGTTTACTCAACATGTCATCCCCAAACATGAATGAAATTCGAATATAAACTTACACAAATTATTGGCAATCAATGGACCATTCTCCTCCTATTAAACTAAATTTAAAACTACAGGACTTCTCATTAGTACAGTTAGAAATAAAGAAAATCCTCAAATCAGTACTAAAATTGGATACAAAATTTGCTAACTTCTCGCGGAAATGTATCAATTAAGAGACTTATATATTACAGACATGCCGTCTGCACATTTCAACAAGAACCTTCCAGATGCAATCTATATTCGACCGAGTCACGAATGAAAAAATGTATGAAAATTTCAGGTTTTTTAATCACTGAACTCTTCCATTGAAATCTTGTTTCGAAAAAAACGAATCCCGTATAGAAGAAACTATGCAATTTGTCTTAGGTTTTAAAATATATGCATGTTTATCAAATGTCAATTTAAAAGAAAGAGGTCAACAGAATTGCAGAAAGCGAATATGATACGATTGTGCGTCTTTCCTGTAATTATCGAGCTCTATACCATCAGTGCCGCCTTCCAGATTAAATCTATATTCGACTGAGTCATGAAAAAATATATAAAAACTTCACTGATTTTATCACTGAAATTGTCCATTGAAATCTTGTTTCCAAAAATCAAATTCTGTATAATATATGAGAAGATCTAGAAACTTTGCGACTTTTCCTAGGTTTTGAAATATATCTGCGTGTTTATCAAACGGCAATCTCGGAGAAAATTAAAAATGCAAAAAGCGAATATGATACGATTGTTGTCTTTGCCGTAATTATCGAGCTCTGTCTGGACATTATAAGTGCGTGTCTAAATTTACTAACCCTCTCTATTTCATTATTGACTGTATCTTTTATGTTATCAAGCAAACCAGGCAAGCGTACGAGCCCAATAGCTGCTGTATACGTAATGCTTTCCCACGCAGGAATGAAATGCACTCTACTGAGTACATACATGTTACGCAAGGTCCGAAATTGTTAACGCAAAATATACTTTCAGAGACCGCGCAGAATTTCAACAGCATCGCTTTTTTTGGACATAAGCAACAACGACTGACGCCACTCACGATAATAGATGAACAAATATTTTGACCAAACGCAAACGAACAGACTTTGAATAAATTAAACTCCTGTTGACATTCGGTGCACATGCAGCTAATTCAATAAATAAGTGTAAAAACAATTCTTGCAAATCACAAATATCGCGGAAATATTTCAAGAGAATAATTCTGATGCATGTTAAATGCATTTAATTTCATTGCCGTTTTTTTCGCGTTAATATTTCACAACTGACATATTGTCTGCGTCAATTTAAAAGTTATTATATGATTGAATGCCGACTGAGCATATCAAGACAACAACCGCCATTCCAGATTAAATCTATATTCGACCGAGTCATTAAAAACTTCAAGGTTTTTTTTTACTGAAGTTGCCCATTGAAATCTTATTTCTGCAAAACAAATCCTGTATATATATATATAGAAGTTCTAAAAACTTTGCGACTTGTCCTAGGTTTTTAAAGATATATGCATGCATGTTTATCAAGCGTTAATTTAGGAGAAATTTATAAATGCAGAACGCGAATGTGATGCGATTGCTGTCTTTCTTGTAATTATCGATCCCGAACTCTGTCTGAATTTAAGTGTATGTCTTAATTTAGTAACCCTCTCTATTTTATTATTGACTGAAACTTTTCTGTTTCCTTTATCTGACAACACAATGCTAGCGTGCGAGGCTCGTGCTTGCTGTGTGGTAATCACGAGAAAGCAGAATGTTTGGCATACATGTATACGAACGAAATCACATCTACATGCAAAGTCATGCCGGCTCCGAAATTGCTGTACCCGCAAAAAAACTGCCTAAGATGGCCCGGAATTTTAAAAACGCCGCTATTTTCTGACGTAAGCAGCGACGATTGACGGAACAGCTCCCCAGAATAGGTAAGCAATGACAACATTCAGTGAATTGTCTCCAACCGGAATAGCATCAAGATTATTAAAGAAACAATTCCTGACGTCAAAATATGAACCCTGTCGGTACATTATATAACACCGGCTTGCATTCAAACTGCAATCATTTCACGATGACTGAGATCATAAGCAAAGTTTTAAACTTCACATTCGGGCTTTTGGCTGATAGGGCTCGCAATGAAATTACAGAGCATTTGGCCGATGGCGATGTCACACACGAAGAATGTCGACGCTTGATTACGAGAGAACTCGACAATATCAAAACAAAGTTGGATGGATTAGCGAGAAAGGACCTGGTTAGCAGCATTTTCTTCCTGCAAGACGGCATCAACGAGCTGTATCAATCCATCTTTCAGTGTCAATCTTTAGAACATGATGCAGTAGAATCCAGCGGTATGAAACAATCAAACTCCTCAGCTTCGCTTGGGTCACTCAAAGACGAGGGTCCTGACGCTCGCATCAACGACGCTATTATTTTGCTAAGAGCCGTCAAGTCGTTGAAAGTACATTCGAACGAAGAGCTTAAAAATGCCAAGGAGATGTTCAAACTCGCATACGAGAATGCCACAAAAGCATTCTCAAACGATACACTAGATATCGAGGACCGAATTCAAGCTTTGCAGGTCCGAATGATGGCAACAATTTTGGAGAAGTTGGAAAACCCAGACGCGGCGTTGAGATCTTGTCTCGAGTATTTGAAGCAGCTGTATTCAATCGGTGCCATTCGAGAAACATTCTCCGTTCTGATTGACGGTGGAATCACGTCGCGGCTCTGTAAAACTCGGCGACTCAAAATTGCTTCGGCTGTACACTTGAGTAATCAGCTGTTGTTTCGTTTTGCACAGAAATACACGCATTCGCATCCTGTGATGTTTGACTGGCCCATGATTTTGCTCGGTGGTAGAGCTCACCATCCTGTATTTGGAGAAATTCCCCTTCCGAAGAAACTTGACAAGTGTGGTGTGACAGACATTTCTTTGGAACCAAATCTCTCATTTGACGATACGATTGACCCAGTTCGTACTGTCGTGAACAGCAAAACCGAGGTTATTGTGCAAACCGAACAGTCCATTAACGGCAAAGCTATTACCATTCACAAACTCTCAGGAGAAACCCGTACATTATGTAAAGTCTCCGAACGGCGAGATGCTTCAGAATGTCGGGTTATCACGATGGATATCGACGCCGATGATAATCTTTACTTTGTCGCAGGACGTCATGAAGTCTATTATCAACCATTCAATTTTAGATTGTTTATCTTTGACAAAAATGGACACAAAACATTCGAGCATGCGCTACCGTTTCTTCAATATACTTATTGGCCACGTGTGTCTATTTCAGTAAGCCGCGACGGAAAGATTGCTATCTTAGATCCAGATAGCGGGACCTTGTATATTGCAAAGAACTTTAGTGTCCGTAGGAGCTTCGAAATCTACAAGGTGTCAAATTTCCACCCAAACAAGACAGCCACCAGACTGATGCACGTACGGTATTTAAACAATAGGATAGTCCTCGCAAGTGCTTCCAGAACTCTTTACATCTGCACTGAAGACGGACGATTGGAACACAAGTTTAAGATACCAGCACGCAACGCGGTCATTGATTCGATCGCAATCAACTACGCTACCGGCCACATTCTCGTAAAAGTGTCTGACAAAGAACAACTTTACCGTTTCTCAGAAACTGGACATTTCATAGACAGTTTATGTTTGGGAAGCAACGAGTGGATTCATGATGCTGTTTTGACTTCACACCCAAATGGCGCAGTTGCTTTAATTGGCAAAACAGAAGCAGCATTTCTTCAACTGTAACATACTTGACTGTTTCGCATAATAAGCAGCACAACTGAGTTATCAGGTAGTGACTAATGTAAAATTTAATAATACCACATCATATGGTTTCTCGTAATCTATTTAGTTATATAGAAGTCACAGCGTTCATGGAACTCGTAAAGCTTGTGAATGATTCTAAGATTTTACCCAAAAATTTCTCTCTTGTATGTACGCATGCAATACAATGAATTGTCAGGTCGTTTCAATAGCTATCGAATAATATAGGTATTCATCAAATAATATGATTGTATATAATCTATTTATGGCTGTTTTAAAACATTAAACCACATTAGTAAACAAACCAGCTATTCGACTTTTAAACCAGTTGTTTTAAAATATCAGACATCAGACAATATTTACTCATGAATGTTTTAATTAAGATCCCTGTAGAGCTTTATTGGTACAAATACTCCCAATTTCCTGTTTTGACAAATATGTTACTGGGTGGTTAGTTTGCGTTACAAGTATTTTAATGGAAAAATGATATTTTCCATGCGAAATTTGTGTAAGATTTGTTGCAAAAATGCTATATTTGGAACGAGTATACGTTGCTTATAGCAGTTTGACGATAGCTGTAAATGCCAATCCTAAATTTTCCTAGGTTTACTCAACATGTTATGCCCAAACATGAATGGAATTCGAATATAAACTTACACAATTTATTGACAATCAATGGACCATTCTCCTCCTATTAAACTAAATTTAAAACTACAGGACTTCTCATTAGTACAGCTGGAAATAAAGAGAATCCTTAAATCAGTACTAAAATTGGATACAAAATTTGCTAACTTCTCGCGGAAATATATCAATTAAGAGACTTATATACTACGGACATGCCGTCTGCACATTTCAACAAGAACTGACCTTCCAGATGCAATCTATATTCGACCGAGTCACGAATGAGAAAATGTATAAAAATTTCAGGTTTTCTAATTACTTAACTCTTCCATTGAAACCATGTTTCCGAAAAAACGAATCTCGTATAGAAGAAACTATGCAATTTGTCTTAGGTTTTGAAATATATGCATGTTTATCAAATGTCAATTTAAAAGAAAGAGGTCAACAGAATTGCAGAAAGCGAATATGATACGATTGTGCGTCTTTCCTGTAATTATCGAGCTCTACCATCAGTGCCGCCTTCCAGATTAAATCTATATATTCGACTGAGTCATGAACAAATATATAATAATTTGAAGTGTTTTTATCACTGAAGTTGTCCATTGAAATTTTGTTTATAAAAATCTAATTCTGTATAAAAATATAGAAGATCAAGAAACTTTGCAACTTTTCTTAGGTTTTGAAATATATCTGCGTGTTTGTTTATCAAACGGCAATCTCGGAGAAAATTAAAAATGCAGAAAGCGAATATGATACGATTGTTGGATTTGTTGTCTTTGTTGTAATTATCGAGCTCTGTCTGGACATTAAGTGGGTGTCTAAATTTATACTAGCCTTCTTCATTTTATTATTGACTGTATCTTTTATGTTATCAAGCAAATCGGACAAGCTTACGAGCCCAATAGCTCCTGTATACGTATTGTTTTCCTGAGAAACCACAATATTTGGACATGCATGTCTACAAATGAAACTTAATCTACTGAGTACATACATGTTATGCAAGGTCCGAAATTGTTAAGCAAAATTTACTTATAGAGACAGCGCAGAACGTCGCTTTTTCGGACGTAAGCAACGACGACTGACGATAATAGATAAATAAATATTTTGACCAAACGCAAACGAACAGACTTTGAATAAATTAAACTCCTGTTGACATTTGGTGCACAGCTATTTCAATAACTAAGTCTAAAAACAATTCCTGCAAATCTCGAATCTCGCGGAAATATTTCAAGAGAATAATTCTGGTGCATGTTGAACCATTTATTTAAAGTACCTATACATTGCGGATTTTGAATATTTCAAAAGTTTTAGGTATTTTAAAAAAGTTTGCAATTCATTTTGTTATTCAAAAATTTTATCTGGATAGATTTAATAAGCCTTTAAAGTTACCGAACGTGACGTCAAATCGGGGATTTCGTGCGAATTAAACAAAAGAGAATTGATTTGCAATTCCCGATTAAACGTAATGTCTGGTAACTTTAAAGACTATTAAATCCATGATCAAAATAAAATTTTTCAACAACAAAATGTATTACAAAGTTTTAAAATACCTTAAAACTTTTGATATATTTGAAAACTTGTTTCGAAAAAACAAATCTTTTTTTGGAGAGATATATGCATGTTTATCAAAGGTCAATATAGAAAAAGTCAATAAAATTGAAGAAAGAAAGCGAATATGATACGTGCATGATTGTTGTCTTCCCTGTAATTATCGAGCTCTACCTACAGTACTGCCTTGTATAAAAATTGTATGGAAATTTGTGGTATTTTTAGTAGTAAACTGGTCCATTGTACCCGCAATTAAAAATATAGGATTGTCTCTAACCGGAATACAATGCATCAAAATTATTTTAAAAAATTCGAAAAATGAACCTAGTCGGTACATTATATAACCCCGGTTTGCATTCAAGCTGCAATCATTTCACGATGACTGAGATCATAAGCAAAGTTCTTAACTTCACATTCGGGCTTTTGGCTGATAGGGCTCGAAATGAAATCACAGAGCATTTGGCCGATGGCGACGTCACGCACGAAGAATGTCGACGCTTGATTACGAGAGAACTTGACGATATCAAAACAAAGTTGGATGGTTTAGCGAGAAAGGACCTGGTTAGCAGCATTCTCTTCCTACAAGACGCCATCAACGAGCTGTATCAATCCATCTCTCATCAATCAGAGAACGGTGCAGTAGAATCCAGCGGTATGAAACAATCAAACTCCTCAGCTTCGCTTGGGTCACTCAAAGACGAGGGTCCTGACGCTCGCATCAACGATGCTATTATTTTGCTAAGAGCCGTCAAGTCGTTGAAAGTACATTCGAACGAAGAGTTTAAAAGCGCCATCGAAAAGTTCAAACTCGCATACGAGAATGCCACAAAAGCATTCTCAAACGATAGAAATTGAGGACCGAGTTCAAGCTTTGCAGGTTCGAATGATGGCAACAATTTTGGAGAAGTTGGAAAACCCGGACGCGGCCTTGAGATCTTGTCAGGAGTATTTGAAGCAGCTGTATTCAATCGGTGCCATTCGAGAAACGTTCTCTGTTCTGATTGACGGTGGACTCACGTCGCGTCTCTATAAAACTCGGCGACTCAAAATTGCTTTGGCTGTACACTTGAGTAATCAGCTGTTGTTTCGTTTTGCACAGAAATACACGCATTCGCATCCTGTGATGTTTGACTGGCCTATGATTTTGCTCGGTGGTAGAGCTCACCACCCTGTATTTGGAGAAATTCGTCTTCCTAAGAAACTTGGCAAATATGGTGTGACAGACATTTCTTTGGAACCAAATTTTACATTTGATGATGCGATTGACCCAGCTCGTTCTGTCGTGAACAGCAAAACAGAGGTTATTGTGGAAAGCGAACAACCTACGAAGGGCAAAGCTATCACCATTTATAAACTCTCAGGAGAAAGTCGTAAACTATGCGAAGTCTCTGAACGGCGAGATGCGTCAGAACGTCGGGTTATTACGATGGATATCGACGCCGAAGATAACCTTTATTTCGTCGTAGGGCTCCACGAAGGATATTATCAACCATTCAATTTTAGATTGTTTATCTTCGACAAGAATGGGCACAAAACATCCGAGCATGCGCTACCGTTTCTTCAATATACTTATTGGCCACGTGTGTCTATTTCAGTAAGCCGCGACGGAAAGATTGCTATCTTAGATCCAGATAGCGGAACCTTGTATATTGGAAAGAACTTTAGTGTCGATACGAGCTTCAAAATATATAAAGTTTCAGATTTTCTTCCGAAGAAGACAGCCACCAGAATGGTGCACGTACGGTATTTAAACAATAAGATAGTCCTCGCAAGTGTTTCCAAAACTGTTTATATCTGTACAGAAGACGGACGATTGGAACGCAAGTTTAAGATACCAGGTTGCAACGCGGCCATTGATTCGATCGCAATCAACTACGCTACAGACCACATTCTCGTAAAAGTGTCTGACAAAGAACAGCTATACCGTTTCTCAGAAACTGGACAATTCATAGAAAATTTATGTTTGGGAAGCGGCGAATGGATTCATGATGCTGTCTTGACTTCACATCCAAATGGCGCAGTCGCTTTAATTGGTAAAACAGAAGCAGCATTTCTTCAACTGTAACAAACTTGATTGTTTCTCATAATAAGCAGCGCAACTGAATTGTCAGTCATCATATGGTTTCTGTTGACCTCTGTCAACCTCATCATATGGTTTCTCGTAATCTATTTAGCTATTATATAATTAGTCACAGCGTTCATATAACTCGTAAAGCTTGTGAATAATTCTAAGATTTTCAATCATGGTTTCTCGTAATCTATTTAATTATACATATATACTTGAGTCACAGCGTTTATATAACTCGTAAAGCTTGTAAATGATTATGAGATTTTCAATTATGGTTTCTCGTAATCCTGAAATATTTACTACATATTTGATACAAGAATTTGTGTATCTGTTTTAAGAGGCCGTAATTTGGCAATAATAAGGAAAATACAAATATTTTTTGTCACTTCAAGCGCTGGAATGCATATTTTGATGAGCGAGTATGATATATTTAACCCCTAGCATTGTTCCCCTGTTTTTAAACATTAGACAATTATCAAACTTGTCGCAATTCCAAGAATTTGAGGAACTAATACTGAAACCTAACCCGGAATATCTATACGAGCTGTGGTAGAGATCGAAATATAAAATTTATGCGGCAAATGTAAACTTCGACTGTAAATGCAAATTAAAATTTAAAGTGCATGGAAGTCAAGACCGTTCTGCGTATCGGTTCTGCTCATAACATGCAATGCAAGGACCCTTTGAGGTAAAAATTGCCCAAATTTTGCATGTTTTGAATCTTTGCGAGCATAACGCGAGTTCATATTAATTTAAAAGCATAGCGAAACTAAACAGTGTTAGATATTCAGATACATCTTATCGTATCTTAAATGTGTATGAAGTTCAAAATGTAAACAAACGATTTGTTTACAAACGGACTTGAAACTGCAAGTTGCTTCGGCGAATACTCGACTATTATAGTTAGTTTGCCTTAATAAATAATATCTTAACACACGTCAGAGTATCATGCAATTCTTTCACACTTATGTTCAAAAGTTGGCGATAATTTGGCGTTGATTCGATGGTATGAGAATAAGCGTGTCGTTAGTCTAGGCTTGCAAGATCAGCGGTAAATTCTATATAAACACCGTGAATTATCCAACGCATTTTGAGAGTTCAGATCATGAATACATTACGTACACTGCTATTTCAATGAATTAGTTGAAGACAACTCAAACATTGAGTGTACCAACGTATATAATATTTCCAGTACAAATTGTCCCGCTATGCTAATATTTGGTGCATTGACTGTGAAAACAATGAATTTCTAAAGAAATGAATTATCATATCAACTCGAAATTTACATAGCGGGACAAAATCGCCAGGCTGGCTACGCCGTTGAATATTTCTGTATCAACCCATTGAAAACCATTATTTTTGCCACGAATTTTTTTCCGCGGTGATAATTTACATCTGGCGATTTACGGCAAACCAGAATCCGCAATCCCACGTTAGCGATTTGTCGTTGCCGTTGTTGCCTTGTGTTAGAACGATTAACAATTGGCATGACAGTTTTGCTGTTAATTTGCTTTTAGCTATTTCTACTGCTTCAATGGTTTTTTAAATCAAATGTCTTTTAGACCTGGGTTGAAAAGAACCTCCATTCTATAATAAGCGACTATCGAAGTAATCGAACTACGAAATCCGCCATATTGCCAACCGTGTTATTGAATAGTGGCAGCCGCTTTCTCAAAGAAAATCGGTAAACTCATTGAAAACAGGCTAGAAAATTACCAAAATTTCTCTTAGGAGTGTTTATAAGTGAAACGAGACATTATTTGCAATGACAATTCGCTGAGGTAAATGAGCTACGTTAAAATACACTTCCAGTGGTTGAAACACGCTGAAACACACACCGCAAACGTCAAACGGCAAAATTTCAACGTCAAGCCGCGGTTTACGGTTCGCGGTTGAAGAAAAAACGTCAAACTAAAACTCTCTATTGTCTGACCTGTCAAATTGAATCCTACAATCTATCAATCAATATTTTGAAAAAATAAACGGTAAAAACATCAGTTATCTTTTGTATATTGATGTCTATGTATGTATATATGTATGTATGCATATGTATGGATGTCTGCCTAAGTATGATTGTATAAAAAAATCCTCTTTCAAAGAGGATCTTTGCGGCTTTAGATGGAACGCCGTTTAATCAAATAAATTGCTAAGTATGTTTATCAAAGACTGATATATATTCAACTGCTCGCGTGACCGTCAAAGCGATCAATTTCAAAAGCTAATAATATATGGGGTTTCCCCTCGATTATATCGGACTGATTATTTCTTTTTTTTTAATAATGACCGTTTTTCATTTCCTTCCGACTGTAAAGATCACGATGCTTGCCCTTTCCAATGTGCCAATATCGCTGCGTCATCCCTGCGTGGAAAACGGAACGTGCGGAACGGATTTACGTCATTGAAACAACTTCGCAGAATTGTGGATATTCAATAGCGCCGCTTTTCCTCCGACCAAGGTGACCACATTAAAGTGTCTTTCTGAAAATAGAAAAACAATCAAATTACGTCTTTCTAGAGTCAAACATCTTCGCGCCGAACAACTTCCTCGTTATTATAATGACGTGGGCAGCTGCACGTGCTGATCAATATATTATAAAAGGTTTGTTTTGACCAATGCCATATTAATTTCAAAATGACTGAGATCGTAAACGGAGTTCTAAATCTTACATTCGGATTTTTGGCAAACAGAGCACGTAGTAGAATTTCGGATCGTTTAAAAGACGGCGATGTGTCGTACGAAGAATGTCGAAGCATGATTACAGGAGAACTTGACGATATCAAATCAAAGTTGGGTGGATTGGCGAGAAAGGATTTACTCTGCAGCCTTCTCTTTCTGCAAGACGGCATCAACGAGCTGTATCAATCCATCCTTTACTGTCAATCTTTTGAGATTGATGCAATGGAATCGAACAGTGTGAGACAAGCGAGTTCTATACTAACCATTGGGTCATCCATAGACACTGCTCCCGAATCTCAAATAAACGACGCCTTTGCTTTGATAAACGCCGTCAATTCGTTGAAAATGCATTCGAAGAAGAAGTTTAAAAGCGCCACGGAAAAGTTCAAACTCGCGTACGAGAATGCCACAAAAGCATTCTCAAACGATACGCTAGCTATCGAAGACCGAATTCAAGCGTCGCAGGTTCGAATTATGGCCACAATTTTAGAGAAATTGGAAAACCCAGACGCAGCGTTGAGATCATGTCTCGACTTTTTGAGACAACTTTATACCATCGGTATCATTCGAGAGACATTCTGTGTTCTCATTGACGGTGGAATCATGTCGTTGATCCAAAAAAATCGACGATTCAAAATTGCTTCGTGTGTTCACTTAAGCAATCGTCTGTTGTTCAATTTCGCCCAAAACTTCACGAATTTGCGTCTGGTAATGTTTGACTGGCCCACGATTTTGTTTGGCAACAAAGTCTACCATCCTTTGTTCGGAGAAGTTCGATTTCATACGAATCTTGAACGGTTCGGTGTGGCAGACATTTCTTTGGAACCAGATTTTACTTTTCATGCTACAATTGACCAAGCACGTTCTGTGGTGAACAGCAAAACAGAGATTGTAGCGCAGAGGCAGCACCCAACGAACGGTGAAACCCTCACAATTTTCCATCGCTCGGGAGAAAGTCGAAAATTTTGCACATGCAAAGTTCCCGAACAAGAAGGAGCCTCAGAATGTCGGGTTATCGCGTTGGATATCGACGCCGACGATAATCTTTTCCTCGTTGTCGGATTTCACGAAGGATATTATCAACCTTTCAGCTTTAAATTGTTTATATTCGACAAGAATGGAGCCAAAAGACTCGAATATGTCTTACCCTTTCTTCAAAACACTTATTGGCCGCATGCATCTATTTCGGTAAGCAGAGAAGGAAAGGTTGCTATCTTAGATCAGAATAGTGGAACTACATATATTGGAAACTGCTGTGACGAGTTTAGCAACTTTAACGTGAATACAAGTTTTCAAGTGAACAAAGTGTCAATTTTTCGTCGGAACAAAACACCACCTAGACTGCTGCAGGTGCGGTATTTGAACAATAAGATAATCCTCGCAAGTGTTTCCAGAACTCTTTACATCTGCGCAGAAGACGGACGAGTGGAACACAAGTTTAAGATACCAGCACGCGACGCGGTCATCGATTCGATCGCAATCAATTACGTCACGGGACGTATTCTTGTTAAAGTGTCTAACAAAGAACAAGTTTACCGTTTCTCGGAAACTGGACAGTTCATAGACAGTTTATGTTTGGGAAGCAACGAGTGGATTCATGATGCTGTTTTGACTTCACATCCAAATGGCGTAGTGGCCTTAATTGGTAAAACAGAAGCAACCTTTCTTCAACTGTAATATATAATATACTCGATCGTTTATTGACATTTATAGACCCAAATAATACAGTAGAACTATGCAATAGAACTATATCGTGACTGTTTATAACATTTAATAATATTCATCAAGTATATAATAAATTATATATTTATAACATTTAATAATATTTATCAAGTATATAATAATAAATTATATATCTATAACATTTAATAATATTTATCAAGTATACAATAATAAATTATATATTTATAACATTTAATAATATTTATCAAGTATATAGTCATATATAGTAACTCATAAAAAATATATAAGGTACAAAATTAATATATATATTAACTCGTAAATATGTAAATTATCCTAATATTTATCACTTGTAATCTATTTAATATACTATTCATTGGCTACAAGACTTTGTGTACGCGTTTTTTAAGCCCCAATAAAGGCAATAAGACAACAGTATTTTGACAATCCAAACGCTGGAAGGCATATTTTAGTGAGAGAACAGGATTTACTGAGTTCCCAGAATTGTTCCTGTACAAATTATTGAAATTACTCATATTATAAGCCCGCGTTTTTATCAGTTCTTTCGGGAATATAAAATACTTAACATAACAGCAGATTTTACAACCATTTTCAAAACATTAAACCTTATCAAAATCAGTACCCCGCGTAACTAAATGAACGAATCATGCAAAAATATTTACAGGAAACGTGACGTCAAACGCATTTAAAACCAATATTTTTGCTACGCAATTCCTTTGGCGCGGTGATATTTTACTTAGCAACGATCTCACTGTGTGAATCCCTGCCAGGGCCTGCATATGATTAGTTACCCGGTTGAAAAAAAATGATAAAAACTCAGTTATCTTGATATTTAAAAAAGGTTCTATTCGAAGCTTGCTTCCATGAAAAAAACGCCGTTTTAGTCGATCAAACTGGTAAGCAGGCCTATGTTTATCAAACTTAAATATTCATTCGCTCGCGTGACACTATAACCGCTGTACTGTCAAAACAATCAAATGCAAAGAAGCTAGACGCCTGTTCTGGCGTTAACTCCGGTGTGCCGCGCACGTGCCAGTCTTCAATATGAAGCTTCTGAACATAAACAATACAGTTCATATTCATTTAGATGCCTTGCGAACCTAAATGTTGTTCGATCGCGAAATTCAGAAGCACATCGTACTTTAAAAAGTATGTAAATAAACGGCATGATACGTTCACCTTGTCTTACACTTTGCTTTTGGAATTCGCGATTAAATCTTCAATCCTGTGCAAACTGCGACGTGTCAGCGCGCCCATACACGACCACATCTTGTTAAAAGGCGAAATAGCAGCAATATTATGAAAATAGGACCAGAATCTACATGTATTAAATATATTCTTACCCCATGCAATTAAATCTAAACTTAATCGAACAGCATCAAAAGAGCCGTATTTGTTCCTCTTGGAGGAATTGCCGTATCATGCGAGCGAAATCGAATCGCGCATCGGAAAATTAGCCAAAGCTGTGCACCACAACTCTTGGGAGACAAAACTGGGACGTAGATAAATACGGTAACATACACATTTCAAATACTTAGTCTAGTATATTTCGCGCCGAAACACACTTACGACGACGAAAAATAAAAGACAAAAAAAAAACAAGGCGAATTTTCAACTCCGTCGCTCACGCCGGAGTAATAAATGCGTTTGCGGGGCTCCCCTCAGCTATTTAGGAATTACACACTCTCGTATTCCTAGTAATAACCGTATTTTTTCCATTTTCCTCCCGCTAACCGACACGATGCTAGCGTTCCAGTCTACCCGTCGCCGTATCGTTTTTGGGTGAGTCCTTAAATCGGTACCGATCAAAGCCAAAAACTTACGTCATCGAATTGTTTCGATCGTGGATCCGTGCGGAATTTCCGTAGCGCCGCTGTTCCCCCTTCCGACCTTCAACAACAAAGAAATATCATTCCGAAAGAGCAAAACAATCGAAAGCTGGTTCTTCTCGAAACAATTACGTCATCTAGAATCACTTGTCTTCAATATTCAAAATGCGCATTGTGACACTAAATGAAATGAGGAAATATTTGAAATGATTTATCGCGCGGAATAGGTCATGTAAAAACACACCTCTATACGTTTAAAACATTGGGCTGCAAAACACCATCAACACGGCAAAATTTCAGTTGTCAAGCCGCGTGGATTCACAATTGAACGAAAATCGTCAAGTAAGACTCTTTGCCAAAGCTCTGTGTGAACATTTGCAACACAGCCATTTCCAGATCCCGGCAATAAGCTTAAAAAAAGGCACATAAAAAACCGTTGCGCGGGAATGTATCAGTTAAGTATTTCTCGCCTGTTAAATACATTTAAAACTATTATTATCTTTCCAATTTTAACACGCAAAATTGTCAGCAAGACTGATTCCCATATTTTCTGTGTTAATGTAAACCAAATTAAATGCGATCGATATGGCTTGAAAAAGTTCAGTTATTTTTAAAACATATCCTGAATAAAAAAAAACTTTGTTCTTGTCAAACAAAGTGTCTTAGGTTCGGGCAGGATTATAATTATATGTTTATCAAACGATTAATTTGAAAGAAACCGATACAAAAGCCGATAATATGACTGCATGTTTGTTTTCACGCTAATGACGCAATCATGTTTTATTTGCGTGGAAAGTGGAACGTATCGGCTCGTAAAGAACGGATTGCGACACACGTGTCAAGACCTAAATGCCAAGGTCATGATGTTAATTAAAACGAAAGCATTGACACACAGGATGTCTTTAAAAAAAGGACATGAAATTAACATAGTTTTGATACGAGCTGAGTTAAAAAAAAACGCGAATGATTGGACACAGTATTCATACACGAAGTGAAAACAGGAAAAATTAAGATGTTACACTTAAGTGACTTAATCGTAATAGAGCATATTTGCATATGAAACAGAATCGAACATCTTGGGTAAAAAAAAAGTTGCTAAAATTCTATAAAGGAAGATATAAAGACATTTCAAATTCTCTTTATAAAGCAACCACAAACAATTGTGCTAAAATTTCGTGTCGTTGCCATTAAAGGCGCCTTACAGTCAGTATACGTAATGTAAACAAATGCTTTGTTTGGCATATTGCATCGCTATATCTCTTAAAATATCCTACCCTGTCAGAATATTTATTACCACCATTTCAGTGCACTATATTTCAAAATGAGATTGAGTTTATGTTCAAACAAATTCAGTGCATGCGAAACTTGGGTAATTTCCAAAATTTAATAAAAAACGGACGGGAACGGAAGCCTGGATCATGCACTCTTCTTCACAGAGGCTTTGTATTAAAATTAGTTGCGGGCAGACGGGTGGGAGTCGGGCAGGCGCGGGTTGAGAAATGAGATTTGAGAAGGAGAATGAACCCGAACCAGAAATTTTCATAGTTTATACTTAGGAAGGCCCAGAGAGTTGGTAGATATGCAAATGTTGCAGCCAAATTGTCATATTAGTGCTGTCAAGAAAACAAAGAGAAAAAAGAAGACAAAGAAAACAAAGAAATGGTGTGATGTTGTTTTTCCTCAAACATGCAGCTATTTACCAACACTGCCCAAAAGACGCTAATAGCGGTTCTCGTGATGTGTTAATTCTTTACAGTGTTATCAAAACAATGTCCCAATTTTCGTTGCGTATTGTAAATGCCAACAATTCATATAGCAGGGGTTATTACCAAGTAAACTAGCAAGATCACAAAGACCTCAATGCAAGGACATATTTATGAATGCAACTAATATACCACTTATGCCATTGAAGTATGATAGTTTTTTCTTTGTGTAAAGATGGCTTGACGTCAACAGAGCGACTGCTTAAAATAATATATCCGATGAATGTTTTGGTGCGCTCCTTGTTTATTTGAAGATGACTGAGCTCGTAAGCGGAGTTTTGAAGCTGACGTTTGGATTTTTAGCGAACAAGGCACGGGCTAAAATTTCAGAACGTTTAAACGATGGCGACGTCACGTACGAAGAATGTCGACAGTTGATCGTGAGAGAACTCGATGATATTAAGACGAAGTTGCATGGATTGGCGAGAAAGGATTTACTGAGCAGCATTCTTTTTCTTCACGATGGAATCAACGGGATGCATCAAGCTATCATTCAGTTTCAATCATCCGAGGATAATACATCAGAATCTACCGAAGTTGATCCTCCAACAAATTCCTTAGTTCGACCTGAGTCATCCAGAGACACTAGTTCAGATTCCAGTCCAATCAAAGATGCCATTGCTTTGATAAATGCCGTCAAGTCATTGAAAATACAGTCAAACACGCGGTTTATATCTGCCTGTGAAAAGTTTAAACTCGCCTATGAAAAAGCCACCGAAGCATTCGCCAACGAAGCCTTGTCAATCGAGGACCGAATTCAAGCGTCGCAGGTTCGAATGATGGCGAGGATTTTAGAAGATTTGGAAGACCCTGATGCAAGCGTCAGCGATTGTTTGCAATACCTGAAGCAGCTTCATGATATCGGTGCGATTCAAGGAACATTTTCTGTTCTGATGAAAGGTGGAATCGCGTCGTGGCGAAATAAAGCGAAGCGACTTGACATTGCTTCGTCTGTTATTCTAATGAATCAGCTTTTGTTTGATTTTGTTCGGAAGTTCACGAATTTGCGTCCAATTTTGGAATGGCCAGAGATTTCGTTTAGCAAAGGAGTTTGCCATCCGGTGTTCGGAGAAATTTTCCCTTTTAATAAAATGGCGAAATTTGGTTTGAGAAGTATTTCATTGGATCCAGATTTCACATTTGGTGAGGTGATTACGCGAAGATCGGCCATGAATAGCAAAAAAGAAATTATCGCAGAGAATCGAGATGAAACTATCAGAATTTTAAAACCCTCTGGAGAAGTTCGTACCTTTTGTGAATTACCCCAAGTCGAGGATGGTTTAGAAAGGTTTGCTGTTGAGATGTTTATCGATGCCAAAGATAACCTTTACGTCATCACTTGTTTTAAAAGGTCAAAAGATGAATGGAGTTATGAATTGTTTGTCTTTGACAAAGATGGAGCGAAAATACTCGAGTGCCTTTTATCTTTCCTTTCAAACGAAAAGCGAAATTATATACCCAGTGCAATAAACACGGACGGGATGATTGCTATTTTAGATTGTTTAAGCAATATTCTTTACATCGGAAACTTATATGATGAGTTCAATGTCGAAAAAATTTTTCCTCTGAAGGAGCCAATTTTGCGTATTGTGTATTTCGATACTAAAATAATCACTGTAGGTGAGCAGAGAATTTATTCATACGCGGAAAACGGAGAGTTTGAACGCGAATTACGGATACCGGGAATATCATCCTACTTTACCTTTGACTCTGTTTCAGTTGCAATAAATTATGTCACAAAACGTATTCTTGTTAAATATATTGATACAGTGTTCAGGCTCTCAGAAACTGGGGAGCTCATAGACGATTTCTGGTTGGGAGACAGAGAATGGTTAAAATATGCCAAGCTAGTTTCTCATCAAAATGGCGCAGTTGCCTTAGTTCGTGGAAGTGAAGTCGCTTTTCTTCAACTGTAATAATGAATTGTCACAAAAGAATGAATTGTCCTGCATGTAATGGGTGTAATATGACAATTAAAAAACAACGAAATTCTGACAGCTAATACAGTAATAATAAAGCCGAATATGTATCGTTTTAATTAAAATGCATGCACAATATTTCATAGCTATTATAAATATGATTAGTAATTAAATCACAACAGATGTGATTAGTAATTAAATAGCTGCAAGAAACTGTTACACTATGCATTTTCCTTGCAACTTGCAATGCAATTATAATTTTGAGGGATGTTGAATTGTAAAAAGTTTTCGAAATGCTAAGAAAACGTTGGCAGAGCGTGAGAAATGTTCGTATTTGACAATTTTAGATAACTCAGAAGTAGAATTTCATTGCAAGTTGCAAAGAGAGTTGCTAGTGTAACACTGCTTATAGATGATGTGATTATAATTAAATAATCCGCTGTATAATGGACGTTTAACGTTGAAGCAAAAGCAAATGTTTCATGGATATTTAAAGTTAAGAATAGCGGAACTGAGCAGTTTCTTAAACATGATATATCATATTATTCACTTTGTCATGATTGTAAGAAAATTATGGGTGTTTTTTCAACACAAAGTGTATTTGTCTCTGCGGAAAAAAGGCTTTTCTTCGCTATATATGACTTTGTTTTTTGTATACGAAGCGGAAAATGTAGGTTTTAATACTTAATGGTTTCAATTACTAGTAAAGCCGGTCAACTGTGATTTTAGACGTGATTTTCTTCCTTTGAGTGATGTGAGGGGATATGCGTAATTAATCGTTTTCACGCCAAAACAGCTGCAAACACCGTTAATTTAGGATAGAAGTTAGAGATTATTTAATATAATATTGAGAATTTTATCATTTTAATTAAGAGCCTTGACCTTCGATGCCCCCTGACATCCCATGTGGGCACCCCGTCAATATTTACTTTATATCAGCATTATCCTTACATTTGCTTTAGATACACATGCAGGAAAACAACCCGAACGTGGGTTAACAAGGCCTAAATGCCAAGGTCGTGATGTTAATTAAAACGAAAGCATTGATACACAGGATGTCTATAAAAAACGGACATGAAATTAACATAGTTTTGATACGAGATGAGTTCAAAAAACGCGAATGATTGGACACAGTATTCATGTACGAAGTGAAAACAGGAAAACTTGTTATACGAGAGAAGGAGAATGAACCCGAACCAAAGATTTTCATAGTTTATACTTAGGAAGGCCCAGAGAGTTGGTAGATATGCAAATATTGCAGCCAAATTGTCATTAGTGCTGTCAAGAAAACAAAGAGAGAAAAGGAGAAGACAAAGAAAACAAAGAACTTGTGTGATGTTGTTTCTCCTCAAACATGCAGCTATTTACCAACCCTGGTCGAAAGACGCTAATTGCGATTCTCGTGATGTGTTAATTCTTTACAGTGTTATCAAAACAATGTCCTAATATTCGTTGCGTATTGTAAATGCCAACAATTAATTGCAGGGGTTATTACCAAATAAACTAGCAAGATCACAAAGACCTCAATGCAAGGACATATTTATGAATGCATCTAATATACCACTTATGCCATTGAAGTATGATAGTTTTTTCTTTGTATAAAGATGCCCTGACGTCAACAGAGCGACTGCTTAAAATAATATATCCGACGAATGTTTTGGTGCACTCCTTGTTTATTTAAAAATGACTGAGCTCGTGAGCGGAGTTTTGAAGCTGACGTTTGGATTTTTTGCGAACAAGGCACGGGCTAAGATTTCAGAACGTTTAAACGATGGCGACGTCACGCACGAAGAATGTCGACAGTTGATCGTGAGAGAACTCGATGATATTAAGACGAAGTTGGATGGATTGGCGAGAAAGGATTTACTGAGCAGCCTTCTTTTTTTTCACGATGGAATCAACGGGATGTATCAAGCTATCATCCAGTTTCAATCTTCCGAGAATAATACATCAGAATCTACCAAAGTTGAGTTACCCAGAGATACTACTACTTCAGATTCCAGACCTATCAAAGATGCTATTGCTTTGATAAATGGCGCCAAGGCATTGAAAATACATTCAAACACGCGGTTTATGTCTGCCTGTGAAAAGCTCAAACTCGCCTATGAAGATGCCACCAGAGCATTCGCCAACGAAGCCTTGTCAATCAAGGACCGAATTCAAGCGTCGCAGGTTCGAATGATGGCGAGGATTTTAGAGAATTTGGAAGACCCTGATGCAAGCCTCAGCGATTGTTTGCAATACCTGAAGCAGCTTCATGATATCGGTGCCATTCAAGGAACATTTTCTGTTCTGATGAAAGGTGGAATCGCGTCGTGGCGTAATGAAGCGAAGCGACTTGACATTGCTTCGTCCGTTATTCTAATGAATCAGCTGCTGTTTGATCTTGCCCGGAAGTTCACGAATTTGCGTTCAATATTGGAATGGCCAGAGATTTCGTTTAGCAAAGGAGTTTGCCATCCAGTGTTTGGAGAAATTCACCCTATAAATCAACTGGAGAAATTTGGTGTGAGATTTATGTCATTGGATCCACATTTCACATTTAGTGAGGATATTGGGCAAAGATTGATTAGGTCGGTCATAAACAGCAGAAGAGAGATTATCGCGGAGAATCGAAAAGGAACTATCAGAATTTTTCAACCCTCTGGTGAAAGTCGTACCTTTTGTGATTTACCCCAAGACGAGGATGGCTCAGAAAGGTTTGCTGTTGAGATGTTCATCGACGCCAAAGATAACCTTTACGTCATCACTCGTTTTGATAAATGTTCAAAAGATGAATGGAGTTATGAATTGTTTGTCTTTGACAAGAATGGAGAGAAAATACTCGAGTATCCTTTATCTTTCCTTTCAAACCAAAGGAGGTCAGGTTTACCCAGTGCAATAAACACGGACGGGAAGATTGCTATTTTAGATTGTTTTGACGATACTCTTTACATTGGAAATTTACGTGGTAAGTTTAATGTCGACAAATGTTTTTCTCTGAAGAACACACGAAACAAAATTTCGCGTATCCGGTATTTTGATGCCAAAATAATCGCTGTAGATGAGCGCAGGGGAAGAATTTATTTATACGCGGACAACGGAGAGTTTGAACGCAAGTTCCAGATGCCGGAGGTGTCCCGCTTCGGTTTTGATTCTGTCTCGGTTGCAAAAAATTATATCACGAAACGTATTCTTGTTAAAATATTTTACGACAACAGACTGTTCAGGTTCTCAAAAACTGGAGAGCCGTTAGACAGTTTATATTTGGGAACCAGAGAATGGGTGAAATATGCCAAGCTAGTTTCTCATCCAAATGGCGCTGTTGCTTTAGTCGGTGCAGGAAAAGTGGCTTTTCTTCAACTGTAATACCGAAATGTCGAACGATTAGGTTGCAACGAGACCGCCCGATCTTCAAATAACAACAGCACAACTATTTTAGATAGTTAAAGAAACGATTGCAATTGCCTGTAATTCCGTGTGCTGGAATTAAACTGAGGCCTTTAGTCTTTGCTACAGTCTAAACCAAACAAACAACGGTTCTCTTTAGTCTTTAATTTAGAACAATATTTAAAGTGATTACGTAATTTACACGGGACTCAGCTCGCGGGACAGAAATGCCAGGACACGAGGAGGCGCCTCTTTTAATTTTGATTTAGAAAGGTACGTTTTGTTTTTGGAGAACTCCTTCGGCGAAAGCCTTTAGGATGAACGTGGCTATACCGAATCGTATCAGGATATTTTTATTCCATTCCATTCTAAAATTGTACAATATTTAATTTCTATAGTAGTAATAGTATTTACTAGCCACTCCCCATCAGGGGTGAATGCAGCACTAGTGCACTAATTTGCATGACACAAGAAAACTGCTCAAAATAGCCATTTTGTTTTGTAATGCAAATTAGTGCACTAGTGCTGGATCCACCCGATAAGGGGCTTTTCAGTGAACTATTACAAGATGATAGCTAGCTAACTTAAGCATTATAGTTACTATTTTACAAGCCTGACTATAGCAATTAATAACAATATAGGTCATATCAAAATACTGATAAATTCTACGAAATTTATGATCAGGAGTCTAAAACTATATATAATATGACGGTACAACGTCACCACAATATATATATCAAAACATATACTAGCGAAACTACGTATTTATTAATTTTTTTTCCTACGTTTAATATCAAGGCAACATGCGACACTTGGGAGCAGTTTCCATGAAACCTGAGATTCAACGAAGCGTGAGATGATTTTGAGGTACTGAGATAAGTCTTTTTGAAACACAAACTCCTGCTTTAATTCGACTTTACTTTTTGCTTGCTAATAATTTGGATACATTGTAAATGTATCCTTACACGTTTGGGAAAAAAAACTATTATATTTGGTGAGATTTAAGAGTACTTCGAATGTAGAAAACATCGTGAATTTGAGAATCTACAATTGAAAGTCCACTTCGACTTCAAGTTTATTGTTTGAAATCTTAAAAGGCACGAGATCTCGCTTAGCGCAATAAAAATATTTTCATATAAACACTCCAAGCGGGCTTATAAAAACCATTTTTTTATATTTTTTAATCTTTCTCAACGTTTCTTTCTATAGTTTAGAAAACTACATGATTAAAAACGAACAAAAGGTGGAAATTAACATACTTGCTGATGAACATATTTGAACATAGATGCTGATACTAATTCGATATGAATTTTAAACGCAAAGCCAATAAAGGCGTCATATAAACACAGTCCCGTCGTTTACCGGGCTGTCTCCATGACCGAGCCAGCCCGGCTCCCATATAAACAGCCCCTTAATAAACACTTCAAAGTAGCCTCAAAAGTTGTTGGTATCCTGAGAGGGTTAAGGAACATAAGAGCGGAGTCATAGTCTGTGCTAACTTTACTGTCGGTGCTAATATTACTACCGGTTCTAACATTACTGGCATACCTATAGCTATAGCTAATAATAACCCGATATCATCCATGCCAGAGTTTGTTTGACTTTCTGGTCTGTCTTTTTTGTCTGGCAAGGCTTCTTTGACTTTTTGGTCTGGCAAGGGTTGTTTGACTTTTTGGTCTGGCAAGGCTTGTTTGACTTTTTGGTCTGTCGAGACTTGTTTGACTTTTTGGTCTGGCAAGGCTTGTTTGACTTTTTGGTCTGGCAAGGCTTGTTTGACTTTTTGGTCTGTCGAGGCTTGTTTGACTTTTTGGTCTGTCAAGGCTTGTTTGACTTTTTGGTCTGTCGAGGCTTGTTTGACTTTTTGGTCGGGCAGGGGTTGTTTGACTTTTTGGTCGGGCAGGGGTTGTTTGACTTTTTGGTCTGGCAAGGCTTTTTTGACTTTTTGGTCTGTCGAGGCTTGTTTGACTTTTTGGTCTGTCGAGGCTTGTTTGACTTTTTTGTCTGGCAAGGCTTGTTTGACTTTTTGGTCTGTCGAGGCTTGTTTGACTTTTTGGTCTGTCGAGGCTTGTTTGATTTTTTGGTCTGTCGAGGCTTGTTTGACTTTTTGGTCTGTCGAGGCTTGTTTGACTTTTTGGTCGGGCAGGGGTTGTTTGACTTTTTGGTCTGGCAAGGCTTGTTTGACTTTTTGGTCTGGCAAGGCTTGTTTGACTTTTTGGTCTGGCAAGGCTTGTTTGACTTTTTTGTCTGGCAAGGCTTTTTTGACTTTTTGGTCTGTCGAGGCTTGTTTGACTTTTTGGTCTGGCAAGGCTTGTTTGACTTTTTTGTCTGGCAAGGCTTGTTTGACTTTTTGGTCTGTCGAGGCTTGTTTGACTTTTTGGTCTGTCAAGGCTTGTTTGACTTTTTGGTCTGTCGAGGCTTGTTTGACTTTTTGGTCTGGCAAGGGTTGTTTGACTTTTTGGTCTGGCAAGGCTTGTTTGACTTTTTGGTCTGGCAAGGGTTGTTTGACTTTTTGGTCTGGCAAGGCTTGTTTGACTTTTTGGTCTGTCGAGGCTTGTTTGACATTTTGGTCTGTCAAGGCTTGTTTGACTTTTTGGTCTGTCGAGATTTGTTTGACTTTTTGGTCGGGCAGGGGTTGTTTGACTTTTTGGTCTGTCAAGGCTTGTTTGACTTTTTGGTCTGTCAAGGCTTGTTTGACTTTTTGGTCTGGCAAGGCTTGTTTGACTTTTTGGTCTGGCAAGGGTTGTTTTACTTTTTGGTCTGGCAGGGCTTGTTTGACTTTTTGGTTTGTCAAGGCTTGTTTGACTTTTTGGTCTGTCAAGGCTTGTTTGACTTTTTGGTCTGGCAAGGCTTGTTTGACTTTTTGGTCTGGCAAGGGTTGTTTGACTTTTTGGTCTGTCGAGGCTTGTTTGACTTTTTTGTCTGGCAAGGCTTGTTTGACTTTTTGGTCTGGCAAGGCTTGATTGGCTTTTTGGTCTGGCAGGGCTTGTTTGACTTTTTGGTTTGGCAAGGGTTGTTTGACTTTTTGGTTTGGCAAGGGTTGTTTGACTTTTTTGTCTGGCAGGGCTTGTTTGATTTCTCGGAATTGACGGACTGGCATCCGTACTGCCCTAGGTCTTACCGACCACTCCAGTGTTTGTGTCATTGTAGCAGGCCTTATTGTGCTTTCATTATTGCAATCCTTGTCCTCAAATGTCAATTCGGAAGAAAAAGTGAGCTTTTGGGCCAAACCAAAGGGTATACCCAGAAATAAGATATTACCAGCTACTTCAAAATCTGGATCCTCGATTAGAGTTGATGTTCTCGGAAAACTCGTACTCAGCGATATTTGTTTAGAAGTTTCGTCGGAATATTTCTTGTCAATGTTTGCAGCATTAAACGGTGTTGTTTTAGTTACCGTCGAAACGATTGTCAGATGGGAAAAATTTTGTAATCCAACACTACAATTCAGATCGAGCTTTCCTCCATTTTCAAAGGTGTAAGATCCCCCGAACAGCTTGACCATGTAGCTTAATACTGGCTTATTATTTTCGACTTGAACTGAAAAATCAACATCATCAATAGTGGCTTGAATTCCAGCTCCGTGCATGCGTAAAGCGAGATCTTGCAATGGAAACGGAATGTCCTTCACAATAGAAAAGACCGAAACTGTTCCTTTCATGTACGCTGAAATTCTTAAATAAAATAAATGGAAAGATGTTATGAAAGACACGTGTGGGCTGGTTCAGTCGCTGGTTCTTTCTCTACAATTATATACCTTCACAGCATCATTTCTCCATTTTATATTCATTTGCAAACCAAAAGAACACAATACATTTCAAAAATTAACGAAAAATATCGTCCCAAAACCGCTGTAATCAACGCAAGCAACATTTTTCGATTTTTGTAGCATCAGCGAATTATGTAACGCTACCGGGCTAGCCCGTTCCATGTGAATAAGAAAATGAACTAGCCCAGCAAAGCGAGCTAGCCCGGCTCATATGAACAGGGCCTTAGTCTCCAAACCATGTATATTATATTAACTGTAGTAACTGATTTTTCAGGTGAAATTTGTTATCCCTGTTGTTTACATTTTCGAACTTCTACTGATACTTTTTTAAAATACGATGTGCTGTCCAACACCATTTAAGTTCAATATGCTTATAAATTTTGTAGTGGCAACACTGAAGTAGAATTTAGCCGGTTTTGTAGAAATCTATAAAGACCGAAGCGTTTTCCGAACGTCAAGATTCCAAGAATTTTAACAGTTTATTTTTCCGAAAGAGATCGACTGATAATGATATTTATTAAAAAATATGTGACTGGGGGATATTTCAAAAGTTAATTGACTTCTCTAAATAACAACATACATAAAGATCAAGTGAGTGTTTTGTATTATTATCAACAGCAGCAGCGCAAAGTAGCAACCCATGAGATTGTTTTCAAAACCAAGTGATTCAAAATTTATCGACTATTTCATCAATTATTACTCATTAAAGCCCCGTTTACACTGCACTCGATTTATTGGCACGGCACGGCTAAAATGAGTACCCGTGCCCATTTCATCCGTGCCCGGCCTTTGTTTTGGTAGCCTGAGCCCCGTTTACACTACACTTAATTTATCGGCACGGCACGGCTAAAATTGGTACCCGTACCCAATTTTATTAGTGTTCAGCCTACCAAAACAAAGGCCGAGCACGGATGAAATAGGCACGGGTATCCATTTTAGCCGTGCCGTGCCAATAAATCGAGTGTAGTGTAAACGGGGCTCTGAACACTATTAAAATTGGGCACGGGTACCTATTTTAGCCGTGCCGTGCCGATAAATTGAGTGTAGTGTAAACGGGGCTTAAGGTTGGCTTAACAATGTTGAAATCAGAGATGGTTTCAACTTTGTGTCTGCTGAATTCAAAACAAAGAAACTCCATGGCTTCGGCACTTAGTTATGGCTAATTTGTAAATTACCTGAACCGT
This sequence comes from Dendronephthya gigantea, assembly GCF_004324835.1. NCBI lineage: Eukaryota > Metazoa > Cnidaria > Anthozoa > Malacalcyonacea > Nephtheidae > Dendronephthya > Dendronephthya gigantea. The sequence goes on along the minus strand of NW_021163063.1, from coordinate 410,200 downwards.
TTGAAATAATAGTTTTTTATCACACTCGCTGCACTATACGTACATAGTCTCGCAGGGAGATTAAAGCCCCGTTTACACTACACTGAATTTATTGGCACGGCACGGCTAAAATTGGTACCCGTGCTCAATTTTAATAGTGTTCAGGCTACCAAAACAAAGGCCGGGCACGAATGAAATGGGCACGGGTACTCATTTTAGCCGTGCCGTGCCAATAAATCGAGTGTAGTGTAAACGGGGCTTTACTGCTCTGCTGAACACAACTTATTAAATGTATTGATTGTATATATGAGGATTCGGCCGTTCTCGAGTTATTATTGTTCCTTTCTTTGGTTTCTACCCGCTAAAAATTGTCTAGTTTCTCAGTATTCAATATTACGACTATACAAGCATTAGTTTTATCGTCCGATGCAGAAATAGTTTCGTTATCAAGATTTCTTTTCTGAGAACGAGTTAAATATTGATTCTCAGTCGGCAATGCTTTCAAATATCTGTCAGTCGAAATGTCGAAAGACCGGAAACGGCAACAAGCTTTTGCTTTCGGTTTTGATCGATTAACATAGCTACAATACAAGGAAGTAAAAGCCGAGCTTCAAGCTTCGTGTAAGATTTAGTACATTTCGTAAAGTGTTCCTATCGAGAAGAATTTTGCTTTAAAATTTGGCATGTAGGCCTGCAAATTCCTCATAAACAATTAACCTGTTCTATGACGATTGCCTCAGCATGAGCTTTTGAGTGGGATAGTAAAAACTTGAAAGATATTGCATCTGAATATATGCTCTGCTAACAACCTTGCACACTCACAAAAACTATGAACGTATCTTTGTACATTAACATGCTTTTCATGCACATCACACAGTCAACGCAGAAATTTCAACAGCTTCCAACGATACAAATACTGGGTGCAACTGATAATATACGAATGCTTCTGCTGCCTCTGAACAGTTTTAAAGCACTTGTTCAGTATACTAAAACACGGGACCGTCAGAGTTGTTTATTTAACATATACTCACGTTTGTAACGTATCCATTAAGAAAGGAATCATCATGAAAGATCACTGTGAACGGTTTACCACCAAGCTATCCAGAATAAATAAAGCAGGAAGTACAGTCATGTTATTAAATATAGACTGTGTGCAATGCATGTTGGGTAATAAAAAACTGCATGCTGCGAGTTCATCCCAATAAAAGAATGAAAATTCTTTCATTCGAATGAATGCCCGATTTTCATCTTTCCGGAAGTCGTGTGGAACTATCAATTAAAATGCAATATACCATGCTTGTATTTCTTTGATATTGTAACAATTTATTATTCTTGTAAAGATTCGTAGTGTTGCAAACGCGAGAAATATACTTCAGGAATTAACAGATTAACCATAATAATAAAATTAATAATAATAATATTGAAATCAGGAAACAGCAAGATGACATTGCTATAACTTCACATCCATAGTCGTACGGGCAAAAAATATCGCCCGAATTTTTGAATTATACAATGGGCCCGAATTATAACTTTTACCAGATTTGTAACAATAAACTTTGGCAAAGCGCCGGATGTGCTTTGAAGAAAGTGTAACAAAAATAGCCAAATAGAATACACACATGTGATATATATTACAAAATTTGGTTTTAAAAATTTTATCTCTGTAACTCACACTGGTCAGTGTTAATACCCTGACGTGTTTGTACATAATCAAGTTTAACATGAAGTGAAGCAAATATCCGATATTTCCGCTTTTCTCAACCTGATATTAATTTTTAAAATTTCCAAGTTCTCATTTTAAACTATTTAGTTTCCAAGTCGTTCAAACCTTCGAGATGCGGGTAATCCACTGATCTGATAATTGCGTTCGACGAAGGAGAACGCTTCCTAGCCGTGTCATATCGAGATTTGCGATGTCCGAGATTTGCCTCGTTCTGATGTGTCGTCATAGTAACTGGAGACCATGTGCTTGCTCTATTTTGACATTTTGTTGTTAATTAAAGCACATGAGCCATCAGTGTTGTTAAATTAATCATTTCGCGGGTAACCTTTTGAATCACGTACGCTGCAAACCTGTGACGTTATAATGTTAACATTTTTGTTAATTATCGTTAACCGAAATTAACACATTCGGAACGCACATCACTAATCTGTGATTACTGCTAGTATACTGGATATACCAATTGACAACGAAACCAATGACGCAGTTATCTGTGTCAACCTGATTTCCCGCATCGACGTAAACAATTTTATTACTTACATATCATGTTGATGAATTTTATATTGATCAAGTGCTTTGACCTTCAACGTCAGCCTTTCCAATCAATATGGTAAGCTAAGTTTTTTTAGCAGACACCATGCGCAGGGTTTCTCCAGAAATGGCATGTCTTTGAATTCGGCCCATAAACTATTCAAATCGAAATAATTGTGCTTAATTTGAATTTCAAAGAGTATTTTGACACCCTGTAGAATCTGAATTTAAACTATTCGCAGTTTATTCTCATTACCTGAACGTCGACAAACACACGTTTCAGCTTATTATATAACTTCTGTTTAGTAACTGCGTTTAGTAACCGCGTGGTATATATTTCAAGATGACGGATGTTATAAGCGGAGTTTTGAAGCTGGCGTTTGGATTCTTAGCGAACAAGGCTCGTAGGAAGATTGTTGAATGTTTAAACGATGGCGACGTCACGCACGAAGAATGTCGACGCTTGATTGTGAGAGAACTCGATGATATTAAGACGAAGTTGGATGGATTGGCGAGAAAGGATTTACAGAGCAGCCTTCTTTTTCTTCAGGATGGAGTCAACAGGATGTATCAAGCTATCATCCAGTTTCAATCATCCGAGAATAATACATCAGAATCTACCAAAGTTGAACCAGCAAACTCCTTAGTTCGAACCAAGTCACCCAGAGACACTGATTCTGATTTTAGACCTATGAAAGATGCCATTGCTTTGATAAATGCCACCAAGTCATTGAAGATACATTCAAACGCACGGTATATATCTTCCTGTGAAAAGTTAAAACTCGCCTATGAAGATGCCACCAGAGCATTCGCCAACGAAGCCTTGTCAATCGAAGACCGAATTCAAGCGTCGCAGGTTCGAATGATGGCGAGGATTTTAGAGAATTTGGAAGACCCTGATGCAAGCGTCAGTGATTGTTTGCAATTCCTGAAGCAGCTTCATGATATCGGTGCGATTCAAGGAACATTTTCTGTTCTGATCAAAGGTGGAATTGCGTCGTGGCGTAATAAAGCGAAGCGACTTGACATTGCTTCGTCTGTTATTTTAACGAATCAGCTTTTGTTTGATTTTGCTCGAAAGTTCATGAATTTACCTCCAGCGATATTTGACTGGCCAGTGATTATGTTTGGTAAAGAAGTCTACCATCCAGTGCTCGGAGAAACACGTCATGTTTTCGAATTGATGAAATCTGGTGTGCGAATTATGTCATTGGATCCGGATATCACATTTGGTGAAAAGATTCTTCCACGTTTGTCTCTCGTGAACAGAAAAAGAGAGATTATTGCAGTATGTCAATCAAACCCGGGAACTATTAGAACTTTTAAATCCTCAGGAGAAAGCCGTACAATTTGTGAACTTCCCCATTTGCAAGACGAGGATGCGTTAGGATCGGGAATTATTGCGATGGATATCGACTCCAAAGATAACCTTTACCTTATCGTCGGTTTTACAAAAAGGTGGAATGAAGAATGGAGTTATAAATTGTTTGTATATGACAAAAATGGAACTAAAAAAGTTGAGGATCCTTTACCTTTCGTTCCAAAGAAATCGGGGTTTTTTTCAGAAAATTCGGCGTCTTTATATATGTCAATAAACCCGAGCGGGAAGGTTGCTATCTGCGATAGTGGGAGCAGAATCCTATACATTGTAAGCGTATGTGCTAGTAAGTTCAGTATTGATAAAACTTTCCTTCTGAAGGAGATATCAGGTCTAAGTACGAAATTCTGGTTTTTAGACACTGAAATAGTCGTTGCAAGTACGTTTGAAAAGACTGTTTATACATACGCAGACAATGGAAAGTTAAAACGAAAATTTAAGCTACCAGAAATAGTTTTATATCCCATTGATCACTTTGATTCGGTGGCAATAAATTACATCACAAAACGTATTCTTGTTAGATTATCAGAATCTAGCAGAATTTTCAGGTTCTCAGAAACTGGAGAGCACATCGACGGCTTATTTATCAATCAAAACGGAGAGTTTGAGCTTGTTTCTTGTTCAAATGGCGCAGTTGCTTTAGTTGGAGACTCACAAGCCATTTTTCTTCAACTGTAATAATGAACTACTCAGACATTCAGGTTGCTCAGTCAACAAATACAACAGCACAATCAGCACCTCGACTGCCTAACAACCTGAAAGACAAAAAACTAACCTTTCTGACGACAGCATTTTGCTTAAAAAGTCGTGAGGCTTTTCGCCGTTTACTTCGGACATTTGAAAAAGCGATGTTGGGTGCATAACGTAACTGAAATGTTTACGAATGCAAAACTTGACAATTAATTAAAAACCTTGACTACCAATTCAATAACAAATTAAAACTAAACGTAATGCAAATTTAAATCGTATATGCACAATGTTTCATAGCTATATATATGCAATGAATAAGTTTGAAGTGATTTCCTGTACAATAGACGTTTAAAAAACCATTATCAGAAAGTCTTGTTGTCTATGTAGCTCATATCTTGAGTTTACAAAATGTTATTATTCGGAGCATGCTTTTTTATAGACGTTTAAAGTTGTAGAAACTAAAAAAATGTTTAATGGAAACTTTAAGTGGTAAACAGAGGAACTGAGCATGCATGCAGTTTCTTAAACACGATATACCATTATTGACTTTGTTATGATTGTAAGAAAAAAATATTTTTCAACACATTGTGCAAAGTGTCTTGGTCCCTGGCGGTGGTGGGTGCAGGTTTACGTAGGTTTGTTTTAAGTAAAGCTGGCCAATTGCCTAGCGTCAGTACATCTGCGTGTGATCTAATCTGTCAAAGATCATTAGCGCTTCCTCTTGGTAATAATTTCATATCCAGAGCTAATCCACAAATATAATCCTAACTTTTAATCCTAAACGTGAACCAAACCTCAGCTACTTATACTAAAGGATTAGAATCAAGGGTTATATTATGGACATGAAATTATTACCTTCCTCTTAATTTCAAGGGGAAGAAAGACGCGTCGGCTGTGTGCAGGCATTTAATGGTGCAATATTTTTTTGTTCTGGTTGATAAGGGATTATAATATTTGCCATGAAATACCCGTTAGAGCTAATTTAATATATTGAATATTTTTCATTATAAGCCTTGACCCTCGATGTCCCCAAAATTCGTATTGGGATTTGGGCGCCCCGTCAATGTCAGTCTAAGTGTATTCATAATACAGCAGATAATGCTTCGTCCATCCACCTGATGAATCAGCTTTTGTTTGATTTTGAATGGTTTAGAGATGCAAAGATAGCTTCGCATCCAAATGGTACTGTTGTTTTAGTTTGCTCTACAGAAGTATATGTTGTATATTTTGCTCTTAATGCCCGCATATGGCCAAAATGTAGGCTTTGCAAAATTCATAAAATACAATTATAAATGTTTGCGTGAAAGTTTCGGGACTCGAGGCATCGGTGTTAAAGTTTTTGTATTCGCAGCACAAAAACAATCCACTTGCAATGCTACATTAGAATATTTCATAACGGAACGAGGCGTGTGGGAAATTACATTAAATTTCCATACTAGTGGAATCATTGTATATTTACTAATAGGAGTACTAAGGGGTACAAAAGTTTTCCCAAGAATATAATTTTTGGACGTGATTTTCTTTCTTTGAGTGATGTGAACGAGGGGATATGCGTAATCAATCGTTTTCACGCCAAAACAGTTGCAAACACCATCAATTTAGGACAGAAGTTAGAGATAATTTAATTAATATATTGAGTATTTTATCATTGTAATCAAGGGCCTTGACCTTCCATGCCCCCGACATCCGCGTGGGCACCCGGTCAATATTTACTTTATGTTAGTGTTCATGATTCCACACTGAAAAACGTTCTCCAACGAAACCTTATTCATCGAGGACCAAATCCAAGCAACCAGGTTCGAATGATCGCAGAAATCTTAGAGAGTTTGGAAGACCCTAACGTAGCTGTGCGATTATGTCGAGGCTATACTTGGAGCAGCTTCATGATATTGGCACCATTCGGGGAACATTTTCTCATTTGATTGGTGAGTGGCGTCAAATAGCGAAGCAGCTTAATAGCATTCAATGGCTTTCTCCGTTCACCTGACCTATCGGGAATTTCACACGAAATTTTTCGTTTGAATTTACCACTAACTGCATGGGAGATAGCAATAACATTTCAAACAACTTGAATGCCGAGTTTCGGTCAAACACTTAAAAAGTTTTTGATTTCCCGCATCGACGTAAACAATTTTATTACTTACATATCATATTGATGAATTTTATATTGATCAAGTGCTTGACCTTCAACGTCAGTCTTTCCAATCAATACGGTAAGCTCAGTTTTTTAGCAGGCACCCCGCGCAGCGTGTCTCCAGAAATAGCATGTCTTTTAATTCCTGCCATAAACTATTCAAATCGAAATAATAGTGCTAAATTTGAATTTCAAAGAGTAGTATTGTTGGGAAACACCCTGTATACAATCTGAAATTAAACCGCTAATTGTAGTTTATTCTCATCGCCTGTACGTCGACAAGCACATGTTTCAGCTTATTATATATAACTTCTGTTTTAGTAACCACGTGGTATATATTTCAAGATGACGGATGTTATAAGCGGAGTTTTGAAGCTGGCGTTTGGATTCTTAGCGAACAAGGCTCGTAGTAAGATTGTTGAATGTTTAAACGATGGCGACGTCACGAACGAAGAGTGTCGACGCTTTATTGTGAGAGAACTCGATGATATTAAGACGAAGTTGGATGGATTGGCGAGAAGGGATTTACAGAGCAGCCTTCTTTTTCTTCAGGATGGAGTCAACGGGATGTATCAAGCTATCATTCAGTTTCAATCATCCGAGAATAGTACATCAGAATCTACGGAAGTTGAACCAGCAAACTCCTTAGTTCGAGCTAAGTCACCCAGAGACACTGGTTCTGATTTTAATCCTATGAAAGATGCCATTGCTTTGATAAATGCCACCAAGTCATTGAAAATACATTCAAACACACGGTTTATATCTGCCTGTAAAAAGTTCAAGCTTGCCTATGAAGATGCCACCAGAGCATTCGCCAATGAAGCCTTATCAATCGAAGACCGAATTCAAGCGTCGCAGGTTCGAATGATGGCGAGGATTTTAGGAGATTTGGAAGACCCTGATGCAAGCGTCAGCGATTGTTTGCAATTCCTGAAGCAGCTTCATGATATCGGTGCGATTCAAGAAACATTTTCTGTTCTGATGAAAGGTGGAACCGCGTCGTGGCGAAATAAAGCGTTTTTGTTTGATTTTGTTCGGAAGTTCACGAATTTGCGTCCAATTTTGGAATGGCCAGAAATTTCGTTTAGCAAAGGAGTTTGCCATCCGGTGTTCGGAGAATTTTTCCCTTTTAATAAAATGGCGAAATTTGGTTTGAGAAGTATTTCATTGGATCCAGATTTCACATTTGGTGAGGTGATTACGCGAAGATCGGCCATGAATAGCAAAAAAGAGATTATCGCAGAGAATCGAGATGAAACTATCAGAATCTTAAAACCCTCTGGAGAAGGTCGTACCTTTTGTGAATTACCCCAAGTCGAGGATGGTTCAGAAAGGTTTGCTGTTGAGATTTTTATCGATGCCAAAGATAACCTTCACGTCATCACTTGTTTTAGAAAAAGGTCAAAAGATGAATGGAGTTATGAATTGTTTGTCTTTGACAAAGATGGAGCGAAAATACTCGAGTGCCTTTTATCTTTCCTTTCAAACGAAAAGCGATATTATATACCCAGTGCAATAAACACGGACGGGATGATTGCTATTTTAGATTGTTTAAGCAATATTCTTTACATCGGAAACTTATATGATGAGTTCAATGTCGAAAAAAGTTTTCCTCTAAAGAAGCCAATTTTGCGTATTGTGTATTTCGATACTAAAATAATCACTGTAGGTAAGCGAAGAATTTATTTATACGCGGAAAACGGAGAGTTTGAACGCGAATTACGGATACCGGGAGTATCATCCTACTTTACCTTTGACTCTGCTTCAGTTGCAATAAATTATGTCACAAAACGTATTCTTGTTAAACGTTTTGATACAGTGTTTAGGTTCTCAGAAACTGGGGAGCTCATAGACGATTTCTGGTTGGGAGACAGAGAATGGTTAAAATATGCCAAGCTAGTTTCTCATCAAAATGGCGCAGTTGCCTTAGTTCGTGGAAGTGAAGTCGCTTTTCTTCAACTGTAATAATGAATTGTCACAAAAAAAATGAATTGTCCTGCATGTAATGGGTGTAATATGACAATTAAAAAACAACGAAATTCTGACAGCTAATGCAGTAATGATAAAGCCGAATACGTATCGTTTTAAAATGTATGCACAATATTTCATAGCTATTATAAATATGATTAGTAATTAAATCGCAACAGATGTCATTAGTAATTAAATAGCTGCAAAAAACTGTTACACTATGCATTTTCCTTGCAACTTGCAATGCAATTATAATTTTGAGGGATGTTGAATTGTAAAAAGTTTTCGAAATGCTAAGAAAACGTTAGCGGAGAGTGAGAAATGTTCGTATTTGACAACTTTAGATGCCTCAGAAGTAGAATTTCATTGCAAGTTGCAAAGAGAGTTGCATCACTAACACTGCTTATAGATGATCTGATGATGTGATTAAATAATCCGCCGTATTATGGACGTTTAACGTTGAAGAATAGCGGAACTGAGCAGTTTTCTAAACATGATATATCATAATATTCACTTTGTTATGATTGTAAGAAAAATATGAATGTTTTTTCAACACATTGTGCAAAGAAGATATTTACACGTGACCATTATAAAGCCCTTATGGCATTTCTGCATGTGGTAGACCCTGCTAATGAGGCCCCTGGTGAGAAACTGCACAAGGTTGATGAGTTCCTTGCATCATTCAAGGAAAGACGCCATCTATTGTACCAACTTTACCAGAATATTGCAGTAGATGAGCGAATGGTGAAGTCCAAAGCTAGGTCAGGGATTAGGCAGTAGACGAAGAACAAGCCAACCAAGGGGGGGGGAAGCTTTGGGTCTTAGTAGATAGCTCAAATGGCTACACATTTGATTTTGAAACATATGCTTTTGTCATTTGTGATGAACTCTCGGTTTGAGATAAATACATGCATTTTATTTCCAATAAGGGTTTTTTTACTCTGTGTACAAAGTCTGTCTATTATTTGAACTATGAATGCTTTGCTTCATCTACAATCTTGTGCTGTGGGTATGAGTGCCTGCTTGCGAGATTGCAAGCTTCTGCAGGAGTTTAAAAACTTTTCTTTCAACTTGCAGAGCACAAAAATACCAGTTATATATAAAAATGTGGGCAGTGACATATTGGTTTCTGCTTTAGTAGCTGATTTGCCAAAGTTGGGCTTGGTTAGTTTCGAACCTCTATTTTGCAAAGTATAAACAGGCGGTGAATTGCAGAAATAAGTGGGAAAAGTTAAATTCTGAAAGTTAAATATTACCCCCACTATTTAATATATACATAAATATATGACTGTAGCATAGTTTCAAAATTGAACCTATGCAAATTTGTCCCATAACCAGATTTTAGCATTTCTGAGGTATAAAATTCAAAAAGTATAAAAATATATATGCTTTTTATCAATTACCCTGAAACTTTGCAGAAATAAACCCAATATAACAAAGTAACTTTTCATCGAAACAATACTTTGAGAATTCACATTGTTTAGCCGTAACTAGGCAACACTTGAAAATAATCTCAAGGGTTTCAATATAATTTATGCAATTTTTCGTCGCAAAATTGTCTTTAAATTGGAAATAATTTTCTCTACTCGGTAGCCAACGTTATGAGCTTTTGAATGATGTATTTTTCACCGGAAAACACAAAATGTACGCCGAGAAAATGGCGTTGGAATCGAAGGCTTCATTTGCCTTATGTAATTTGACGGCGGGCGACCACTTATGCTATTGAAGTATGATAGCTTTGTCTTTGTATAAAGATGCCCTGACGTCAACAGAGCGACAGCTTAAAATAATATATCCGAAGAATTTTTTGGTAAATTTCTCGTATATTTCAAGATGACTGAGATCGTTAGCGGAGTTTTGAAGCTGACATTTGGATTCATAGTGAACAAGGCTCGTAGTAAGATTGTTGAATGTTTAAACGATGGCGACGTCACGAACGAAGAATGTCGACGCTTGATCGTGAGAGAACTCGATGATATTAAAACGAAGTTGGATGGATTGGCGAGAAAGGATTTACAGAGCAGCCTTCTTTTTCTTCAGGATGGAGTCAACGGGATGTATCAAACTATCATTCAGTTTCAATCATCCGAGAATAATACATCAGAATCTACCAAAGTCGAGTTACCCAGAGATACTACTACTTCAGATCCCAGACCTATCAAAGATGCTATTGCTTTGATAAATGCCGTCAAGTCATTGAAAATACATTCAAGCACACGGTTTATATCTGCCTGTGAAAAGTTCAAGCTTGCCTATGAAGATGCCACCAGAGCATTCGCCAACGAAGCCTTGTCAATCGAAGACCGAATTCAAGCGTCGCAGGTTCGAATGATGGCGAGGATTTTAGGCGATTTGGAAGACCCTGATGCAAGCGTCAGTGATGGTTTACAATACCTGAAGCAGCTTCATGATATCGGTGCGATTCAAGGAACATTTTCTGTTCTGATAAAAGGTGGAATCGCGTCGTGGCGTAATAAAGCGAAGCGACTTGACATTGCTTCGTCTGTTATTCTAATGAATCAGCTGTTGTTTGATTTTGCTCGGAAGTTCACGAAATTGCGTTCAATATTGGAATGGCCAGAGATTTCGTTTAGCAAAGGAGTTTGCCATCCGGTGTTTGGAGAAATTCACCCTATAAATCAACTGGAGAAATTTGGTGTGAGAATTATGTCATTGGATCCACATTTCACATTTAGCGAGGATATTGGGCAAAGATTGATTAGGTCGGTCATAAACAGCAGAAGAGAGATCATCGCGGAGAATCGAAAAGGAACTATCAGAATTTTTCAACCCTCTGGTGAAAGTCGTACCTTTTGTGATTTACCCCATGACGAGGATGGGTCAGAAAGGTTTGCTGTCGAGATGTTTATCGACGCCAAAGATAACCTTTACGTCATCACTCGTTTTGATAAATGTTCAAAAGATGAATGGAGTTATGAATTGTTTGTCTTTGACAAGAATGGAGAGAAAATACTCGAGTATCCTTTATCTTTCCTTTCAAACCAAAGGAGGTCGGGCTTACCCAGTGCAATAAACACGGACGGGAAGATTGCTATTTTAGATTGTTTCAACGATACTCTTTACATTGGAAATTTACGTGGTAAGTTTAATGTCGACAAATGTTTTCCTCTGAAGAACACACGAAACAAAATTTCGCGTATCCGGTATTTTGATACCAAAATAATCGCTGTAGATGAGCGCAGGGGAAGAATTTATTTATACGCGGACAACGGAGAGTTTGAACGCAAGTTCCAGATACCGGAAGTATCCCGCTTCGGCTTTGATTCTGTCTCGGTTGCAAAAAATTATGTCACAAAACGCATTCTTGTTAAAATATTTTACGACAACAGACTGTTCAGGTTCTCAAAAACTGGAGAGCCGTTAGACAGTTTATGTTTGGGAACCAGAGAATGGGTGAAATATGCCAAGCTAGTTTCTCATCCAAATGGCGCTGTTGCTTTAGTCGGTGCAGGAAAAGTGGCTTTTCTTCAACTGTAATAACGAAATGTCGAACGATTAGGTTGCAACGAGACAGCCCGATCTTCAAATAACAACAGCACAACTATTTTAGAAAGTTAAAGAAACGATTGCAATTTCCTGTAATTCTGTGTGCTGGAATTAAACTAAGGCCTTTAGTCTTTGCTACAGTCTAAACCAAACAAACAACGGTTCTCTTTAGTCTTTAATTTAGATCAATATTTAAAGTGATTACGTAATTTACACGCGACTCAGCTCGCGGGACAGTGATGCCAGGACCCGAGGAGGCATCTTTTTTAATTTTGATTTAAAAAGGTTTTGTTTTTGAAGCACTCCTTCGGCGAGGGCCCTCATGGTGAACGTGGCTATGCCGAATCGTATGAGGATATTTTTATTCGATCTATAATTGTACAATATTTAAAACTATATATAGTACGACTGTTACAACGTCACAATATATATACTAGTCAAACTATATAATTAAATGTTTTTGCTACGTTTTAATATCAAGGCAACATGCGACACTTGGGAGCTGTTTCCATGAATTCAACGAAGCGTGAGATGATTTTCAGGTATTGAAATAAGTCTTTTTGAAACAAAAATAACGCATGTTATTGTCAGGATGACTACACCAGTGCCAGGATTATGACTGTTATACACTCATTTCAATACATTAACGTCATTTTATTACGCTTCGTTGAATCTCGCCTAAGCGGAACCATGTATACAGTCCGTTAATAGCGCCGATACACCCAAAAAAGAGAAAACAAACAAACAATCTTCGAGAGAAAGCCTGGTTCACACTTGTCCTAAGAATCTGGGATTCCCTTTGTCCGAGGACGCTGGTGCGCAAAATGCTTTGTCTATCGGAAAGTAATACAATGGATCCCCGATTCTTAGGAGCTAGTTTGAACCAGGGCTTAACACCGGTATCACATACACACAAAATTTAACTACATCCCCCCCCCCTGACGATTAATATTTTGTAGTATTTCATATACACCATTTACCCAAGTCGACCGAAAATATAAATTAATTGCATATCCAGAATATAATCTTAGCTTAAATCCTAAACCTGGATCAGAATAATGATTGAATTCACGAATTATTACCGAGGATTCCCATTTTCTTCCGTTACAAATTTTACGCGAACTTGTTGGAAGGTATGAACGAAAAACTGGAAACTCCTGCTATAATTCGACCTTACTTTCTGTTTGCCAATGATTTGAAAATATTGTAATATTTTAGTACTAGAAATTTATCCTTACACATCTGAAAAAACCCTGTTTTTAGAAAAAAACCTATTATTCGGTGAGATTTAAGACTACTCCGAATGTAGAGAACATCGTTAATTTGAGAATCTACGATTAAAGGTCCCCTTCGACTTCAAGTTTATTGTTTGAAATCTTAAAGGGCACGAACAAGCGGCTTAGTCTTAGAAAAGGCCATTCAATGTTTGTCTTTGTTGATAAAGAAGATAAGTGAACATGTCAAGTCATTCAATGTTTGTCTTCGTTGATTGTTGATAAAAAAGATAAGTGAGCATATTTAATAATCACCTCGCGGTGAAAACCCTCCCCAAAAATGTTAGACATCCCGAGGCATGTATGGCGCATAAGTACGGAGTCATAACCGGTACAAACAATGGCAACGCATATAATTCCACAGCTATAGGCAAAGCCGTAGTTAATAAGACGCCAACGACTTGAGAGCCTGGCAAGAAATGTTTGACTTCTGACAAGAGTTGTTTGACTTTTTGGCCTGTCCGACAAATAATATTCGATGGTGGTACATATGATGGACAGTAAGCTGGAATCCGTTGAATATTGTAGACTAGTTCTCGTATTGGTTGCTTAATAGTGCTTAGCTTAGAAAACCTAGGTCTTAACGACCACTCCAGTGTTTTTGTCATTTTAGCAGCCCTCCTGGGGCTTTCATTGTTGCAATCTTTGTCTTCAGACGTCACTTCCAAAGAGCTAGTGAGCTTCATGGCAAAGCCATAGGGAATACACAGACCTACGATATGACCGGCTTGTTGAAAATCTGGATCTTCTATTAGAGTTTCCGGTTGACTCAGCATTATTCCTTTAGAAATTTCAGCATTCCACGGTATTGTTTGAGTTACCGTTGAAACGAATGTTAAATGGAAAAAATTTTGTAATTCGATACGAAAATTTGGACCGAGCTTTCGTCCAATAGTAACCATTTTGCTGAGTTCTGAGTCCAAATTTTCCACTTGAACCGAGACATCGATACCACCAATGCTTGTTTGAATTCCAGCTCCGGGCTTGCATATATTGCGATCTCCACTGAGTGGTTTAACATCGACCGTTAAATTCCCTTGCAATGAATGTCCTAACGGAATGTCCTTCAGCATAGAAAATACCGAAATTGTTCGTTTCGTGTCCACCGAAATTCTTAAGTAAAGTAAATGGAAAGACGTTATGAAATGCACGCTTGGGCTGGTTTAGTCGTTCTCATTTCAACAGTATTTTTGTAACATACACCGCACTTATGTAAGTATTGGAAACGGCAAATCGTTTCAATAGTCAATGCTACACAATAACAATCTTTACTTTCTTTAAAAAAACCCCAGTAATGTAGCACAAGGCCACAAGCAATACCCATAAAAGTTGATCCAACAAACCGAGTCCTCCAGATACACTGGTAGGAAGCAATTTCAAGAACTGTTGCAAAATGCGCACACCCTCCCAGCCCAACACATATCGTTACAGCTACCAAATGCACCCCTCTCTTTACGCGTTTTCCTTTCAAGTACAGTCGAGTTCCCGCCTTATCTTAATAGGAGTGGTCAATTGCCATTGGCATTTTTCAAGAACACCGCGATATGGCCTCAAAACTCTCGCAATAAAATCTGCATGTATGTTTCTCATAAATGCATAACAGTTCTAAATAGAAATAGTAATTTTTAAAAGGAAATGGGGGATTTTTAAGGTGAATTTTCTTGTCCCTGTTGTTTACATTTTCGAACTTCTATATCTTTTAAAATACGATGTGCTGTCCAACACCATTTAGGTTCACTACGGGTATAAACGCATTTTGTAGTTTCAACAATGATGTAGAATTTAGCCGATTGTGTAGAGATCTATAAAGACCGAAGCGTTTTCCGATTCCAAGAATTTGAACAGTCTATTTTTCCGAAAGAGATCGACTGATAAGGATTTTGATGATAAACTGTATATACATTGACTAGGGGATATTTCAAAAGTTAATTGACTTGCTTGAATAACACAGTACTTGAAGATCAAGTGGGTGTTTGTATTATTATGAACAACAGCAGCACTAAGTAGCAACCAGCAACCCATACACCGCCTATGACACTGTTTTCGAAACTAAATTATTCAAATTTCATCGACTATTTTATCGATTATTACTAGAGGTCATAACAATGTTGAAATGCGAGATGGTTTCAACATTAGTTTTATCGTCAGATGCAGAAATAGTTTCGTTACCAAGATTTCTTTTCTGAGAACGAGTTAAATATTGATTCTCAGTCGGCAATGCTTTCAAATATCTGTCAGTTGAAATGTCGAAAGACCGGAAACGCCAACAAGCTTTTGCTTTCGGTTTTGCTCGATTAACATAGCTACAATACAAGGAGGTAAAGGCCGAGCTTCAAGCTTCGTGTAAGATTTAGTACATTTCGTAATGTGTTCCTATCGAGAAGAATTTTGCTTTAAAATTTGGCATGTAGGCCTGCAAATTCCTCATAAACAATTAACCTGTTCTATGACGATTGCCTCAGCATGAGCTTTTGAGTGGGATAGTAAAAACTTGAAAGATATTGCATCTGAATATATGCTCTGCTAACAACCTTGCACACTAACAAAAACTATGAACGTATCTTTGTACATTAACATGCTTTTCACATGATATAGGCAACGCAGAAATTTCAACAGCTTCCAACGATACGAATACTGGGTGCGACTGATAATATACGAATGCTTCTACTGCCTCTGAACAGTTTTAAGCACATGTACAGTATACTAAAACACGGGGCCATCAGAGCTGTTTATTTAACATATACTCACGTTTGTAACGTATCCATTAGGAAAAAATTCCTCACTGAAAGATCACTGTGAACGGTATACCACCAAGCTAGCCAGAATAAATAAAGCAGGAAGTGGAGTCATGTTATTAAATATAAACTGTATGCAATGCATGTTGGGTAATAAAAAACTGCATGCTGCGAGAGTTCATCTCAATAAAAGAATGAAAATTCTTTCATTCGAATGAATGCCCGATTTTCATCTTTCCGGAAGTCGTGTGGAACTATGAATTAAAATGCAATATACCATGCCTAGTGTATTTCTTTGATATTGCAACAATTTATTATTCTTGTAAAGATTCGTAATGTTGCAAACGCGAGAAATATACTTCCGGAATTAACAGATTAACCATAGTAATAAAAATATTGAAATCAGGAGACAGCAAGATGACATTGCTATAACTTCACATCCATAGTCGTACGGGCGCAACTTCGTTTGGGGGGCAAAAAAAATCGCCCGAATTTTTTAATTATACAATGTGTCCGAATTATAACTTTAACCAGATCTGTAGCAATAAACTTGGCAAAGCGCCGGATGTGCTTTGAAGAAAGTGTAACAAAAATAGCCAAATAGAATACACACATGTGATATATATTACAAAATTTGGTTTTAAAAATTTTATCTCTGTAACTCACACTGGTCAGTGTTAACACCCTGACGTGTTTGTACGTAATCAAGTTTAACATGAAGTAAATTTCCTATATTTCCGCTTTTCTCAACCTGATATTACTGATTAACTTCCAAGTTCTCATTTTAAGCTATTTAGTTTCCAAGTCGTTCAAGCCATCAAGGTGCGCGTGATCCACTGATCTGATAATTGCGTTCGACGAAGGAGAACGCTTCCTAGCCGTGTCATATCGAGATTTGCGATGTCAGATTTGCCTCGTACTGATGTGTCGCCATAGCAACTGGAGACCATGCGCTCGCTCTATTTTGACATTTTGTTGTCAATTAAATCATATGAGCCATCATTGTTGTTAAATTAATCATTTTGCGGGTAACGTTTTGAATCACATACGCTGTGAACCTGTGACGTTTAATGTTAACATTTTTGTTAATTATCGTTAACCGAAATCAACACATTTGGATCACTAATCTGTGATTACTGCTAGTATACTGGATATACCAATTGACAGCGAAACCAATGACGCAGTTATCTGTGTTTTGAACATTTGACGTTTATCACTATATCGATTAATTAATATGAACATTTAAATAATTATCATTGTTGTGTTAGTAAAAATTAACTAATAGTTGCCCATAGTAACCGCGCGTCATTTTGTAACTTGAGAGAAAAAAAGGAGAAAGTTAGGCTGAGGTAGACGCGCCTCTTGAGAGACTGAATATTTGAAAGAAATTGGTTCGAGCGTGAGGAGATTCACCCATCAGGTATACCAACGCTATAGTTTATAAGTCCGTGAACTTCTCGTATATTATTCGTTTTATTAGCAGATTTATAGTTGATTTAAGTGAACTTTATTATCGCGTATAACCATTGTACTTGTAAAATATGATTGGAATGTGCCACATGTAATCTTTGTAAATTTGTGATTTTCAGAATATAAATACTTAAAATCAAAAGGAAATCTCCTTGCGTGTCGCAGTTAGTCTTCCTGGCATGTGTCTTTACCAATCTGTGCCAGCCTGACGATTTCCCGCATCGACGTAAACAATTTTATTACTTACATATCATATTGATGAATTTTATATTGATCAAGTACTTTGACCTTCAATGTCAGTCTTTCCAATCAATATGGTAAGCTAAGTTGCTATGGTAAGCAGGCACCCTGCGCAGGGCTTCTCCAGAAATAGCATGTCTTTCAACTCGGCCGATAAACTATTCAAATCGAAATAATAGTGCTTAATTTGAATTTCAAAGAGTATTTTGACACCCTATAGAATCTGAATTTAAACTATTCGTAGCTTATTCTCATTACCTGAACGTCGACACGTTTCAGCTTATTATATAACTTATGTTTTAGTAACCGCGCGGTATATATTTCAAGATGACGGATATTATAAGCGGAGTTTTGAAGCTGGCGTTTGGATTCTTAGCGAACAAGGCTCGCAGTAAGATTTCAGAACGTTTAAACGATGGCGACGTCACGCACGAAGAATGTCGACGCTTGATCGTGAGAGAACTCCATGATATTAAGACGAAGTTGGATGGATTGGCGAGAAAGGATTTACAGAGCAGCCTTCTTTTTCTTCAGGATGGAGTCAACGGGATGTATCAAGCTATCATTCAGTTTCAATCATCCGAGAATAATACATCAGAATCTACGGAAGTTGAACCAGCAAACTCCTTAGTTCAAGCCAAGTCACCCAGAGACACTGATTCTAATTTTAGTCCTATGAAAGATGCCATTGCTTTGATAAATGCCATCAAGTCATTGAAAATACATTCAAACACTCGGTTTATATCTGCCTGTGAAAAGTTCAAACTCGCCCATGAAGATGCCACCAGAGCATTCGCCAACGAAGCCTTGTCAATCGAGGACCGAATTCAAGCATCGCAGGTTCGAATGATGGCGAGGATTTTAGGAGATTTGGAAGACCCTGATGCAAGCGTCAGCGATTGTTTGCAATACCTGAAACAGCTTCATGATATCGGTGCCATTCAAGGAACATTTTCTGTTCTGATCAAAGGTGGAATTGCGTCGTGGCGAAATAAAGCGAAGCGACTTCAAATTACTTCGTCTGTTTTTCTAACGAATCAGCTATTGTTTGATTTTGCTCGGACGTTCATGAATTCACCTCCAGCGATATTTGACTGGCCAGCGATTATGTTTGGCAAAGAAGTCTACCATCCAGTGCTCGGAGAAACACGTCATGTTCGCCAATTGATGGAATCTGGTGTAAGAATTATGTCATTGGATCCAGATATCACATTTGGTGAGAAGATTCTTCCATGTTTGTCTCTCGTGAACAGAAAAAGAGAGATTATTGCAGTATGTCAATCAAACCCGGGAACTATTAGAACTTTTAAATCCTCAGGAGAAAGCCGTACAGTTTGTGAAGTTCCCTATTTGCAAGACAAGGATGCGTTAGGATTGCGAATTATGGCGATGGATATCGACGCCAAAGATAGCCTTTACCTTATCGTCGGTTTTACAAAAAAATCGAATGAAAAATGGAGTTATAAATTGTTTGTCTATGACAAAAATGGAACTAAAATAGTCGAGGATCCTTTACCTTTCGTTCCAAAGAAATCGTTTTTTTCCCCAGAAAATTCGGCGTTTTTATATATGTCAATAAACCCGAGCGGGAAGGTTGCTATCTACGATAGTGAGAGCAGTATCGTATACATTGTAAGCGTATGTGCTAATAAGTTCAGTATCGATAAAACTTTCCTTCTGAACGGGATATCAGGTCTAGTTACGAATTTCTGGTTTTTAGACACTGAAATAATCGTTGCAAGTTCGTTTGAGAAGACTGTTTATACATACGCAGACAATGGAATGTTAAAACGAGAATTTAAGATACCGGAAATAGATCTGTTATTGCGCATTGTTCCTATTTTTTCGGTTACAATAAATTACGCCACAAAACGTATTCTTGTTAAATCATCAGTATCTAGCAGAATTTTCAGGTTCTCAGAAACTGGAGAGCACATCGACAGTCTACGTATCAATCAAAGCGGAGAGTTCGAGCTTGTTTCTTGTTCAAATGGTGCAGTTGCTTTAGTTGAAGACTCACAAGCCGTTTTTCTTCAAATGTAATAATGAACTACTCAGACATTCAGGTTGCTCAGTCAACAAGTCTGTTCACAGCACAATCGGCTCCTCGACTGCCTAACAACCTGAAAGACAAAAAACTAACCTTTCTGACAACTGCTCTTTTACTTAAAAAGTCGTGAAGTTTTTCGCCGTTTACTTCGGACATTTGAAACAACGATGTTGGGTGCATAACTTAGCTGAAATGTTTACGAATGCAAAACTTGACAATTAATTAAAAACCTTGACTACCAATTCAGTAACAAACTAAAACTTAACGTAATGCAAATTTAAATTGTATGCACAATGTTTCATAACTATATATATATATGCAATGAATAAGTTTGAAGTAATTTCCTGTACAATAGACGTTTAGAAAACCATTATCAAAAAGTCTTGTTGTCTATATAGCTCATATCTTAAGTTTACAAGCTGTTATTATTCGAAGCATGCTTTTTTATAGACGTTTAAAGTTGTAGAAACTAAAAAGATGTTTATTAATGGAACTTAAAGTGGTAAACAGAGAAACTGAGCATGCAGTTTCTTAAACACGATATACCAAAATAACTATTGACTTTGTTATGATCGTAAGGAACAAGTACGATCGTACTATAGGGACCAGGAACTGCGTAACCGAGTTTAATTTCTGAACTGCATTGTATTTATAACAATGGAGAGGACAATGTATTTCTAATCGTTTCCGTTTACTTATATACAGGGTGTCCCAAAAAAAACGAAAACTATTGAAATCACTCATTGTTAAAATTTGAATGCTGTGTGCACGAATTTTAGCCGATGGGGATTTAATGCAACTCAGAAAAATGCTAAATGCTTTGTCTTGCTAGAGAAAGGGGACATATCGAAGGTCATGGTGATTGAGATGCACATTTCAGTATTGTTGATAAATATCATTTTTGCGTACGAGAAAATTTTACTGCATCATATGCATGCATAAAAATGCTTATGGAAAACATTTACACACTTGTGGGTCCCAACAGAGTGCTTAGGCATTCAATTACATTGTTTTAGGGGATTTCAATAGTTTTCGGTTTTTTTGGGACACCCTGTATATAGGCTGAATATTAATGATATGTATATATTATTTGCTGCAAATATATCAAGAATTGCTTGTAACTTGCTTCAAAGGTCAAAAGTAAAAATTCGAACTCCGTCAATCGATGCGGAATAATGCTTAGAATAATTGTGCCAAGTTTCATTCCGATCAAACAAGTAATGAAAGAGCCTTAGGGTTTTTTTAAAGAGCGTCGCCCCCTAACAACAACAACAACAACAACAACAAGATTAGCAGCGGTTAGGGACCAGTTCCTGGTCCAACAAAACAAGATTAGCAGCGGTTAGGGACCAGTTCCTGGTCCAAAAACTCTTTTTCAACATTGTGCAAAGTGTCTTGGTCCCTGGCGGTGGGTGCAGGTTTACGTAGGTTTGTTTTAAGTAAAGCCAGCCAATTATCTAGCGTCAGTACATCTGCGTGTGATCTAATCTGTCAAAGATCACAAAGTTAGCGCTTCCTCTTGGTAATAATTTTATATCCAGAGCTAATCCACCGGCGAATATAATCCTAACTTTTAATCCTAAACGTGAACCAAACCTCAGCTACTTATACTAAAGGATCAGAATCAAGGGTTATATTATGGACATGAAATTATTACCTTCCTCTTAATTTCAAGGGGAAGAAAGACGCGTCGAGTGTGTGCAGGCTAATGGTGCGGGATTTTTTTGTTCTGGTTGATAAGGGCCATGAAATACCACCCGTTAGAGCTAATTCAATATATTGAGGATTTTTCATAATGAGCTTTGACCCTCGATGTCCCCAAAATTCGTATTCGGATTTGGGCGCACCGTCAATGTCAGTCTAAGTATATTGATAATAAATCAGTTAATGCTTCGTCCATCCACCTGATGAATCAACTTTCGTTTGATTTTGAATGGGTTGGAGATGCAAAGATAGCTTCGCATTCAAATGGTACTGTTGTTTTAGTTTGCTCTACAGAAGTATATGTTGTATATTTTGCTTTTAATGCCCGCATATGGCCAAAATGCAGGCTGTGCAAAATTCATAAAATACAATTATAAATGTTTGCGCGAAAGTTTCGGGACTCGAGGCATCGGTGTTAAAGATTTTGTATTCGCAGCACAAAAACAATCCACTTGCAATGCTAAATTAAAATCTTTCATAACAGAACGAAGCGTGTGAGAAATTACATTTAATTTCCATACTAGTGGAATCGTTGTATATTTACTAATAGGAGTACTAAGGGGTACGAAAATTTTCCCAAGAATACCCGGTTAGACGTGATTTTCTTTCTTTGAGTGATGTGAACGAGGGGATATGCGTAATCAATCGTTTTCACGCCAAAACAGTTGCAAACACCATCAATTTGGGATAGAAGTTAGAGATAATTTATTTAAAATATATCGAGTATTTTATCATTGTAATCAAGGGCCTTGACCTTCGATGCCCCCGACATCCGCGTGGGCACCCGGTCAATATTTACTTTATGTTAGTGTTCATGATGCCACACTGAAAGACGTTCTCCAACGAAACCTTATTCATCGAGGACCAAATCCAAGCAACCAAGTTCGAATGATCGCAGAAATCTTAGAGAGTTTGGAACCCTAACGCAGCCGTTCGATTATTTCGAGATTACTTGGAGCAGCGTCGTTATTTTGGCACCATTCGGGGAACATTTTCTGATTTGATTGGTGAGTGGCGTCAATTAGCGAAGCAGCTTAATAGCATTGATGGCTTTGTCCGTTCACCTGACCTATCGGGAACTTCACACGAAATTTTTCGAATTTACCACTAACTGCATGGGAGATAGCAATAACATTTCAAACAACTTGAATGCCGAGTTTCGGTCAAACACTTAAAAATTTTTTGATTTCCCGCATCGACGTAAACAATTTTATTACTTACATATCATACTGATGAATTTTATATTGATCAAGTACTTTGACCTTCAATGTCAGTCTTCCCAATCAATATGGTAAGCTAAGTTTTATTTAGCAGGCACCCTGCGCAGCGTGTCTCCAGAAATAGCATGTCTTTCAATTCCTGCCATTAACTATTGAAATCGAAATAATAGTGCTAAATTTGAATTTCAAAGAGTAGTATTGTTGGGAGACACCCTGTATACAATCTGAAATTAAACCGCTAATTGTAGTTTATTCTCATCGCCTGTACGTCGACAAGCACATGCATGTTTCAGCTTATTATATATAACTTCTGTTTTAGTAACCGCGTGGTATATATTTCAAGATGACGGATGTCATAAGCGGAGTTTTGAAACTGGCGTTTGGATTCTTGGCGAACAAGGCTCGTAGTAAGATTGTTGAATGTTTAAACGATGGCGACGTCACGAACGAAGAGTGTCGACGCTTTATTGTGAGAGAACTCGATGATATTAAGACGAAGTTGGATGGATTGGTGAGAAAGGATTTACAGAGCAGCCTTCTTTTTCTTCAGGATGGAGTCAACGGAATGTATCAAGCCATCATCCAGTTTCAATCATCCGAGAATGATATATCAGAATCTACGGAAGTTGAACCAGCAAACTCCTTAGTTCGAGCTAAGTCACCCAGAGACACTCGTTCTGATTTTAGTCCTATGAAAGATGCCATTGCTTTGATAAATGCCATCAAGTCATTGAAAATACATTCAAACGCACGGTTTATATCTGCCTGTGAAAAGTTCAAACTCGCCTATGAAGATGCTACCAGAGCATTCGCCAACGAAGCCTTGTCAATCGAGGACCGGATTCAAGCGTCGCAGGTTCGAATAATGGCGAGGATTTTAGAGGATTTGGAAGACCCTGATGCAAGCGTCAGCGATTGTTTGCAATACCTGAAGCAGCTTCATGATATCGGTGCGATTCAAGGAACATTTTCTGTTTTGATGAAAGGTGGAATAGCGTCGTGGCGAAATAAAGCGAAGCGACTTGACATTGCTTCGTCTGTTATTCTAATGAATCAACTTTTGTTTGATTTTGCTCGGAAGTTCACGAATTTGCGTTCAATATTGGACTGGCCAGAGATATCGTTTAGCAAAGGAGTTTGCCATCCGGTGTTTGGAGAAATTCATCCTATAAATCAACTGGAGAGATTTGGTGTGAGAATTATGTCATTGGATCCAGATTTCAAATTTGGCGAGGATATTAGGCCAAGATGCTCGTTCATGAACAGCAGAGGAGAGATTATCGCAAAGAATCGAAGAGGAAGTATAGAAATTTTTAAACACTCTGGAGAAAGCCGTACCTCTTGTGTTTTACCCCAAGACAAGAATGCGAAATGGGTGGTTGCTGAGATGTTTATCGACGCCAAAGATAACCTTTACGTCATCGCTAGTTTTAAACAAAGGTCAAAAGAGATACAGAGTTATATTAAACTGCTTGTCTTTGACAAGAATGGAGCGAAAATACTCGAGTGTCCTTTGCCTTTCCTTTCAAACAAGACGAGTAATATACCAAGTGCAATAAACACGGACGGGAAGATTGCTATTTTAGATCGTTTTACCAATATTCTTTATATTGGAAATTTATGTGGCGAGTTCAATGTTGAGAAAAGTTTTCGCTTACACGAAGAAGGAGACGCAATTGAAATTTGGCGTGTTTTGTTTTTCCATGCCAAAGTAATCACTGTAAATGTGTTTGGCGGAAGAGTTTATTTATATGCGGACAACGGAGAGTTTGAACGCGAATTGCGGATACCGAGGGTATCCTACTTTGGCTTGGATCAGTTTGTTTCAGTTGCAGTAAATTATGTCACAAGACGTATTCTTGTTAAAATGTTTTACAGCAACAAACTGTTAAGGTTCTCAGAAACTGGAGAGCTCATAGACAATTTATGTTTGGGAACCAGAGAATCGTTAAATTATACCGGGCTAGTTTCTCATCCAAATGGTACAGTTGCTTTAGTTGGTAAAAGGGAAGTCACTTTTCTTCAACTGTAATAATGAATTGTCCTGCATGTAATGGGTATAATATGACCATTGAAAAACAACGAAATTCTGACGACTAATACTGTCGGGACTGAGCGACGACGGGGCGCTTGAAATAATAGGTGAAGACACGCAGTGCACAGAAATATGAAGCAAAATATGCATGGGTAAATTAAGGGATCTGTACAAAACTAGTTAGTTGATGTATGTATGTATGTATGTATGTAAAACTTTATTTAAAGACACTAGCCCCGACAACAATAAGTTGATTTCCACGGGGGGTGTCTACAAGATTAAAAATTACAAAAATGTAGGAAAATATATAATGACTATGTACAAGTTAGTGTGACCCCGGATATTATAGTTAGGATATATTGGTTACGTTGGAGTTACGTTTCAGCTGGCTTTTGAATGCATGAATGGACTCAGCCAGTCTGGTGTTGATAGGGAGACTATTCCATAACTTAGCTCCACTATATTTAAAGCTCTTTTTTAAAAATTCTCTTTTTGGCTTAGGAAGAGCCAGATCTGTATGACTATTTCTAAGTTCATAGTTAGTTTGCATTTGATTGCGTCTAATCAAGGTTTCTTTCAACGTGGGGCCTACGTAGTTGTTCAAGACTTTGTACATTAGTATTGATTTACTAGTACGTCGTCTTGTCTCTAAGTTGTCCCAATCAAGAGATCGAAGAACATCAGCAGATCTAATGTCGTAACTCGCACCGGTTATGATTCGGGCTGCACGGTTTTGAAATTTTTGGAGTTTATCTCTTAAGTTTTGATCACAGACACCCCAAATAGGAGAACAATAATCAAAGTACGGCTGAATCAGAGCCCGATAAATTGTTTGGAGAGAGGTTTTTGGTGCGATTGGTTTAATACGTCTCAATGTGCCCAAACCTGCACCAACTTTTTTGCAAATCGCCTGAATATGTGGACTCCAGGTAAGATTTTCGTCTAGTTCGAGCCCCAAACATGTAAATGAGTGAACTGAGTGAACTTGATAGAGTGTCATAGTGTGCCAACGGAACAAACGATCTGTGACTCGAGAGACGAGATATCGCTATACAAACGTTAACTTTGGGTGACGATTTTAGTATTTTATTTCATTCTTATTTGTTAATTAATATATTTTATAAAACTTATTCGAAATAATTGCGTGAATTTGAGACTTGTCGAGGACTAAACGATAACTTAACGGAGGCTAATGCTCGACAATACAGTAAGATATTTCAAATGGAGAATAGCGGAACTGAACAGTTGCTTAAACACGATATACCATAATATTCACTTTGTTATTATTGTAAGAAGAATATGAATGTTTTTCCCTGCAGGAAAAAACGCTTTTCTTCCCTATGTTATAAGATTCTTTATTTGATACGCGAGGTACGAGATCTTTACAATAGTTTTAACTAAAGTTCGCTAATGTTCTCTTCTTTCTCCGTTCTTCTCTTCTCTACTTCTCTATCTTCGTCGTTTTGCGTTCTTGTCTTTGGTCGTCTGTCCTGTAGGTTGAGCTTCTTAACGTTTCATAAGTTAATCTTTACTCCGCTAGTCCACTGAAGGTTCAGGTGCTGTGCACGCCCTTTTATAATGAGGGTTCAGTGACTCTTGCATACGTCATCAACCATAGTGGGCTGATCCTTATCCAGCCAATCAGCGTTGTACATGTAACCAGTGGGTTGGTCTTAGAAGCTCGTTCCAGCTCTCATATCTTGTTTATTTAAGGCGTTGTCGCACTAGTCGAGTTGGTCTTCTGCTCAATCGATCAATACTTAAAAATGTTCACAACTTAAAATATTCATCATCAACAACTAGTAAAATATACCAACAATACGTCTGTGAACAATATCTTTTAACTTAAACTATTTTCACTCTTATTTTATCGAATTGAACTTGTGATGACGTAATCTATTACATGCTTGACCGAGCAACATTTTTAACACAATTGATTGACATATGAACTTGAATGGCCTACAGCGCGCACACTTTCTTTAAAGAATGCGACCATTAAGATAAGTGACGACTTACGAATGTTTATCCAGGTATTAATTCTGAGAGGATTATATTTATTTTCACCTTATTACTTATTTAATCCCACGATATGTCATACATGAAAGGGAAAGGCGATTAATGGTTGCGAATGGCCGAAAATTATATTTACTTAGGCATCTTGTGGTAAAACTTAATCACTAATCCCTGTCATGCTATTGATATTCCTATTTTTACGGCTATTTTTATATGCGTATCTCTAAACACAATGAAGCCTTGCGTAACAATCCTCCTCACCTAGAATAAGCTGTCCCCAGCTTCGTGTGAGCTATAACGAACTTATATATGTCTACAAATTCGCACTATTTTTTGAGCTCGGCGTGGCTATCACGGGCATATTACCAAATGCCTAATAACTGAGACTATACAGAATAGTACGTGTTGTAATTCTACGACAACACTACATAATCGATTATACAAGATACAACTGATCTAAATATAATTGACTTATGCCTACATGCACCTCAGGGGTAATCTAACTATAATAATGTCATATAATTATATTAAACACGTCAGAATATAGCAATATTAAACCAAAATTAGTGTGAAAACAAGGGGTGAAAATTTCCTGTTTTCCTGAATGTATGTACCAGGGACTTAAGCGAAATTATAAATTTTGTAGATGCAGTCAGAAAGTGTACCAAAAATTATTCAAATTTCATAAAATATCTTATCATTGCAACAGCGAAAATTGTATTCAGATTCTTGGTTGATCAACTCACATAACAGGAAATTATTATAAAGCTCTTCCGACAAAACATCTCTCCATAATAATAACCTAAACCTATATATACGTCTTAATAATTCTTCAAAATATTTCAACTTATGCAAACAAATTTTATACGTATACTTCTTAATATAACTGAAACTCATTTTACTTTTTTAAACGTCATGCACGGCAAACCAAACTCCAAAATGTAGGTTTTCATCGACAATATAAATACCGAGTCTACATAGAGAAAACAAGAATGTGCCTAATATTTAAGCTTTTGGCTTGAAAAAGAATTGTAATCCATTACAACAAGTTTGGGAGACCCTTGACTGTCCCGGGGGAAGAGAAAAATATATTATCAACGAATGACGCATAATCAAAAGCGTCAGAATTAAATTTATATACTGACCCAATTAAAAACATGCATGCGCTATCCTACGGCAACATGTTTAATCAGCATGCTGAGTGTACCTAAGGAATTTTAGTTGAACAGCTATATACTCTCGTGTTTAATATTATCGCACATAAACAAACAAATGATAACATATACGTGTAACATGAGAATGACAAAAACTTATATTATACAAATCTTAAAATTCGTCCAATTTCATGTCCATGTACAAGCGTTCTAACCATCAGGAAGGATCCGGGGAACTCTGAGATTTTTCTGCCGCGTCTCAGTAGCCGTTGCATAACCACGGAGGCTTCCACTGGTGCGTCTTTCGCTGGATATCAGCCTGATTCATAACATTAAGGAGCGGGTAGGCACGGTCGTATTCGTCTGCTTTCGACTGATGAGAGGTGGACCATGTTTCCAATCCTTGTTCAAAGGAGCTGTACACTGGGTTGTGACCATTTGTTTTAGGCCAGCAACTAAAATATGAGACAAGCTCTAGCATTGCCGTCAGTAGAAGTATTGATGAATAGAAGAATAGCGTTTCGTTCGGCCAAGTCATCTCGCTGTTTAAGCACTCGTTTCTAACCAATGTTCGAAATGACGATTGTTCTAAATTCTTCTGAATATTTGGCGGACTGATTGAGTTTGTGAAACCGCCGATCCTCCACCAAATTGTTATATGACTTTTCTAACGTTTCATATACTTTTTGGCTTCGCTAGTCCACTCCGCTAGTTCACTCCGCTAGTTCATAAGGCCGTTCCTCCACCAAGTTGTTATAATGTTCTTTATTTGATACGCGAGGTACGAGATCTTTACAATAGTTTTAACTAAAGTTCGCTAATGTTCTCTTCTTTCTCCGTTCTTCTCTTCTCTACTTCTCTATCTTCGTCGTTTTGCGTTCTTGTCTTTGGTCGTCTGTCCTGTAGGTTGAGCTTCTTAACGTTTCATAAGTTAATCTTTACTCCGCTAGTCCACTGAAGGTTCAGGTGCTGTGCACGCCCTTTTATAATGAGGGTTCAGTGACTCTTGCATACGTCATCAACCATAGTGGGCTGATCCTTATCCAGCCAATCAGCGTTGTACATGTAACCAGTGGGTTGGTCTTAGAAGCTCGTTCCAGCTCTCATATCTTGTTTATTTAAGGCGTTGTCGCACTAGTCGAGTTGGTCTTCTGCTCAATCGATCAATACTTAAAAATGTTCACAACTTAAAATATTCATCATCAACAACTAGTAAAATATACCAACAATACGTCTGTGAACAATATCTTTTAACTTAAACTATTTTCACTCTTATTTTATCGAATTGAACTTGTGATGACGTAATCTATTACATGCTTGACCGAGCAACATTTTTAACACAATTGATTGACATATGAACTTGAATGGCCTACAGCGCGCACACTTTTTTTAAAGAATGCGACCATTAAGATAAGTGACGACTTACGAATGTTTATCCAGGTATTAATTCTGAGAGGATTATATTTATTTTCACCTTATTACTTATTTAATCCCACGATATGTCATACATGAAAGGGAAAGGCGATTAATGGTTGCGAATGGCCGAAAATTATATTTACTTAGGCATCTTGTGGCAAAACTTAATCACTAATCCCTGTCATGCTATTGATATTCCTATTTTTACGGCTATTTTTATATGCGTATCTCTAAACACAATGAAGCCTTGCGTAACACCTATATATGACTTGGTTTTTTTGCACGATGCGCGAAACGTATGTTTTAATACTTAGCGGTTTTGATTATTGATTTTCTTCGTGGAGGCTGAACATGACTCTAAAGCCCAACCTCGTACCCAGGGTCTTTTTACTACAGCGTGGGCCTTGGAACGAGGTTATCTAAAGCCGCGTTTACACTTCTGGACCTGGTCTAGGACAAGTCTAGGTAATGTATGCTACGTTCACACTGTCTCCTTGTTGATGATATCGGGTAGCCAAAGTAATTGACAAAATACTTGGAAAAAGACCGAAAACAGCCCGAAAAGGGGTAATACTATATCTATCCTATACATTATACAAATCATGCTATTAAGTTAAAAATTTGCCAGGACTACGAGTGTCATCGAAACATTGGGTCGTGAATGCAATCTTTAGGCGCTGATTAGTTTCATTATTTAAAACCAGAGGCAGAATAGCGATGATGCAATAGATTATACACCTGTTTGCCATGAACTCATATCAACTTCAAATAATCCTTAAGTATTAAAGACCTTAAGATTGACGTTCACGGCAGACCGCTAACAGTAAGCTTCAGTAAATCCCATTTTAACGTAAACCCCACAAGTTCCACTTCAATATTTACAACCAAATTGTCCCAACTATACAATCGGCTAAATTATTTGGTGCCGTAAATATGCAGACTTCTATAATTATGCTGTTAAAGTTAAACAAGCTACATTTAGTTTCTATACCACTACGACGTTATACAACCATGGAAGATCATGAAAATTGTTTCTAAACACATACCTTTATATGCTTTTCCAGTCGAAGCCCCGTGAATGCTTGAACGGTCTTATTCATATTGACATTTGATTAGTGAAGGAAAGCCTTCCAAATCTCGAATACATTTGCTTTCTTCCAGAGGAAGCTATATTCCATGCAGCGAACATCATTTTGTTTCAAAGCTTTTACGATTGGAAGCATTAAAGTTATAAATCTCGTCAAAACAGTTCTTAACCTCAGCCGTGTGTTTGTCAACGAGGCAAATAGATTTGAATAAGACAGCAAACTGTTCAAGTTTAAAGTTGGTAATTTCTGAATTATTAATGAATTTGCATTCTCATTAATTGTCCCTTAGTCCCTGGCATTTTGTTTTCTTTTATTTTAAACGGCACCAGGGCCTGTTCCAAACGTTGTACAGGGTGTCCCAAAAAAAAACGCAACCACTTAAATATGCAAGAATATTAATATTGTTCGGGTTTGCACCATAATTCAGCTAAAATGACTTTTAGCATTGTAAATGAAGGATTAAGAGCCATTTTCAATCCCAGAGGTGCTTATCTATTGCGCTTTAGAGCTGTATTAATGTTCTGCATATTTAAGTGGTTGCTTTTTTTTTGGGACACCCTGTACATCTGATAATGATGCAACTCAGTTGATTAACTATTGTTTAAAATGCGTTCGGCTCATGAGAAGCACAACGTTTGAAACCTAAATAATGTGGCCGTAAATTTATATTGTTCAAGGCGAGCAAAAAATCTGTGATATGGCAGAATATGCTTTCCACTAGGTCGAATTTTTTGATCGAACGAAATTTTTTGCTTGATTTTCTTTTCAACTGTGGCTTGTCAAGGGAATTCGGTACGGTCGAAATTCAACGAAGCGTGAGAGGACTTTGAGGCATTGAAATAAGTCTTTACGACACCAAACAAGGACATGCTATTGTTGTGCATGGTGATTGCCAGGATGATGTTATCTGCTCATTTCAATACCTCAAAATCATCTCACGCTTCGTTAAATCTCGGGTAACCGCGCTCATGTGAACAGCCCCTAAATAAAAAAAAATCAGGCGAAAATGCAACAAAAAACTTTCTGCTTTACCCCTGACAAGGCTGATTATAAATATTCTCAATACCCAGAGTTTTCACTCACACCTGACACCTCACATTCACAATGTGAATATAAAAGCAATATTGTCGTTGAAGAATGAAGATATACTTAAAAGTTTAAACATTAATCAGTTCTTTTAATGAAAAATTACAAAGACCTTATTATTATATTAGCCCCCCACTTAACGATATTCTGCCGTCTATGATGATTCAATCACGAAGTCTAATAACTAAATTTGCATTGCTTTATTATCCAACCTAAACTAGGCACCAGTAACACGATACCGGATTAGTTTTCGTATCGGATAATCTACGCTGATTCGATATACATATGGTATCGGATTTGTCTTGATTACACGATACCGGATTAGTTTTCGTATCGGATAATCTTCGTTGATCTGATATACATATGGTATCGGATTTGTTTTGATTACACGATACCGGATTGATTCAAAATACAAACCGTGGACAGGCAGTGGAGTCGGTAACCTTTGCAAGCGTTTGATGTTCATTTATTTTTCCCGCCAAACATATTATACCCCGGATAAGAGGGGTTTAATATCATGGAGTTGCACGGAAACAGAAATGTACAGGATCATTTTTCATGTCACCTCCAGAGCGGAGTGATTTTCACTCCACGGAGCGTACCGCATTGCTACATTCTCGTGTGGCGCCTATCTGATATAGAAAGTAATCCGCGCTATGCTACTATATATAATCCGCTATCGTGAAACTGGGGCCTAAAGCCGGTTTTCCAGTAGGCGAGATTTTTCGATCGAACGAAATTTTTCGCTCGATTTTCTTTTCAATGGTGAGAATTCGACCGTAGCAGTTCCCTTCACCGCTCACAATTGAATGCATGCATGGATTATATAATAAACAAATCTTCGCGGATTGCGAAAGAGGAGGTGTTTATTACAACAGGTGAAAACACCCAATGTTTTGCATTCATTATTCACGTCTACTGACTTCACACATCACACCATCTCGTGGAGTAATTGTCAGTCTTTCCAACTTTCTGTCAGTCTGACCTGGCAATAGTTTGAATTGAAACTTCCGCAATAATTTTGCAAGAATAACTTTTGACTCAAACTTTGCAAACATCTGTCCGATGCAATTATGTGGGCCAATGGAAAACGGGAAATGGGTCATGCTGAAATTTGGGATGTTCTCGGTATTGGAGAAACGCTCTGGCTCAAAGATCTCAGGGTCCTTCCAAATTTCAGGGTTCATTCCAAAAATTAGTGGTGTAGAGTGGATTGAATCTCCTTTTGGAATGATACAATCCCCGATTGTGATGTCTTTTGTCGACACCATTGCCGGTATTTCTGATGCTATAGGATGTTTTCTTAAGTTTTCCTCTAAAACCTGACCAAGATACGTCATTTTTGCCAAATCATCAAACTCAACATAATCACGTCCAGCTAGAACAGTGTCCAGTTCGTTCAAAAGTTTCTCCTCAACATGGGGATTACTAATAATTTCATACAAAGCAAAAGACAAGGAATTAGCAGTTGTCTCTTGTCCAGCGAGAAAAATTGTAACAAACTCATCAATCATATCATCCATTGACAAACTGCCATTTTTTATTAAAATGCTCAACAAGTCATTTGGAACAGCTTTCCCATCAGAAATGTCTTTCATTCGAGTTTTAATACAATCTGAGGCAAACATTCTGAGAAATCGAGCTGCAGCAATTTGCTTTCTTTTGGTAGCGTTCTGGAACAGCTTGAATTGAAATATTCCCAAAAGGGTGGGACTGAGAGGGTTGTCGAAATTGTCCTGCACGCCAATCATGTAGTCCCTTACTGCTGCTGGAAAGGGGGAATTTGGGTCTTCAATAGCATGGGTATTAATATTGAATGACACTTGGCTTATAGCTTCCAGAGTTACTTTACCAAACTCCTGCACCATACTCGTCGGCTGGCCACCATCGACAACTGAATCCATCCGGATCATAAACATATCAGAGACATCATTGAAATTACTGATGAACTCTTTAAGGCACTTGCGATGAAATGCGGGATTCATAATTTGCCGATGTTTGCGCCAGGATTCTTCGTTTGTGTTGGTCACTAAACCATAACCCAATCCCCTCTCGCCATAAACAAAACCAATTTTGTCGTAAAAGAAGGGACTCTTATGTAGGCTCTTGTAATTGGTTATAAAAACATGTCTCAAGTACGTCGCATCTGCCAAGAACACAATAGGCAAGTGTAGAAAATGTAAGACAAATATCGGTCCGTATTCAAGTCGTATTTTCAGCAGAAATTCGTCCAGTGTTCGGCCTGTTGTGGTTTGGTATCTCTGAATATCAGGAAGATGACCAAATATGAAGCTTGAACGAGGTGGCCCCGGCAAATGATCGTTGATTTTGTGAACATAATACAAATATGCCACATAAAAGAGAACGAAGCCGAGACATCCAACCAAGATTGCGGCGAATATGTACGATAATAAACTCAAAACCGAGACAGCCATTGTTATACACTGATGTCTATATACTACAAATTGCGCAATTTAATATGGCAAACTCACGCCTGACTGCATGGGTAAACATTGCATTATTGCACAGCATGGGGATTAAATTACACAAGAGTTAAAACTCCCTTACAAAACCACTTCATTTATTTACCTGCGCTTTAATAATGGAGAACTCCAGATCTAGATTAGACAGGCTAAATTTTGATCAAAAGCACTTCGTGGGTTGCTGTGTATATTTTTGAATGATTTAAATAATTAATGACGAGTTAACGATTGAATGAACAAATAAATAATTTCAGATATCCAGCTGCAAACAAATTTTGATAGAAGCAAGAAGAAAATTTGACACCATGGATGAAAACAACTTCGTGTATTCTACCTCGTTTAATTGTGTATATTTGCATACGCGTGTACTTTATAGCAAAACATTATAGTTGCTTTCAACAACAAACTTTCTGCTTGCCCCTGACAAGGTTATATTGTTATAAATCTTTTCAATACACAGAGATTTCACTCACACTGACACCTCACATTCAAAATGAATATAAAAGCAATATTGTCATTGAAGATATATTTAAAAGTTTCAAAGTTAATCAGTTATTTTAATTAAAATTTACAAAACTTTTTTTATTATTATAATTATTAGCTCCCACTTAACGACCTAGCGCCGTCTTTGTTGATTCAATCACACAGTCTAATAAGTAAATTTAGAGCCGGTGTTTTATTATCCAACCTAAACTAAGTCTTTCCAGAGATTACACGATTATAACTAATTTATATTCATTATATGAACATGGGTGTTATATAGAGTTTTACGCCACCGAGAAAAATCGTATTAAAACACACGTAAAAATACGATATTTTTACGTGTAAAAAATATCATTTTCGCAAGCCAATCAATAACCGCTTAGGAAATATATGTTCGACCAATCAAAAAATCTGTTGTAAAACGTTCCAGTTTTTGAATTTGTGAAATAATTTGTTCATATAAAAAACAGAATATTACATGGTTGCTTGGAAATATGGATTTATTTCTCGTATTGAAGAGA
The DNA here is from genome assembly GCF_004324835.1 of Dendronephthya gigantea. Lineage (NCBI taxonomy): Eukaryota > Metazoa > Cnidaria > Anthozoa > Malacalcyonacea > Nephtheidae > Dendronephthya > Dendronephthya gigantea. Next base: position 375,321 of record NW_021163063.1, on the reverse strand, counting down.
AAATCTATACGTTTAACATTCAATACAAGAATCTTCGTGGAATGCAAAAGAAGAAGTGTTTATTACAAGAGGTGAAAACACCCTGAATGTTCTGCTCTCATTATTCACGTCTACTGACTTCACACATCACACCGTCTCGTGGAGTATTGATCAGTCTTTCCAACATTCTGTCAGTCTGACCTGGCAATAGTTTGAATTGAAACTTCCGCAATAGTTTTGCAAGAATAACTTTTGACTCAAACTTTGCAAACATCTGTCCGATGCAATTATGCGGGCCAAAGGAAAAGGGGAAATGGGTCATGCTGAAATTTGGGATGTTCTCGGTATTGGAGAAACGCTCTGGCTCAAAGACCTCAGGATCCTTCCAAATTTTAGGGTTCATTCCAAAAAGTAGTGGTGTAGAGTGGATCGAATCTCCTTTTGGAACGATATAGCCCCCGATTTTGATCTCTTCTGTCGCCACCATTGCTGGTATTTGTGTTGCTACAGGATGTTTTCTGGAGGTTTCCTCAATTACGTGACCAAGATACGTCAATTTTGCCAAATCATCAAACTCAACATAATCACGTCCAGCAAGAACAGTGTCCAGTTCGTTCAAAAGTTTCTCCTCGACATGGGGATTACTAATGATTTCATACAAGGTAAAAGACAAGGAATTAGCAGTTGTCTCTTGTCCGGCGAGAAAAACGGTCAAAAATTCGTCAATTATGTCCTCCATTGACAAACTTCCATTTTTTATTAAAATGCTCAACAAGTCATCTGGAACAGCTTTCCCATCAGCAATGTCTTTCATTCGAGTTTTAATACAATCTGAGGCAAACATTCTGAGAAATCGAGCTGCAGCAATTTGCTTTCTTTTGGTAGCGTTCTGGAAAAGCTTGAACTGGAATATTCCCAGTAGGGTGGCGCTAAGAGGGTTGTCGAAATTGTCCTGCACGCCGCTCACGTAGTCTCTTATTGCTGCTGGAAAGGGGGAATTCGAGTCTTCAATAACATTGGTATTAATATTAAACGATACTTGGCTTATAGCTTCGAGAGTTACTTTACCAAATTCCTGTAACATACTGGTTGGCTGGCCACCATCGACAAGTGTATCCATCCGGGTTAAAAAGAGATCAGAGACATCATTGAAATTATTGATGAACTCTTTAAGGCACTTGCGATGAAATGCGGGATTCATAATTTGCCGACGTTTGCGCCAGGATTCTTCGTTTGTATTGTTGGACAAGCCATAACCCAACCCCCTCTCGCCATAAATAAAACCGATTTTGTCGTACAAGAAGGGACTCTTATGTAGGCTCTTGTAATTGTCTATGAAAACATGTCGCAAATACGTCGCATCGGCCAGAAACACAATAGGCAAGTGTAGAAAATGTAAGACAAATATCGGTCCGTATTCAAGTCGTATTTCCAGCAGAAATTCGTCCAGTGTTCTGCCTGTTGTGGCTTGGTATCTCTCTATATCAGGAAGATGACCAAATATGAAACTCGAACGAGGTGGCCCCGGCAAATGATCGTTGATTTTGTGAATGTAATACAAATATGCAACAGAAAAGAGAACGAAGCCAAAACATCCAACCAAGATTGTGGCGAATATGTACGATGATAAACTCAAAACTGCCATTCTATATATTTTGATAAAAGTCGATTTGTACAACGTTTAAGAGATTGTTTATATGACTGTTCACTCACGTGCCTATCAAATGTTCACTCACGTGCTTATGAGTAATTCAATCGAAGCGATGACGTCATGATAAAAGAGGTCAAGGGAGTAAAAACAATATTAATGGATATTAGGAGTTTTATAGATATTAGGACCTAGATCTCATTTAAGTGGGGAAGTGTGGTCTTGACTTCCGTGTGGTAAAAAAAATCAAGAACACCGACCGGAAGTAAATTGAGCCGTTTTAGATGACGACAGCCGTTCTTGTTTGAAATGGAAAACGTGAAATCCTGTCCACTGCCGTTCTAGATCTCAAGTCACAGACGCAGACGCCGACGCAATAATCCACTGTTAAATAATGTACGCGTGACGTCCGTGTTGTTAAAAACGAGGCTATTTCAAATAAACTCGAAATAAACATAGTCGTAACAGATTTGCATACCAAGATAAAAACAAATTTACATCCGGCTATTTCTCATCTGCGAAAATGACTTACGACTAAAGAGAAACCACTCTACACTACACTTAATTTATGCTATTTTACAGCTAAGATTGTACTGTACAATTACTTAATGGTTTCCGTGTTTGGCGCGGGGATGTTGCGAGAGTTAAGAAAAGCGCGCGAAGCACGGGAAAAGCGCGCGAAGCACGGGAAAAGCGCGCGAAACACATCATTGTTTTATAAAATAACATTGACAAGGCCTGAATTTAAATTTAAATTCTTTAACATTTTAATTTTCCGTGTTTGGGTGGCCTGATCCAAACACGAGCTTCGACCAATCAGAACACGCGTTACATGCATGTTTTTTTATAATAGGTTATTCCCAATAGATTCATTGTGTAAAGTATAGACAGAAAAAATTGACAAATACACAGCCAAATCTAAACTCCATGATTTTCAAAAATTTTAATCCACAAAAAGTTACAAATATTCCTGATACCATAGTCATATATATTTACCAACTTTGTGGGATATATAGTCAAAAGGTGTTCCAATTCGTTGCTTTGATTATTCACGTCTGCTGACTTTACACATCACACCGTCTCGTGGAGAAATTGTCAACTTTGCCATCATTCTATCGGTCTGTCCTGGCAATAGTTTGAATCGAAATTTGTGCAATAATTTTGCAAGAATAATCTTTGTTTCATACTTGGCAAAAGTCAGTCCAATGCAATTGTGTGGGCCAATGGAAAAAGGGATATGGGTCATGCTAAAATTAGGAATTTTCTCAGTTTCAGAGAAACGGTCAGGGTCAAAGACTTCTGGGTCCTTCCAAATTTCTGGGTTCATGCCAAAAAGAAGCGACCTGCTGTGAACTCCAGTTCCTTTGGGGATAAGGAATCCTCCAACGGTGATATTTTTTTTCAACGTCATTGCAGGGGCTTGTGCTATTGGGTGTTTCCTCAAAGATTCCTCAAATACGTTACCAAGATACGTCAATTTTGCCAAATCATCAAACTCAACATAATCACGCCCAGCAAGAACAGTGTCCAGCTCGTTCAAAAGTTTCTCCTCAACATGGGGATTATTGATGATTTCATACAAGGTAAAAGACAAGGAATTAGCAGTTGTCTCTTGTCCAGCGAGAAAAATGGTCAAAAATTCGTCAATTATATCATCCATTGACAAACTGCCATTTTTTATTAAAATGCTCAACAAGTCATCTGGAACAGCTTTCCCATTAGCAATGTCTTTCATTCGAGTTTTAATACAATCTGAGGCAAAAATTCTGAGAAATCGAACTGCAGCAATTTGCTTTCTTTTGGTAGCATTCTGGAAAAGCTTGAACTGGAATATTCCCAAAAGGGTGGGACTGAGAGGGATGTCGAAATTGTCCTGCACGCCAATGAGGTAATCCTTTACTGCTGCTGGAAAGGGGGAATTTGGGTCTTCAAGAGCATGCGTATTAATATTGAATGACACTTGACTTATAACTTCCAGAGTTACTTTGCCAAATTCTTGTACCATACTGGTCGGCTGGCCACCATCGACAACTGTATCCATCCGTGTTAAAAAGAGATCAGAGACATCATTGAAATTACTGATGAACTCTTTAAGGCTCTTACGATGAAATGCGGGATTCATAATTTGCCGATGTTTACGCCAGGATTCTTCGTTTGTGTTTGTCACCAAGCCATAACCAACTCCTCTCTCGCCATAAATAAAACCAACTTTGTCGTAAAGAAAGGGACTTCTATGCAGGCTCTTGTAATTGTCGATGAAAACATGTCGCAAATACGTCGCATCCGCCAGGAAAACTACAGGAATGTGCAAGAAATGTAAAACAAATATCGGTCCGTATTTGAGTCGTGTGTCCAACAGGAATTCGTCCAGTGTTCTACCGATCTCGGTTTCGTATTTCCAAGTATCAGGAAGATGACCAAATATGAAACTCGAGCGAGGTGGACCCGGCAAGTGATCGTTGATTTTGTGAACATAATACAAATATGCCACAAAGAAGACAGCGAACCCAAGACATCCAACCAGGATTGCAGAGAAAATGTACAATAACAAACTCAAAACTGAGACTGTCATTATAAACAAGTGTGGTATTTACGTCATCATGTAACTTGATATAGGTATATACATAATATACGATATCAGACTCGGTCTTTCGCAATTGACTTGATAGGAACAAACGCGCGAAACTGTTTACGTGTTGGAGAGAAACAGCGAACAGATTAATTTTGTGCATCAATAAACATCACTACATTGACTTTGTCATACATTAACCGCGTACTTGAACATAAGTGTTGAGAAAAATGAACGAGAAAAGGTTGTAAAATCATATTATACGATGTGAATAACTCGGAATATTCAAGCAATATATTTCTTACAAATGCACAGAATTGCAATAGAATGCAATGCACTAAAACTGTAGACATTCGTGCAGAGTTATTTCGCAATTTGCATATTAATAATAATTAGTATACTATGCAAATATTATCATTATTTTTGACTGAATAAAAGAAATATTTGTTAGCATAGTTACAAAGATCGACTTATTCAACGATAATATCGTCATTGCCATTGGCGATATACTTATTTAGTTCATGATCAAATGGATTGAATAATGCTGCTATTTCATTGCGGGTACATTCGTTTTGTTTTGCTATGCCTACAGCCTTACAGGGTGTATAAAAAAACGTTATACAGGGTGAGTAAAAAAAAACGGACACTTTGAAATTCAAATTAGTCGCATAGCGGCTGTAGCTGTAATGTGACAGAAGTTGCTTAAAATATTTCATAAGTATACGAGGCATATCATATTAATTAACCTAAGACATAAAGTTTGTTCCCTTTGGGAGTTAAAATGCATTCTAAGCTCTGTAAATACAAAAGAACAGTATTATCAAATCGTTTTTGCTGATTGTACATGGAAATTGTCATATTCCAGCCATAAGTTCGCAGCTAATTACTCCGGCGTCAGCGACGGAGTTGAAAATTCGCCCCGGTTTTGTTTTGTTTTTTTGTTTTTTTGTTTTTTTGTTTTTTTTTTTTTTTATTTTTCGTCGTCGCAAGTCTGTAATGGCGCGAAATATACTAGTATTAAAAACGTGTATGTGACCGTATTTATCTACGTCCCAGTCTTATCTCCCAAGAGTTGTGGTGCACAGCTTTGGCTAATTTTCCAATGCGCGATTCGATTTCGCTCGCATGATACGGCAATTCCTCCAAGAGGAACAAATAAACCGTTCTTTTCATGCTGTTCGATTAAGTTTAGATTGAATTGGGGTAAGAATATATTTAATACATGTAGACCCGGTCCTATTTTAATAATATCGCTGCTATTTCGCCGTTTAACAAGATGATGTGGTCGTGTATGGGCGCGTTGACACGTCGCGTAGTTTGCACAGGATCGAAGATTTAATACAACTATATAAGCGCGAATTCCAAAGGCAAAGTGTAAGACGAAGCGAATGTATCATGCGGTTTATTTACATTTTTGAACAATTGAACTTCTATACTGCGATGTGCTTCTGAATTTCGCGATCGAACATTTAGGTTCGTAAGGCATCTAAATGCGAATATGTATGCGAAACAATACGCGAACTGTATTGTTTATGTCCAGAAGCTCTATATTGAAGACTGGCACGTGCGCCGGAGTTAACGCCAGAACGGCGTCTTGTTTGAATTTCAAAGGTGTCCTTTTTTTTTGACTCACCCTGTATAATTCCCAGAGCCAGATGCCTGCATTCTTTTGTTATTGAATAGAAGCGAACATATATGAATATTTAAGTGTTTGATGGTTTTTTAGCATCCTGTAGACTTGTCCTTAGTCAAGACTACCTCGTTCCCAGGTTGAATTGGACCTGAAAGCAGCGTTTTCGAAGAGTTTTCGACTTCTTTGTGGTCAAAAAAACACGATGGACTATTCTCGTTGATTTTGTGAATATAATACAAAGTGTATATGTACGATTATAAACTTAAAAATCGATTCAGGTTCGCAAAACAAGATATGTTAACATATTCCATATTGAATTGCACAGCCAAAGCAAGTAAATTAAATTTTGCAAATAAAACCTGGTTTACACTATTTAAGGCCTTATTTAGTGGCACTACAAGTCTAAAATGGGATTTTTACCAACTAATATTCGCGGAGACGAAAAATCAAGGCTAGTTTTAATGAATTCATTGTGAAGATAAAAAATTAAAAGTAGGCTACAGGGTGAAGTTGTGTAAGACTAGTTAACTTTTAACTGTAGTTAAGGACAGAATTGGCCTATCAGAGTTGTGTATTTCTGAGTTAACTAGGAGTTGACTATGCAAAGTGTACTTAAAGACAGTGGCCTAGCCAGCACGATAATCAGGATTAATTTCTTATTTTTCAAATCAATTGTCTTTACAGTCTGTTAACATGAATATACAAATATGCCCCCCCCCCAGTTATCGATGCTGGCTACGCCCCTGGTTAAAGAGTTTTATACAATCAGCCCCAGTATCCAGGTGGGTTTATACAGTGGCCTCTGCGTATCGGTTCTGCATGCTCATAACAATGGGTAGACTACTTGAAAGCACGTTTATTACTTTTCTAATTTCTAAACAAAAAACTCAAGCTTATAAACAATTATTGGATGAGGTTTTTGTGATAGGCAGAGTTATCAAGGTCGAGCCTTCGGCTCGGCTGATAACGCTTACCTCGACCGTGATAACTCTGCATATCACAAAAACCGAATTTAATAATTGTTTTATTATACATTTGAAGAATAGTAAACACAGTATTAACGAATGAAAAACCTTATTTAATAGCAACATTCAAAAATACATCAATTAAATACATAAATATATTCAAATGAATACCGCTTGTTAACCACCGCAGGCTCACTAATTATGCAAGGCGTTTGTTTATATTCCGGACTGTATCCCACCTTTAAACAAATACACAAGCAACTCTACACTTGATTCAAAGGTGAAAAATAACTTATTTATTGTCATAGTTAGATTCAATAATACAGTCTAATAACTAAATTTAAATTGTTTTACCATCCAAATTAACAAAAAGAGTTACATCACGTGAAATATTCAATACAAGAATCTTCGTGGAATGCAAAAGAAGAAGTGTTTATTACAACCAACCAAATGTTATACATAACATACCAAATGTTTTGCATTCATTATTCACGTCTACTGACTTCACACATCACCCCGTCTCGTGGAGTAATTGTCAGTCTTTCCAACATTCTGTCAGTCTGACCTGGCAATAGTTTGAATTGAAACTTCCGCAATAATTTTGCAAGAATAACTTTTAACTCAAACTTTGCAAACATCTGTCCGATGCAACTACGCGGGCCAAAGGAAAAGGGAAAATGGGTCGTGCTGAAATTTAGAATATTCTCAGTATCGCAAAAACGCTCTGGCTCAAAGACCTCAGGATCCTTCCAAATTGCAGCGTTCATTCCAAAAAACAGCGCAGAAGTGTGAATTGAATTTCCTTTTGGAATGATATAACCGCCAACTGTGATGTCCTCCGTCGACACCATTGCTGGTGATTGAATCGGTATGGGGTGTTTTCTTAGGCTTTCCTCTAAAACGTGACCAAGATATTTCAATTTTGTCAAATCGTTAAACTCAACATAATCACGTTCCCCAAGCACCTGGTCCAGCTCATTCAAAAGTTTCTCCTGAACATGAGGATTTGCGATGATTTCATACAAGGCAAATCCCAGAGAACTCGCAGTTGTTTCCTGTCCGGCGAGAAAAACGGTCACAAACTCATCAATCATATCATCCATTGACAAACTGCCATCTTTTATTAAAATGCTCAACAAGTCATCTGGAACAGATTTCCCATCAGAAATGTCTTTCATTCGAGTTTTGATACAATCCGAGGCAAACATTCTGAGAAATCGAGCTGCAGCAATTTCCTTTTTTTTGGTGGCATTCTGGAAAGGCTTGAATTGAAATATTCCAAGAAGGGTTGAACTGAGAGGGATTTTGTAAATATCCTGCATACCACTGAAGTAGTCCCTTACTGCTGCTGGAAAGGGGGAATTTGAGTCTTCAATAGCATTGGTTTTGATGTTAAAAGATACTAGACTTATAGTGTCCAAGGTTACTTTCGCAAATTCCTCCACCATACTCGTCGGCTGGCCACCATCGACAACTGAATCCATCCGGATCATAAACATATCAGAGACATCATTGAAATTACTGATGAACTCTTTAAGGCACTTGCGATGAAATGCGGGATTCATAATTTGCCGATGTTTGCGCCAGGATTCTTTGTTTGTGTTGCTTACTAAACCATAACCAACTCCTCTCTCGCCATAAACAAAACCAATTTTGTCGTACAAGAAGGGACTCTTATGTAGGCTGTTGTAATTGTCTATGAAAACATGTCGCAAATACGTCGCATCCGCCAAGAAGACAATAGGCATGTGTAGAAAATGTAAGACAAATATCGGTCCGTATTCAAGTCCTATTTTCACCAGGAATTCGTTTTGTGTTCGGCCTGTTGCAGTTTGGTATCTCTGAATATCAGGAAGATGACCAAATATGAAGCTTGAACGAGGTGGCCCCGGCAAATGATCGTTGATTTTGTGAATGTAATACAAATATGCCACAGAAAAGAGAACGAAGCCGAGACATCCAACCAAGACTGCGCCGAACGTGTACGATAATAAACTCAAAACAGAGAAAGCCATTCTATGTATTCGTAAGCATTCCACGGGCTAAATTTTCAAGCAAAATGCGAAATATTTCGCGTGCTTCTTTTGAATTGTTAGCGACGAAGCTGTGACCCTTTGTGCCACTATTGTGCAATATTGAATCATTTGAATGTTACGGTTTGATTTCCACTTACAGCGAAATCGTTCACTAGCGAAATATTTGCATATTTTCTTTTGAATTTTGAAAGCATAAATAAAACAGTGCGACTTGACTGTTCTCAATTCAAAGGAAAATATGCAAATATTTCGCTAGCGAACGATTTCGCTGTAAGTGGATTCTGCCCTTAGGGTTCAGTCAAGTGTTTATAAGTACGTAATTCAATCCGATGCGATGGTAAAAAAGAGTTCAAAGTGACAAAGTTATCAGTTGAACAATCTTTATACATATTAGGGGTCTTTACGAAGAAATGGATAAAATATTTGAATTAGATCTCAATTAAGAGGAGAAAGAGAGATTTTGACTTCGGTTTAGTCTAAAAAAACTCGATTTTGGCTTTAATTCTGCATTGGTTTGAATGACCAGGTCATTCTGTTTATGTCGCTTACTAAGGCCCTGTTTATATGAGAGGCGAGACGGGACGTTTGCCGGGACGGGACGATGACCGGGATCTCGCCATGTATATGTTTGTATAATATTTTTCCTGCTGTGTTTATATGAAGGCGGGACGTTTTTTGTCCCGTCCCGCCTAGGCGGGATCCCGCTTTGAGCAACCAGGATCCCGCTTTAAGCGGGACGTTTTTTGTCATATAAACGCTCCATCCCGCTTTGATCGGGACAATATTACGCTGACATTGCACTATTTGATTATTGTCACGCGTCATCCAAACAGACAAAGTTCCAATATGGCCATTTTCAATGATTTTCATAAACTTCCCGGGTATTCTCGCGAGAAAACATCCCGTATAAAACAATCATGTAAACGCGAGATGGAAAAACGTCCCGTCCCGGCAAACGTCCGGTCTCGCCTCTCATATAAACAGGGCCTAAATATTCCTGTTAAACGCTGGGCCTCAGAATGTAAATCAAAAACCGTCGCACGCTCTTGGTTGGCAGATTAAGACTGTAAAGGAAGGACGACTTACGGATGAAATCAGTTTAAATATTGTAAGGAAAGAGTACGGGGCAAATTTACAAACGAACAATGTTCAATTTGCAATGTCGTTTGGGATGTTAATTGAGATAGTATGACACTGGATTTGTACATTTGAAACGTTGGTGTTCCAAGGATGATATATATAGTCAGTCACTCGCTGCAGATTTGTATTTTGGCATTTAACCATAGTTACCCGAAAATGTGTTTTGTAACAGCATTAAATCATTCAGTTAGCATATTGATCCATCACAATTAGTATAAATGATTAATATTATCCAATAGTATTAAAACATGATTGATCCAGTTAGATTTCATGCACGACTGTCAATCATGTTTTATTGTTTTTATTGAGCTAATCAAAGGAAGTTAACATGCATGGTAAAAAACAAGGGTAACGGATAACCGGATAAAATATTTATTAAAACCAACCATATATTAATTAAAAAGAAAGGTGTTTTTGCGTAAGCTCTTGTAATGGTCGATGAAAACTTCCTCTTAAATAAGTCGCATCCGCCAAGAACACGAAAGGCAAGTGTAGAAAATGTAATACAAATATCGGTCCGTATTCAAGTCGTATTTTTAGCAGAAATTCGTTCAGTGTTCTCCCTGTGTATGAATATAAACCATGATAAATCTTGTCTAAGAAAATATTAGGCTTTAACAGCCACTCCAGTGGTTGTTAAATATCTTATTTTGTATCAGAGCCTGCCTGAACCCTTGCCAGATCAGGCAGATTAAACCAATATAAAGTGACTACAGGCTATAGCCTGTACTATAGTATACTATAGTATATCTTGATCAGCTAAAGATATACAGTCTGCCACATACCCACAAACTTATAAATTGCACTCTACTAAACGTTTGGCCAACCATTGCAACCAACGCTAATCTGCATGGCTACCAACTTTGTGATATGTCATCTATAGCATTGTCTGGGTATGGTTCAGGCATTTATTAATGTGTTAAAAGTAAAAAACCTTTTAGCTCATCACTTCTGAAGATGAAGGACAACAAGAAGAAAATACACGGGAGTTGTACTGACTACATAAATGATTCCACGCACAACGACACCATTCAGATTTTGTTGCTCACCTGCATGTTTTGGGAAGGCCGTTATTCGCTGAATTTTCAATATGAATATTAATTTTCGTGAGAATAAATGATCAGTAGAAAAAAGCTCAGTAAAATTTATATCTACTATTCGATATTAGCTCACAACTCGCATTGGAAGTGAAAATAAAAGCAATATTGTTATTGAATTCTGAAGATTTACTTTAAACTTTCAAAGTGAACAAGTTCTTTTATTGAAAACTTACAAAGACCTTATTTAAAAATATTATAATCATTCACAGCGGAAGATCGTTAAAGTGGGCGGCCAATTAGCCAATATTCCATAGATACATGTTAACTGATCGTAAAAACAATCAAATAGAAAACTAGGAACTAGTAATAATGCTGAAAGTGAATATATGAATATCAGTCTCCATTTAAAGAACTTTCGTTCAATCACAAAGTCTAATAAGTAAATTTGCATTGTTTTATTATCCAACCTAAACTTTTTAGTCTTTCTAGAAATTTACGCCACTATAACTAATTTATATAGATTTAATACGTGGAATATTCAATACACCAATCTTTGTGGAATGCGAAAGAAAAGGTGTTTATTACAAGAGGTTAACATACCCATTGTTTTCCACCATTATTCACGTCTGCTGACTTCACACATCACACCGTCTCGTGGAGTAATTGTCAGTCTTTCCAACATTCTGTCAGTCTGACCTGGCAATAGTTTGAATTGAAACTTCCGCAATAGTTTTGCAAGAAAAACTTTTGACTCAAACTTTGCAAACATCTGTCCGAGGCAACTATGCTGGCCAAAGGAAAAGGGGAAATGGGTCGTGCTGAAATTTGGAATGTTCTCAGTATTGGAAAAAAGATTTTTGGGTCCTTCCAAATTTCAGGGTTCATTCCAAAAAGTATCCCACTTGTGTGAATAAAATCCCCTTTTGGAACAATATAACCACCAATGGTGATGTCTTCTGTCGACACCATTCCTGGTACTTGTGCCGTTACAGGGTGTTTTCTCAAGTTTTCCTCCAAAACCTGCCCAAGATATGTCAACTTTGCCAAATCACTAAACTCAACATAATCACGCCCAGCAAGAACAGTGTCCAGCTCGTTCAAAAGTTTCTCCTCAACATGGGGATTATTGATGATTTCATACAAGGTAAAAGACAATGAATTAGCAGTTGTCTCTTGTCCAGCGAGAAAAATGGTTACAAATTCGTCAATTATATCATCCATTGACAAACTGCCATCTTTTATTAAAATGCTTAACAAGTCATCTGGAACAGCTTTCCCATCACCAATGTCTTTTATTCGAGTTTTGATACAATCCGAGGCAAACATTCTGAGAAATCGAGCTGCAGCAATTTGCTTTCTTTTGGTGGCATTCTGGAAAAGCTTGAACTGGAATATTCCCAGAAGAGTGGGGCTGAAAGGGTTGTCGAGATTGTCTTGCACGCCACTGAGGTAATCCTTTACTGCTGCTGAAAAGGGGGAATTTGTGTCCTCAAGAGCATGGGTATTAATACTGAATGACACTTGACTTATAACTTCCAGAGTTACTTTGCCAAATTCTTGTACCATACTGGTCGGCTGGCCACCATCGACAATTGTATCCATCCGTGTTGAAAACAGATCAGAGACATAATTGAAATTACTGACAAATTCTTTAAGGCTCTTACGATAAAATGCGGGATTCATAATTTGCCGATGTTTGCGCCAGAATTCTTCGTTTGTGCTGGTCAATAAGCCACAACCAGCTCCTCTCTCGCCATAAACAAAACCAGCTTTACTGTAAAGGAAGGGACTTCTATGCAGGCTCTTGTAATTGTCGATGAAAACATGTCGCAAATACGTCGCATCCGCCAAGAACACGAAAGGCAAATGTAGAAAATGTAAGACAAATATCGGTCCGTATTCAAGTCGTATTTTCAGCAGAAATTCGCTCATTGTTCTGCCTGTTGAGGTTTTGTATCTCTCAATATCAAGAAGATGACCAAAGATGAAACTCGAACGTGGTGGCCCTGGCAAATGATCGTTGATTTTGTGAACATAATACAAATATGCCACAGAGAAGACAGCGAACCCAAGACATGCAATCAGGATTGCAGAGAAAATGTACAATAACAAACTCAAAACTGAGACTGCCATTATAAATAGGACTACGGTATCGCGGTCTTTCGCAAGAGACTTGATAGAAACTAACACGCGAAACTGTTTACGTGTTCGAAAGGAACAGAGAATGGATTTTGTGCATCAATACACATTACTATATTGACTTTGTCATACATTGAACAAAGACAATCATCATAAATTGTCTTACTTGAACATAAGTGTTAAGAAAAATTAACAAGAAAGGGTTGTAAAATCATATTATACGATGTGTTGGTGAATAACTCGGAATATTCAAGCAATACATGTTATTACAAATGCACAGAATTGCAATAAAATGCAATGCACTAAAACTGTGGACATTCGTGCAGAATCATTTCGCAAATTGCATATTAATAATAATTAGTATACTATGCAATTATTATCATTATTTTTGACTTGATAAAAGAAATATTGGTTTTAGCATAGTTACAAAGAACGACCTATTTAAAGATAACATTGTCATTGCCTTTGGCGATATACTTGATTGGTTGAAATGGATTGAATACGAGTACATTCGAGTACATTCGAGTTCATTACGAGTACATTCATTACGAGTACATTCGTTTTATTTTACTATGACTACAGCCTTACAGGGTGTATAAAAAGAACGCGACATAATTCCCAGAGGCCTGCAGTTTTTTGTTATTGAATAGAAGCGCGCATATATGAATATATATGCATGTTTGCAGTTTTTTATACATCCTTTAGACTTGTCCTTAATCAAGACCATCCTTGTTCTCAGAGACAAGACATGCAATATTTTCAATTGAAATATACACTGGCGGTCAAAAAGAACTGCTCAAACGTTGCTATTATCGTATGTAACAGGAATTGTAACAATCAATCTTTTATTGTACACTAGCGGTAAAAAAAAACTGTTTAGATACAAATTCATAAAGAAGAAGCGAATATAGGATAGAGCTTCATAGGCATTTTGGATAATTCTCTTATTCCAAGCAATATTTCAGTAATGTAATGCAACCTGCCACACTTCCAAGATAGTCAAACAATGGTTTCATGGGAAGAGGGAGTGACAGAAATGGATTGGCTGACAGTCAAAAGACCTTAACCCTATTGAAAATCTGTGGGACAATGTCAATGGGATAGTCCAAGAAAGAAATTAACTCATAAAGCGTCCATGATTTATGTGTTGCTGTAAAGACTGTCCATAGGATGAATTTCTTTTGACCACTTAAGATTACCACCTTAACAGAAAGTATGCCACGCCGGTATAAGGCCGTCATCAATTATAAGGCCAAAGGAGGGTCAACAAAATATCAATATTTCATATAGCTTAGCATGTAATCTAGTCTATATTTACTCGTATATATTGTTAGAGGGACAGTTACGTTCATTTGAGAGCATTTTAACTTGTTTTGAGCGGTTTTTTTTGACCGCCAGTGTATTTGCCTAAGGCTAAGCGTAGAAATCCCAAGAATTAATTCCTCACTCCAGTTACGCTCTGAGTTCAGTGACGTCATACTGATCCTGAAGCTCAAGCCTTAGACCCACTTATGACGACGTCGCTGAATTCACAGCGCAACAGAGTGAGAAAATGTAAAGGCTCGAATTAAATTTTTTCAAATATTTATTGAGATTTCTATGTCCAAGCGTACATTATGTGCTAATGTCAATCAGACCCGCATCCCGGTTGGCCTTGCATGGGGTCTGGTTCGGGCATTTATTAATGTGTGAAAAGTGAAAAACCTTTTAGCTCATCACTTCTGAAGATGGACAAGAAGAAAATACACAGGAGTTGTACTGACTACATAAATAGGGACCTTAAGCATATTGGACGGAAACACGACCACGACGCGGCTGAAATTCTCCTTTAAATAAATGCTTAAGCAAAGTGGTTGTTGCATATTATTATTTGTACCGATTTAGTGAGATATAAGGCGTTAAAAACATTGTGTTTATGTTTAAGGACAATTCTATAGAGCCTAATTCGAGGTAGGGATCGCTGGGTCGTGAAATTCAACCGTTCTAGGCACGACGTAAATAACGACGTTTTCCCGTTTTAAACATAACGAAGACGACGTCTAAAACCCATCATGGGGTCTTTAATTATTCATTTCTTTTCAATGAGCCATTGTATTGATAGCCGTCGTCGTCGCATTCGCGTCCTATACATGCTTAAAGGCTAATTTCCACTCCGGAAAACGAGCAGCGGATCGGATCGGATTTTTTTCCGAGCTGGTCCGATCCATGAAGTGATTTCGGATCGGATAAAAAAAGTTAAAAACTATTTGAACTTTTTTTTATCCTGTCTCGGACGCTTTCGGATCAATATAAGCCAAAAATTTCAACAGACGGCGCACGCGCGGATTATCTTTCGTTCCGATCCGATCCGCTGCTCGTTTTCCGGAGTGGAAATTAGCCTAAAGGTCCCTAATGATTCCACGCACAACGAAAACATATCAGATTTCGTTGTTCGTTCACCTGCATGTTTTCGAAAGGCCGTTATTCGCTGAATTTTCAATATTAATATTAATTTTCGTGAGAATAAATTATCAATAGCAAAAAGCTGAGTAAAATTTATATCTACTATATATAGATATCAGCTCACAACTCCCACGAAAGTGAATACGAAAGCAATAATGTTATTGAAGTCTGACGATTTATTTAAAAGTTTAAAAGTGAATAAGTTCTTTTAATGAAAACTGGTTACAAACTGACCTTATTTAATAATATCATAGTCATTCACACCGGAAGATCGTTAAAGTGGGGGGCTAGCTAATATTACATAGATACATGTTAGCTGACCGTAAAAACAATCAATTAGAAACTAGGAACTAATAATAATGCTGAAAGTGAATATATGAATATTAGGCATAGGTTATACGTCGCATTTTGGTCGCGTTGAATGTAATTTAAACAATAGATAATGAGATGATAATGAAGCTTAATAAGCTTGATGAAGCTTAATGAAGCTTAATTAATGAAGCTTAATAAGCTTAATACCATCTCTATCTATTGTTAGAATTGCATTCGACGCGACCAAAATGCAACGTATAACCTAGGTCTTAATCACACATTTAACGATTTCGCCGTCTATGATGATTCAATCACAACGTCCAATAAGTAAATTTGCATTGTTTTATCATCCAACCTAAACTAAGTCTTTCTAGAGAGTTACACCACTATAACTAATTTATATAGATTTAATACGCGGAATATTCAATAAACCAATCTTTGTGGAGTGCAAAAGAAGAAGTGTTTATTACAAGAGGTTAACATACCAAATGTTTTGCATTCATTATTCACGTCTGCTGACTTCACACATGACACCGTCTCGTGGAGTAATTGTCAGTCTTTCCAAAATTCTGTCAGTCTGACCTGGCAATAGTTTGAATTGAAACTTCCGCAATAATTTTGCAAGAATAACTTTTGACTCAAACTTTGCAAACATCTGTCCGATGCAACTATGCTGGCCAAAGGAAAAGGGGAAATGGGTCGTGCTGAAATTTGGAATGTTCTCAGTATTGGAGAAACGCTCTGGCTCAAAGACCTCAGGGTCCTTCCAAATTTCAGGGTTCATTCCAAAAAGTATCCCACTTGTGTGAATGAAATCCCCTTTTGGAACAATATAACCACCAATGGTGACGTCTTCTGTCGACACCATTCCTGGCAATTGTGCCGTTATTGGGTGTTTTCGTGAGTTTTCCTCTAAAACCTGACCAAGATACGTCAATTTCGCTAAATCATCAAACTCAACATAATCACGTCCAGCAAGAACAGTGTCCAGCTCGTTCAAAAGTTCCTCCTCAACATGGGGATTGCTAATGATTTCGTACAAGGCAAAAGACAAAGAATTAGCAGTTGTCTCTTGTCCAGCGAGAAAAATGGTTACAAATTCGTCAATTATATCCTCCATTGACAAACTGCCATCTTTTATTAAAATACTCAACAAGTCGTCTGGAACAGCTTTCCCATTAGCAATGTCTTTCATTCGAGTTTTAATACAATCCGAGGCAAACATTCTGAGAAATCGAGCTGCAGCAATTTGCTTTCTTTTGATGGCATTCTGGAAAAGCTTGAACTGGAATATTCCCAGAAGGGTGTGGCTGACGGGGATGTTGAAATTGTCCTGCACGCCACTGAGGTAATCCTTTACTGCTGCTGGAAAGGGGGAATTTGAGTCTTCAAGAGCATGCGTATTAAAATTGAATGACACTTGACTTGTAACTTCCAGAGTTACTTTGCCAAATTCTTGTACCATACTGGTCGGCTGGCCACCATCGACAATTGTATCCATCCGTGTTGAAAACAGATCAGAGACATAATTGAAATTACTGACAAATTCTTTAAGGCTCTTACGATGAAATGCTGGATTCATAATTTGCCGATGTTTGCGCCAGGATTCTTCGTTTGTGCTGGTCAATAAGCCACAACCAGCTCCTCTCTCGCCATAAACAAAACCAGCTTTACTGTAAAGGAAGGGACTTCTATGCAGGCTCTTGTAATTGTCGATGAAAACATGTCGCAAATACGTCGCATCTGCCAAGAACACGAAAGTCAAGTGTAGAAAATGTAAGACAAATATCGGTCCGTATTCAAGTCGTATTTTCAGCAGAAATTCGCTCATTGTTCTGCCTGTTGAGGTTTTGTATCTCTCAATATCAAGAAGATGACCAAAGATGAAACTCGAACGTGGTGGCCCTGGCAAATGATCGTTGATTTTGTGAACATAATACAAATATGCCGCAGCAAAGACAGCGAACATAAGACATCCAACCAGGATTGCTGAGAAAATGTACAACAACAAACTCAAAACTGAGACTGCCATTATAAGCAAGATTACGATATCAGACTCGGTCTTTCGTAAGTAACTTGATAGAAACTAACGCGCTAAACTGTTTACGAGTTCGAAAGGAACAACGAATTGATTTTGTGCATCAATACACATCACTACATTGACTTTGTCATACATTAACCGCTTACTTGAACATAAGTGTTTAACAAAATTAACGAGAAAAGGTTGCAAAATCATATTATACGATGTATTTGTGAATAACTCGGAATATTCAAGCAATACAGTATATACAGTGTTACAAAATGCACAGAATTGCAATAAAATGCAATGCAATAAAAGTGTAGAAATACATTCGTGCAGAATCATTTCGTCATTTGCATATTAATAAACAGTATACTATGCAAAGATCATTATTTTTGACTGAATAAAAAAAATATTGGTGTTAGCATAGTTACAAAGATCGAATTACTTTGCGATATACTTGATTGGTTCCAATTTAAAAAAACGCTGTTATTTCATTGCGGGTTTATTCGTTTTGTTTCACTATAACTAGAATGGTCCTTAGGCTTAGTCAAGAGACATGATATTTTCAATTGAAATATTTTCCCCGAAAAAACGTAGGAATATTCTTCCCAAGAAATGTGTGCTTGAAATGCAACACACCACGCAAACTTGTGCAACCATTAAAGTGTTGCTATTAATAGATGTACAGTATTAATTATACAGATATGTTATGTGTTGTCTGTATACAAGGGCCTATAGTAATTGGTTTTATGCTGTTGTGGTGTCCCCGCCTTTTGTTACTGTCACCTTTCTATCCAACCTTAAAACGTGGAGGCTAGTCATACTGATGAATTCCACAAGTTTGACAAGGTTTACGTCAAGTTCTGAGCAATTTTTCGTATTTCTCAACTCATAAAATTCACGTTATTAATATCAATTGTAATTAAACCGTCCAAAGACAGCGTTCAAGAGTGCATATTTTTTGGTTTTTCACCACTGAGACATCGACAAATGTCTGACGTTTACACGTTTTGGGGCAGGACAGAAATGGTTGTGTGTATGTGTTGTTGATTGTGTAATTATAGGCGAAGATAAATAAATAAATAAATATTTAAAAGAATTAAATCCCCCCACTCCAGTTGATTGGTTGAGAGTACAGTTAGCCATGAATAATCATATTGCTGCACAACATGTAGATGGATTGGGTACGAGGTACGGAGTACGACCTGTCACGAGCTGTATATGAAAATGTCGTTTTATAGATATCTTACAGAAAAATTCGTGGGGAAAAAATGAATTATCACCTCACGAGCGCAGGTTGATATCCACGCATGAACACAAAAAAATAAGAAGGGGTCTTTTAATATAAAACTCGACGAATACAAATTTAAATATTATCGTATGAGCGAAAGTATTATTAACATTGGTAATAAAATAGCAAATACGGGGTTGAATAGCATGAGGATGATTGTGACAAAATCTCTTCCATGTCCTTAGCACTGATCTCTTGAACTTCAGCGTCGTCGAATTTCAACCAGGTCGAAGTGGATATTGGCCTTTCAGAACTATCAATGTTACTTTGGATGGAGCAATCTTCATATTGGAAGCTTTTGCCATCTGAGACTGGGGTAAAACCCTGTGAGTTTGAAGGCTGCGAGTTGCTCGAGTTTTGAGTATTATTTCTATAGGTACCTTTGTCGTTTGCTGTTTCATTTGAATAAGCATTATTCGGTACGGAATAGTGTTTAATATCAGCGCTGGTTATTGCTTGGTCCTGCAACGTTGCCACCCCTGTGTCTACTTTTACAAATTCATCTGCAGATGGGCTATCATTGGAACACAGTTCATCACATGGTTCAATTTGGGCGGATGACTTCGTGAAAGACTTTGAGTCAGAACCACACGTAGGCAAGTCGTCATTATTTGAAGTTTGTCCGCATGAACTTGTCGGTTCACACGAAGATCTAACTTTTGGAGACAAGTCATTTTTCTTTATGGTATCAAAGGCCGAATCGTGAGACATCTGAAAGCTGGTGGATGTTGAACAGTCGACAGAATCTGTCGGTTGGGAATCATTTCCACCTTCTTGTCCAGAAGACTGACTCGATCTTGTGTCTAAAGGTGCATGATTGCTTTCAGGTGTACAGCTTTGATCAGAAATTTCTACATTCACGCGAGATTTGGTTTTACAACTTCCCGACTTCGGTATTGGTTTAAAAAATCTGGTAATGTCCATACTACAAGGTATACGAGTAAAACTAGCAGAGGCTGCTTCCTCCTCATCTGAGGAATTGCCCGAACCTCCGCCGTCCTTTGCGTCCCGCCCGCTATGAATTCCTTTTCCTTTGAATTTAACGTCCTTCCCAAGAACATCGTTAATATTAGCTCTTCTTGGAATTTGATTCTGTTTTGAAGTATCTTTTAATGGTTCTAGGTTTGTGTCCTCGTTATCAACTTCCATCCCTACACGTTTCTCACAGCACAAATCTTCGCTTTCCCCACGTCCATTCTTCAAGTTACTTTGGCCATCAAAAGTAGTTTTTTCATCGCACATGCCCCCGGAAGAATTGCTTTCACAATCTCGTGCCTTGCACGCGTGGCTCTTGCTCACCTCATCATTAGCCTTGCTATCAATGTTTGTAACCTTGGTAGCACTGCTTTGAGTTGATCCACATTTAACCCTTTGGTTTCGGCGATATTTGTGACCATTCATACTTGGAACTTCAGTGCTGTAACATTGGTCGATTGTGGATAAACAACTGTCATCTACTTCCATTGCATGGCCACTATTTCTCACTACTTCACATTGTACCGCACCGGAACATTCTTCCGCATTAACCTTCCCCCTACCGTCAGCATTCTTCTTGAAAATATCAACATTGACATAGCTCAGATAATGGCCACTGCAAGAGGACATTCCATTGTGCATGACAACACCAAACAAGCGGTAGACTGCATCCTTCTCTGAGCAAGTTTCACTGCACCATTTCTTTAAAGAGAGTTGTTGTGGTGTGTGCAAGCTTCTCGTAACCTTGGTCACCCAGCTGTTGGTGTAGAGATTTTGGTTACTAAAAAGAAGATGGATCCATGGAAATGAATCAATTTAAATGAAGAGATCACATGACCATGTTAAATGTCATGAAGAACGCGGCATTTACGCCAACATTTTTGTGCTAGCCTGGTATCGGTTGCGCTCATGACTAGTCGGTAAGCTCATCGATTTATGCCATTCATGTTTTCTCAATCGTAGTGGTAGTGGCAGTAGTAGTAGAAACCTGAAACTCGCTAATAACAGCACGAAGAGGTAGTAGAGGTGGACAGTAGTTATATAAACAATGACTGATAAACTGACTTACCCGTAAGAAGTTTGAAACCGTTTCAAATGAATTGTAAGCACTCTTGGAAGCTTCTCAAAATACGTACTGATATCAGCTTCTGTCAAAGTTGCACAATTATCACAGAAGTACTTGTTATCACCGTTTAATCGTTCAACTGAAGCAAACTTTGATATCGCCCAGGACAAGTTTATCTCTCGATCGGACTCGTCTTCGGAATCAGAAAGGCTGTTTCCATGTTCCCAATCACTGCTTGATTTCTTCTTGTTCTGAACTGGCACACTTATATCTTGAAAATTCTCGTGACGTTGACGAATTCCTTCGCATGTTAAACAGCATGTTTGCAACAACAGGGTTCCTTCAAATAAGCGCTTTACAAGGTTTACACTTTCCGAAGAGGTTGGTTTACAATTTGCAAGTGACTTGGGTGTTGCTGTGTAAAGATTAGTTTTGATTAAACCATCGTTCCACCCTTCGTCACAGTTAGGTTGTGAACTGGTCGATATATCAGTAGTCATGGCCATGGTAGGTAATTCCTCGGTTTTTATAACACCATTAATGATGGTACTTGGATATTTACAACCTCCACGGACTTTGGAATCATTGTTGTTAGCTAGGTTGGTACCAACTTTCACAATCCCTTGTTGCTCACCCTTTACTAAACCAACACATTCATCCTCAACTAGACCAAGAAACGACCGTAAAAATTCCTGAGCGTCGTGCTGTTGATAGCCACTGAATAGTGGACACAGACCACTAGATTGAAAAAAAGTCGTTCAAGATTACTATTCAAAATCAAAAAAGCAATATTTTCTGTGTCATTTAATCAGTATACTTTCAAACACGTTTGTTCTATCTAGATTGAAAAAAAGTCGTTCAAGATTACTATTCAAAATCAAAAAAGCGATATTTTCTGTGTCATTTAATACACTTTCAAACACGTTTGTATTATCAAACCCTGTTTAGACTTGGTTTTCTTCATCTTGCGTGTAAGCTTCTGACCATTCAGTAATAAAAAGTGGCTTTTGTACATCAGTTTCGCTCATAACAAAGGATATTTTGATTTAAAAATGTTCTAATCCATAAATTTCCAAACATCGAGTCACATTACATTGATAAAGAAATACATTTAGAACTTCCAAAATCCAAAACAGTGCAATTCGAAATGTAAACCAACACACAAAGCATTTCTCACCATTTTTGACATTATTTAAACGAAAATACAGCTAGCAAGATTTGAATAATCTAAAATAATATCTCCAATTTCAAAACCCTCTGCTTTTCAACCAAAAAGAAAGTTACTCTAATTTGTTTCGACATCCTGATCAATGAACAGCTAACACACATAAAACTGCCCTCGAGACATTTAAACAAAAACATTGTAGACAAGTAACAAGCACAATGCCATAAACACCTAGCTTTTGAGAAATGGTAAAAATGGCATTTCTAAAATGGTTTATTGAGTCCATAATGTGACTAACCTGAAATCCCTGACAAAATCTTGAGGACGAACAGCAAGAGTGGTCCATCCTGAACGGTTCTTTACTTCATTTGCTTCCAAACCAAACTTGCCATAGTTTTCCTCAGCCTTTTTCATTGCACTTGTAAGCTAAGAAAGAAAAAAGGAAATCTTGGGAACTTAATCACTGTGTTGGTCAGAGCAACTAAAACCATTAAAGAAAAATTATTTTTAACTTAATTGCTGACCTTATGTATACTGTGGATAATGCTTGGTCTACTTGAAGGTAACAAATCCTCACCCAATAAGTTGTCTCCTTCACTTGTCTAAAAGTAACAAAAGAATGTTAAAATTAAGACAATATGCAAATGACATTTCAATAGTAACATTATGCTCTTTCTCATAACGAGAGCAAGAAGCAAAAGTCTATGTAACACAAGGTTCAATTGACTTGTTAGTTTTTTTGTGCATTATTTGCATTCTGTCTTCGATGTCATTATGAGAAAGGCCTATAATAATTATACTAAGGAAAAAGTTAATTTAAGATATTAAATTAAAGATATTAATTAACACTAAATGCAAGGGATTATAACAAGGCCAAAAACATCATCACGATTCATCAGGAGCATGTTCTGATTGGTCATAATGCTTGCTAACAGATACAGTTTTTGTATAAACTAACTGTTGGCATAACATATGCATTAAAATTATAGCAATATACATAAACCATTGTATTTATTTTACTATTCTACACGCATAGTCCACTTGGAATCTTGGATATGCATGGTAAGTATGCCCAAAACATGGTAAACCATTCATAACTAAATTTTGCTGGTGTACATGAACCTAAGGTCAAATTGCAAAGCTATATTCACTAGAGGACAATATTTACTTATTATCGCTATAATAACTCAAAACTGAAAAAAATGTCAACCAAAACCTTAATCTTAAACCACTTTTACACCTATTTTGCTTTGTACATATTGTACAAAACATCCACTCACCTATGTTCACGAGTTTAAAATAATATACTGTGACCCCTAGTATTAAAAACCCCTTAAATCATCTCGTAAAGAACGGAACTCCTCAATGAAAAGCACAAGTTACTTGACAAATAGTTCTTTGACTATATTTATACACTCACCACGTTAGCATCCATTGCACAATTTTGAGCGCATATTTCATCCAAATTTGCAAGTGATGTCAAAAATTCTGGACAAAACCTCAAAACTTGCAAGACAGCGTTGAGGTAGCAAGTATTTCCGAGGTTTGTAAGGCCCGTATAAGGCAACGGTGGTGTGACAGTTTCGACTTGAAATCCAAATGTAGTATTCGCTTCTGTCAAGTCATTTGTTGACTTTTCCACAGGCGAACTTACAGGCCTTTTGCTCTCAGAATTCATCGTGGAATCCCCGTTTTCTTTCATGCTTTCACCCTCGCTGTCGCTTTCCATCGGATTCTTTGGCTTAGGCTTCTTTTTCGCCTTTAACTTTAGCGAAAATTTGAATTTCTTTCTTGGCGGGCTTTCGACAGCAGGAGGACTTCGCGCTTGACACGTTGTAAGCATGGACATAATTTACGCTACAAAAAGCTTCAAATCTTTAATGAAATTACGCCAAATGCCTCTTCGAGAAGTTGAATTTCTTATATGTCGTCGATTTCCAGGTTTTCTGCGCCAGAATTAGCTCACAAACGCGTGAAAATTTTAAGTTCATTGACCATTCTTCCCGCCATAAACAACAGCGACCCGATTATTCACCGACCGCATGGTTCAGGGAAATATCGGGGTAAATGGGAATGATTGGGAATAAAGATGTATAAAAAGAAAGGTAGATTGAGGATGATATGAGGATCGCAGGAGATATTTTAAGTCACGAACGCGCAATTTTCAATACTTTTAAAAACAATTTCGAAAATATTTTTAAATTGGCAATGGTAGATTATTCGATTAAAAAGATCAGCTGGTTTGCTCGATATCGCTTTCATAATGTGGAAAGAAATTCCCTAACCTAAGTATACAAAAGGAGAGAAAATGTTTCAAATAGATTGCTTGTATTTTGTAATAAAAAACGAAAGTGATAAGCCATATTTAGTTATTTACATATTTTCTCATCTCTCACTTTCTGATAATTCGAAAACGGGGCCAAAATGGCTGCTAAATGGCAGCAGGTAAACAGCAGGTGTATATTTTGTTTACATTTTGCGATTGCAATTTCCAAATATAGACTTTAAAAGTGGAAACACCCGCGCAAATTTTCCATCACCCACATGGCGCCAAGTATAAATCATTAGAAGTTTCAAGTTTGTATATTTGGATAAATTTTACAATCTTCTCAATAAAGAAATAAAAACGTTCAGAAAAGAGAGAAAAATGATTGATAATCAAAACAATAATGCGGATTATTTGCTGTCGTGTCCTGCCAATGGAGAGGAAGAAGATACCCAGAGCGCCATTGAGAGGGCCACTTGCTCATACATTGACAAGTCCGAAAGATTTTTGTTACAGGAAAGAAATTTTAACAGGCAATATGCCCAAATTTATTCGGTCCGATTAATGGAAATGAGAAAAATGCTTGCTGCTGCCGCGAGACAGAAGTGGGATCACTGTGATGGCAGGGAAGGTACATGGTACAATCACCTGTGCATATTTGGGGGGAGGGGGCAATGACTGAGGGGAGAGGGTGCAAATCCAGAGCTATGGGAAATAATTTTTGCCCAGGTGAAAGACAATCAGTGCAGCACTGATTGTTTAATTTATATGTGATGTAGTTACAAAGAATACAAATTTAAGTTTCTTTCAGGGGGATGGGGGCAACTGCCCCTGCTGTGCCCTGAATTTTGCCTGTGGTCCTATGCAAGTCTCTTTTTCAGAGTGTTGTAATCATGCTTTGACTGGTACTAGGTAAATTGGACATAAGGAGAACTGTCAACCTAGTGATTGGAGAAAAATGCATCATGATCGGAACTCTGTTTAAAAAGATGGAGTTGAAACCCGTCATACTAAAAGAACTCAGTGTCGAGGTAAGTGATATGTTGATTAGAGAATTCTCAAACCATGAAGGCTAATTGGGGTTCATTAAACTTCCATCTAGAACAATCTGATACCTCAGCCTCCAAGGGTAAAATATATTGATGAAAGTGATGAACTAATCTTGGAAGATGAAGCTCAAAGAGTGAGACTTATTGGAGAGATACCCTTTGAAAAACTAACCACAGGTTATATGCTAAATTGTGAAAAGTTTGTAGGAAAAAAAAGAGTAAATGCAACTGTTTGTTGCCATGACAATTTCTAGGCATAAACATTGCTGTTCTTGGTCATGAAGACAAGGACGGAAAGTTTGTCGTTGAGGATTACTGTCTGAGTGGATTGCCTTATCAGGAAGATATAAAGCTTGATCAAATCTTAATGGATGGTGAGGATAGATTTGTGGCACTAGTAAGTGGCCTGAATTTTGGAGGAGAAAGTCAAGATTGTTTACAACTTCAAATGTTTGTTGATCTATTGACTGGTCAACTTGGAAGCATTCAGGTATGAATTAGCTGGTATATGACTCAAAATACAGCAAAAACAACATTTTGTCAAATGTGTCCAATGTTCCAGTGTTGACTGTTGCTACTAATACTAACCTGACTAGTCTAATACTTTACTCCTTGCAATGAATCATTCAGTGTTTCTTTTCAACTGTCCTAAATATCAGTTGATCATTGCAGTACTGCTAGTCTGACTGAGTGATGGGTAACTGTTGCTACTAGTACTAGCCTGACTAATCTAGTACTTACTGCTTTGCAGTGAATTATTCAGTGTTTTACTTTCAATTAACCTTCCTTAATTTCAGTTGATCATTGCAGTACTGCTAGTTTGACAGATTGTTAACTGTTGGTAGCCACTAATACTAGTCTAGTACTTACTGCTTTGCAATGATTTATATTGTGTTTACCACTTGCAAGTTGCAACCTGTATAAAAAAATTAGGAGTACAAATTAACCACCGCCACAACAATTTCCGTATTCCGATTGTGTGCTGATTGTTGCTACGAATACTAGCCTCAGTATACCTAGTGTCAAGTACTTAGTTTCTACCAAAATAATTCATTTATTGAAATATATCTCTGAATCACAGAATTACTCAGTATCTTTTTTTCCATCTTCATAAAGGATCAGAACAATTACGCCAAAGTTGTCCGAGTTATAATTGCTGGTAACTCTCTCAGTTCTTGTACGAGAAACAAAGAACACGAATCAAAGGTTATTTTATGTTATTTGCAGGAGAAAATTTTGATGGTACCTGTTCTGGCCATCTTCTTTGTTTTTGGCGGGAAAAACTCCGGTCACTGATCTTATATTACACTGAATACATGCAGCAACTACAGTCTCAACCAATCAAAAACGTTGTCCGGCCAAAAATTAAAAGAAAAATGATACATCACGCCGATTCACGCGAGCACCAGGATGTGTCTTTTGAGCAACTGTGTATTTATAATGTTTCGGGCTTCAGTTTTTATCAGGTTCCCTTGGGAGTTCATTAATTCTGCCTTTTAATGAGTATAGTTGAATGATCCAGTTATTCTGATTCCGTAAAAATGTGGTTATTTTGATAGGCAAAATATCTAACTCGTAACACTCAGGCTGCGAGTGTTGAAGCGATGAAAAACCTGGATGATTGTTTGGCCCAGTTAGCAGTAAGTACAACAAGAAACGCTTCATAATTTTCCATACTTACTGCTTTGCAATGATTTACATTGTGTTGACCACTTCTTGTAAACGTAAAATATTCTGCTGAAGATGAATCGATCTTGATTCGAAATATACAGAATAAAATTTGTATCATGCTTTCATTTTTCGGAATTACTTTAATTCTATATGTGCTAAAACTATCAGCTGGTAAAGGATACATACACTTAAACTAAAAGGAAGATCATTTTCACTTTACCTTTCGCCTAACGTCGAAGGACTCTCTTCATTTGCAAGTTTGCAATTCATCACAATGTAAATATTTGAAATTTCAGGCTTGTATGCCAGTTGATATTATGCCTGGAGAGTTTGATCCTTGTAACTACGTGTGGCCACAACAACCACTGCACTCGTGTATGTTTTCACGAGCTAAAGTCTACTCGACATTCAAAAATGTTCCAAACCCTTACGACGCTATGGTAGCTGGAGTGAGGTAACTGGAATCTTGGACTTGCTTCCACTGGATGGAATTCTACTTTGTTTAACGCTGACCACTTTCCGTATTTTCCAGGATACTCGGAACAGACGGTCGAAATATCAATGACATTTACAGATTTACCGGTCAAAACAGCAGGATGGATATTCTCAAGTTAACTTTGGAAGGTGGTCACATTGCCCCTACGGCACCAGATACCTTAGGTAAGAATTCGCTCTAATAGAGATGGGGCATGTCATTTTTGCGAATTGACATCAGTATAAAGGAAAACAATTTTGAATACAATTTTGTTATATCATGTCAAAAGGCAGACGTCCAATTCTCACTCAACTGATTTAAATCTTATGTTGGGAATGCCGTTAGAGGCTATGTTGAACCAACACAATCACAATTATAGTTTAACTTTTAACAATAAAGAGTAAAGTAAAAACACCTCACATTCACTATCGCAATCCCTAATTGATACTCTCAAGTTGAACGTCACTTTCAATCTGTCTTTAATCATCCGAATTCCTTACTTATTATTGTTTCTCATTCAGTGTTAATTATACCTATGACATTTGCATGCATTATGTTAATTATCATATATCCGCACAATTTCCAACATCGTATAGTTTTGATTGACATGCCACAATGGCGGGAAAACAATATAGGGAGATAGCTTTAACCATTTCTACGATTGCAACATTTCCAGGAAGTTACCCGTATTACGATAAAGACCCATTCATTATCAAAGAATGTCCTCACGTTTATTTTGTTGCAAATCAACCAGAGTTTGGCCATGACATCGTTACAGGTCAGTGAACCACCCTTTACCACCGTGATAAAAACCCTATTTATCCCTGATATAAGCGGAGTTCCCAGCGCTCTCCTAAGTGTGCCCTATTAAAATTAATGCATTCTGATTGGGTAACTGAAAATGTAAACAAATTTGCGGATTGAAAACGAAATTTCCTCAGAATACTTCATCATATATATTTTTAGGAACTAAAGGCGGTAAAGTAACAATTGTGATGGTTCCGAGTTTTTCAGAAACAGGTTGCTGTGTGTTGCTAAATCTACGAACTTTGGAATGTCAACCCATCATGTTCTCGTCCAGCTTGGAACACGGAAATAAAGTTGAAGCAATGGAGACTTAGTTGACTTAGAAAACGCAAAAGCTATACGTCATTGTAACTACAACACACTTGTTAGACTGTTGCCACCATTAACGATGCAAATTATGTTAATGTCCCTCATGCAATAGCTATCATTTCCAAAGATATCAAAGTGTCAAAGTTGAAGATTTCGCTTTAAAATAAGATAAGATTGAGTTACGATTTCTGTTCATTTGAAGGAGAAAAGCATGCAATAGCTATCATTTCCAAAGATATCAAAGTGTTTCACTTCAAAATAAGATAAGATTTAGTTAAGATATTTTTTCATTTGAAGGAGAAAAGCATGCAATATATCTTTAAAAAAATCTTTAAACCAAATATAAAGCTATACATATTATTTCAAACCATATAATTATAATGGTTTACATGGAAGTACTGGGTTGCCATATGTTTCGAAAATTTATTTACAGTATTCATAACTAACAAATAGTGACATTTATATTGTACGTAAATATTCTTTATTTATATACTATTATGTTGTTTTTTCTTTCTGTTAATTTCAAAATGTATGTTAATTTATATATAATACTCAGTCGTAAACATAAAATACTAAATGGTTGGATAATAATTTATATTGTTTATATTTAAAACGTACAAAATTTGCTTGCGAATGCTCTGGTTGAAGTAATTTACATTTTTTACAATTCGAGTGATGTGTATCTCTTAATATAATCACGATTTTTCATGAAATAATTATCGGTTATTGCTGCATAACATTTCTGGGTGTAGTGAATACCCATTATATTAGAATATAAATTAATCAGCCCGCTGACAACAAAGATTTAGCAATTACCGTCCAGTTCTCGGGTAAAAGTGGACACCTGCCCTCTCCCATTCCCCTTCAGGAAATCAAATCGTAGACATCAACTCCCGCAGCAGCACCGGTGTGTTTCCGGGCAAGACCTCTGTGCTGTTCGTGGGGTCAAACATTTCCACCATGCTCGGATAGGGAGGGGGTCTACTACACCCACCTACGCAAGGTTTATCACATCTTATAGACATCAGGTAAGACTGCAACCCCCGCGGCCGCACGGCAAGTTTCCATCGGTAATACCTCCTCCCATGTGTTGTTCTTGGGGTCAAAGATCTCCACCGTGCTCAGGTAAGAGGGGCCATCAATCCCTCCGATGGCGTAGAGCTGGCTTCCGTAATTTACCATGCACACCCCGTCCCGACAGGAGTTCATAGCCGCGACCTCTTGCCAAGCGTTCATACGCGGCTCAAACATCTCCACTAAACTTAATCTCGAAATCCCGTCAAAGCCACCTTTAATTATACAAACAAAACGACTATTCGCAACGAATGCCCATATCCGAATGGCCGAATGACCAAGAGGATAAAATGTTCAGGAAGTTGCAGAGTTTTGAAGAGAATTATTGTAAATTGGGGGAAAATTCTTTCAATTGGGGGGCGGATGGTAAGCAAATTTTGTAACAGTTTTTATCGGAGAAATTGATATTTTTCAAGAAAGGTAAAACTTTAGATGGCCAATATACAACCACTAAACTTCGCGAGTTAACTTTTATGCTCCTTCAACAATGGAAAGGTAAAAAGTTTATTTTTTCGATTTGTGCAGTAGGTCTATTAAAAAACAGTGGTGTAAATAATATACCTGCGACGTAGAGTATGCCATCAACAACAGCAGCACCGATGCCCGCTCGAGGTCTGCTCATTGGCGGAACGTATGACCATTTGTTCGTCAGTGGATCGTAACGTTCACAGGAATTCAAGAACGACGTACCGTCATTTCCACCAATCACAAACAGACTGTTGCCCAACTCAGCCACACCTACGGATATAAGAATAGGTACACTCAGGAATGATAACCTAACTGGGGCAATGGAGGAAGCAAGTGAAATCCCATATATTAGTGATTATCGTAACGCGCATTTCCAAGTTTCTGGTTATATTATCTTGCTAAACTATGGTGAATCAGCTTGCGATAATCAAGGCTGAGTTCAACTGTTTGGCGCCAAATTAAAACTTGAACTGGATGATCATGGCTGACTACGATTTTTGGCGCCAATTAAAATTTGCGATGATTTTCGCCGACAGGTCGAGTACGTCCGACTGTTTGGCGCCAAATCAAAACTTGCGATAATCATGGCTGAGTTCGACTGTTTGGCGCCAAATTAAAATTTGCAATGATCATGACTGACAACGACTTTTGGCGTCAAATTAAAACTTACAACTTTACTAGTACTCAGCACCAAATCAAAACTTGCGATAATCATGGCTGAGTTCAACTGTTTGGCGCCAAATTAAAACTTGCGATGATCATGACTGACAACGACGTTTGGCGCGAAATTAAAACTTGCAAGGATCATGCACCGCTGACAGGTCGAGTGCGACTGTTTGGCGCCAAACTAAAACATGCATTGCTCATAGCTGAGCGCGACTGTTTCCCGCCAAATTGGAACTTGCAAATATCTTGAGCGAGTTCGACAATTGAAGACTTGCATACACGGGAAACAACCTCACAAAAGCGATTAGTGAGGTCTGCTGTCTACTGAGATCTCCTGATTCTTAATTACCTGGAAAACTTCGTGTTACGTTCAATGATGCAACGCAGCTCCAACAGTCGACTTGAGGATCATAACGCTCCACCGTCTTCAGACACGTCCGACCGTCATATCCCCCCAGGGCATACAACGCATCCCCAAGTGTACCCACGCCAACACCAGACCTGGAGGTGTTCAACGACTTAGTGTATATCCATCTGTCCAATTCACGATCGTAACGTTCCACGCTGTTCAGTCTTGAGTAACCGTCCGAGCCGCCGACGGCATAGAGAGAGCCGTTTATGACTCCGACCCCAAGTTGCTGACGTGAAGAGTTCAGGGGGGCCGCTCTTTGCCATTTATTGGAGTACATACTAAATGTAAATGAGTAGGTGGGTTTTTACGTGGGTATGTCTATATGGGGGCAAGGGCAGTGGCGTAGCCAGGCTGACGATTTTGTCCCGCTATGTAAATTTCGAGTTATTATAATTATTCATGTCTTTAGAAATCTATTGTTTTCTCAGGCAATGAACACCAAAATATTATCATAGCAGGACAAAAGACAGGATGGCTACACTACTGGGCAAGGGTACCCCCCAAACTAATTGATAAATTGATTCAATTTAGCGTTTTATGAGAGGGGAGCTTGCTAAAACAAGCCATTGCTCTGTAAACCAGGTGATCTGAAATGGCGGGAAAAGACTAGGACTAGTTGTCAAATAAAAATCCATTTCTCGGTTGAAACAACTTAATATCTCGTGAAATATACTCTATTTAGGTTCCAAATTTATATCAGAGCTATAGTTCTTATAACTAAACATAATCACAAAATTTCGAATGGTTCCATCAAGAATAACAAGACATATAATCGATTAAACACTGCAAGATGGATTTCTATTTTCACAAACTTTCTGAGCGCTGATTGGCTGAAATATGAGCGCGAGATCACCTGGAAGAATTATAGATTTAAAAACAATAAGTTGAATTTAAATTTAGTATAAAGAGGATACTGTATTTTTACTTAGTGTGTAGGGGAAGAACAATGTCTTTGCAGTAATGGGATTATCAGAATTAGTAGGGATAGTGAATAGTTTCATTTCAAAATTAACTAAGAATAACAGTGCAACTTCCTAAATCCATTGCAAAACTCTGTTGGATATCCTGTCTGTCCAAAATATTGCATATTGTTTGTTATTGCGATATGGCCCATATGCTGGCATGAGCTTTTAGAAGGAAAGTTTTTTCTTGCCAACCATGTGGTAATGCCTGTGATATCGAAAGTGATATACTTGGAGGGCTATCAACATTTTAAATAGATCTTAAATGTGATAAATTAGTAATTTAACTGATCTCAAAATATTTTAAACTACACAGACTGCAACGTTTTTTTAGTGCAATCCTGCATAAATTGGTTGCAAATGGTTGCATTGTTAATTGTTAACAATTCAACAAACCTTGTAAAATCATCTTTCCCACCTCAAAATTTACTTTATCATAGGCCAAAAAATATTTATGCTACAAACCTATCACAAGATATAAGCAGACCAGTTAGCACTTTGCCATTTTCGGGAGTAAAATACTAAAGTTTATCATTGGAAATTGTTTCAACAGAACGGCCAAGGCAGACAATATTTTTAACAAACTAGGAATATCTTATAGATATTTAGTTACTCAATGACTGTTGGACCTCTCCCACTGAGGTGTAAAATTGCCTGGTATTAAAGAAAATATATCTAAATCAGCCCTCTGGCACTCATTTGCCATGCAATTTAGCCTCATAAATCTTTGTGTAATAGACTTCAATTCTGAATGAATAATATGAATGATGATGGTGTTTCATATCCAAAAAAGTTTCCTGAATATCATACATTTATTACTTACTCTTCCAAAAGATTTCCTTTTTGAAAGCGCCGAAAAATGCGACAATTACAGTCCATAGGGAGACTAATTAGAATTCCACATGATATTTAATTGTAACAAAGTTTCTCATTAGAACAAATTAACCGCATAATTGCGACAATAGCGGAGGAGTATTGTTGCAAAACCCACACAAGTGCGTAAATAAACTCACAGAGCCCTACAATTAAAAACAAACGGGCAACTTACTGATAACATTCAACGCTGTTCGCTATAGTTTCGCCAGCCTCTTTCCCTCCGACGGCGAAAAGCCAGCCTACCGTCGATTTTCGAGGCTTCATCCTCTGATTACGCATTTGTGCCCTTCGATCGGGTACCAAATAATAGTTTTTTGCCTCGTCCAACAAATCTCGGCACGCCATATTCACCCGTATCAAAGGCTCGTTGTCGATTTTCGACAGGAGATAATCCTTTGAGATCAAGGGAAGCCTCACATTTTCTAAAATCTGCGGCAAGAACTTCGACCGTTCGCTGATATTGAAGCTGACCCATTTTAAAACCGATTCATAAACTTCTTCTTCGTAATTTACGTTCAGGTCGTCACTTGAAAGCACTTTTAACAAGAGCTCTCCCGGCAGCAAATTATATTCTTCGGACTTGACCACGTCCTTGAACTTTTGCAGAACAAAGCGGTCCACGGATTCAAGAAAATTCGTACAGCCGTGAGCCTCGACAAACTTGCGAATACCCAAACAGTTCGTCGGGTCCAGCTGCGTCTCTAGAAATTTACAACACAATTCACCGACTTCGTGAAATTGTATCAGCGAGCTTGTCGCTAGCAAAGCCTGAACATTCTCAACGTTGATGTTTATTCTACCGGTGTAAGCGAACTCGACAAGGTTCTCCAAGATATCGGGATGAATATCTTGCATTGCGACAACCCTTGCTCGACTCTCGGCAAGTTCGCCCGAAAACATGGCGTAGAAGTACGGTGAGCAAGCCGCCAAAACGGCGCGATGGGTCGTTATGTCGCGACCGGCGACTCTTAAAACTACATCACATAGCTTCTCCTTTTCTCGTCGATGTCTGTTCATAAGAGAAAGCACTCGCGTAGCGTGAGAGCACACTGTATGAGACATAAATGGACTTTCAGTTTTGAAAATCATGTTCACTCCGGCCATGTTGTCATGCCAATGAATGAGCTCCTCAGCTCCTCGAATTTACGATTACGTAATTACTTCTCGTACAAAAGCGGTCCCACTGCATGAAAAGCGCCGTATTCTAAGGTATTCACATGTGAATACGGGTGTGAATAAAACACATATTGCAAGCGTATTCCGACATGGAATATTAGTGTGAATACGGCATCGTATTCTTCAGTATTCTAAGTGTGAATACGCCATGAATATGCCGCGTATTCTGAACAATATTCACACTTGGAATATCTCACTTCTCACTTAATCCGTGTTTCCACAAAATAAATTCATCAGCTGACATTTTTAAACTTTATTTTGAATGCTGAAAAATTGAAGTGGAATTTTATAAATAATTTGGCGCAAAAACCAAAAAGCGCGCTTTCGAGTTTAATAAACATTGAACGAGGAGATCGTGCGTTTGTGGCTGTAAGAAATCTTTTTGGCGCTTATAAATAAGGGAAGAGAGTGAAGGATGCCAAGGGCTTGGTAAAGTCTGGAAACTCTGGTCGCAGTTAAAGCCTGGTTTCCATATGACGCCGACCTGTCGCCGACTCATTGTCTGTAATCATCCAAGGAGAAAATGATTTCAGAAAGACAAAAGATTTCACTCATCAGTAATCACCGACAATAATACTTTGCCGACGTCGGCGTCATATGGAAACCAGGCTTAAAGAGCATGCCGGCGAGTATTTGTATGCTACGATTCCCACGAAGTCTGATGAAGAAAATGCGCGAAATAGAAATGAGATTGCATGGCGCGATTTCCACAGCACCTTATGTTCGCTAATACGTGTAAAATGATAACGAATATTAACCGTATTTCAAGGATTTTTTATTGTTCAAAACCAAAAACGCATATACTGTTTGTGCGTAAGGGACCTCTTCGGTGAGTGACTAAATATCGTGCAGTTGAATTCAATAGCCGGCCTATAGACTATACCCTATGACCATGTTGGGAGTAATCTCAACATTTTATTAACAAATTACCTGGTGATAAGAGGTTAATGGGTTATGCATTCGCAGCCTGTGCGAATGTTTAGGCATTTATTGTCCCTCAAGTCTGTCCATTAAGCAAAATATCAATATGAACAAACATGCATAATCATTAGGTTGCCATGTTAATTTGCATAGCAGTCATACACATTGCAATGGTAGGTTTATCCACAGTTAATGTGTTTTATCAAGGTTGATCAAATGCAATACTAAGATTTCAGTCAATTAAAATTTTATACAGTCCTTAACAGATCATGTACATGTGATGGGTTACAACATTTCACATTTTATAAAATATTATTGGAACATCACAAATTGTTCAAAAATATGTAGCAAAAACACAGCCTATCATGAACTTCTACTAAGCTGTTATGATTTTCAATCTTTCATCAGCTGATTGTTAATTTATAAGCAATGTTGTTTTAGTATATATGAAACATTGCTCCTGGAGTATGTCAGAAATTATACTTAATAGTAAATTGTTGAGCAAAGCAAGTAATGTTTTTTCACTTGGTAAGATATTAAAAACTATAGGTGAGCAGATAATGAATCAGGAACTTCTTTCACTGGGTGAAAAATCCTCTTCATCTTTAGCAAAGTTAAGGCCAACTCTTTTGGGAATTTTCTCAATCTTGCAACCCCTGATGGCTAAAAACAATTAAAACCACCTTAAAGCAATTATTGAACAAAATACATAGCAAACTTTCTTAAGCTATAATAGATTATTATCCGAAAGGTTAATGATAATGGTAAAAGCTGATGTTGCATGCATGGCCATTGTTTTTATTGTTGTGCATAGAATTTATGCAGTGTAATGAAATTATAATATTCCTAGGAGAATGTATATGTACAATGTACACACCATTCATATAATTTAAAAGCTAATCAATTAGGGTAAAAATGGAAACAAATTCTTCCATGAACTTAAAGCTGTATATACACATAGCTACTCCTAGTATGCAAACATCGAGAAGCTGTAGTAAACTCATCTACACTTTAATGGTATATTCTTTAAGTATTGTGATTAAATTTATGTACGGAAAAGTAATTGCAAACAAATCAGTAAACAGTCTCAGTTATAAATTATGATGAGGGCAATGTTAAAAGGCTTCACTTAAAAACACAGTCTAGCATGAACTTCTAAGCTGTTAAGATTTCTGTCTTTGGGCAGCTGGTTGTTAAGATTCCTATCTTTTGGCAACCAGTTCAATAGCTATTCTGTGGTAAATATTAGTGTAATATAATTCATATATGCTAAAAGGAAAAATATAGCCATTATTTTGTTAAAAATATGTAATATATAACTAAAAAACACAGTGTGGCTTTGATTTCTAAGCTGTTAAGATTTCTGTCTTTGGGCAGCTGATTGTTAAGATTTCAATCTTTTGGCAATCAATCATTAGCTATTCTGTGACAATTATATAACAATATATATCTATAATATATAAATTTTGCCTAAAATATAAAAAACCCTCATGAAATGCACCAATGCACCTCATTTCAATGCATCTTGAAACGTCTATCTAAGGGTTATGTTATGTTAAAGTTATGATTACAGCAGCTTTCTGAATATTTGTGGTAGGTAAGAAAGTAATGTCCCTTTTCAGTATTGGCAAACTTTTAAATTTTGTTTGTATTGAGTATGGCTTTGAAATGGCAAACATTTGTACCTACTATAATTAGTGTGTGATGGAGGTAGGATTGATGAAAACCATCATACAATTTATTTATTTACAAGCAGGTACAGTTAGCTGTGTACAAATTAGCTACAATAAACACAATCGTAATCTATTTATAATAAAAACAAAAAAAGTGATGAGCCCAGCCGTAAAAGCGTTGGCCTCGCACTATTGTTGTGTTGTGTTGTTTCAGGACTATAGTATGACATAACTCTTGTTATTATTAAATAACTTACCTGATTTTAGGCTTTTTTAGCGCCGCCACAAGAATTATTTTGGGGCATCGCGAACATCTTTAACAATTCAAAGTTGAACAGCTTGAACTTCTGTTGAAACCACGCATTTATATATAAGCGCCCTGGTTGAAACCAATTGACATTTGTGCCATGTTATCGTTTTGTAAACAAAGGGAACTGGACAACTTTTGCGAGGAATCATTTAAAGACATTTATTTGTTATTGTTATACGACCTCCGAATTTCGCCATTTATTCGCAATTTCGCCGCAATTCCTTGGCGCAAAAATTGTCACTAACATGTCGAAGAGGAAATTTCCCAAAGGAAATTTCCTACGATTTCCCAACACTGAACTGTATATATTACGGATGCTTTTGACGATACAGAATCATCAACTTTCTACCCAAGTGTTTACGTATCCAAGCAAAAATAAAAGTTTTTTTTTATATATAACTTCTTTTACACAGGTAATTAAAGAAATTGATGGATATTTCTCTTCTTATACAGCTTTTTTACGACTTACGAGGCTACTCAGCGCTCATCGACTGAGGATATACGATACTCGACATCCCTGCGGCAGCAAAAAAAAAAATAAAAATCATCGTGTGTTTGGTAACATTTATTGTCTTTATTGTCTGTCGCCTAAACAAATCAAGCGCAATTTCAATTTGTGACCGTGATGAGAAGAAATGCTGGATAACAGTTGACACCGGCATTGAACTGAAACAACCTTTGCCTATTCCGTGGTATATAAACGCATTTCCTGCAATATTTACACAATATAACTCGTTGATTATCCCGTATTCATGCGTACAATCACATTTTCTATGCCGAAGTGTGAATACTAGGTCTTGAAAAATATTCACAGAGTATTCGAAGGTATTCTAGGTCAGAATACGCGGTGTGTTTTATTCACAGGTATTCACATCGGAATACCCCCAATATTCCGAGGATATTCACAGTGAATATCTGTGAATACGTGTGAATATGGACCATATTCGAACTCATATTCGCACGTATTCACCTGTGAATACGCGGTTTTGGTAAACTTGTCGGAACATACAATGATTTCCTGAAAGAAAAACGATTTTCGCATTTGCACTGTTCTCTGGCGGTCGATTACTTTGATCCTCGGACCTTTTTTACCTCCTCTAAGCTAGTTGCTTCACCCCCCCTGCGACAGGCCAACATCTCCACCTTGTATCGACAATTAGCCCTATATGATTTTTCTAGTTGACAAGTTTATATGTTGTCTATTTGGCATGAAAATTGAAAAAGGCATTGCAAAATCGTCCAATATATCCACAGATTGCCAATATCAGGAATGCTAAGGATCATGCCCCTGGACCCAGTAATAAGAGAAGTGAATAAGCTTACTTATTAATATGAAAATGTATACGCATTTACGGCATTGTATTTGCTGTTTACTCTAGGATCCATTCACACAGCTCATCCGAGTTCAAAACTATCATTTTATGATTTCGTATAACTTCAACACTTGAAAGTGAAAATTGGTGATCTAAGTCCAACTTGCCTGATTTAAGGCAAAACAAAACAGAATTTCAGAAAACATCAAAACGGTTGACTCGTTTATTTCGGTTTATTAGTTCACCTGTATAAGTTACAGCTATCCGGCAATTTAAAGCGTTTTTATTTGTCTGAATCTATATTAATCTAATACATATATATCATCATCATCATCATCATTATCATCATTACCATTATCATCATTATTATTATTGTTATTATCATCATAGTTATCATCATCATCATTACCATTATTATCATAATGATTGTCATCATTATTATTATCATTATTGTGATCATCATCGTCCTCACAATGTTCATAACCATCATTATAATCATCATCATCATCATCATAATCATAATCATCATCATAATCATTATTATAATCATCATCATCATTATAATCACTATCACCATCACCATCATCATCATAATCATCGTCATCATAATCATCGTCATCATAACCATCATCATCATAATTGTCATCATCAGCATCATTATAATCACGATCACCAACATCATCACCATCATCATCATCATCATCATCATCATCATCATCATCATCATCATCATCATCATCATCATCATCATCATCATCATCATCATCATCATCATCATCATCATCATCATCATCATCATCATAATCATCATTATCATCATCGTAATCATCATCATAATCATCATCATCATCATCATTATCATCACACTCTTCTGTACAAAGATGACCTAACTCCTGGCACTTCTGACAAAGGCTTTCCTGGTGGGGTCCGGACCGACGTTTCTCAGACCCACCAGCTTCCCGACGAAAATCCTCCAATCTCTCTTTTTCCCGTTGTTTAACAGGCCAACAATCGATGCCACATTGAGCGCATTTCTGGTACTTCCCGACAAAACTCTTGCTGCTTTTCCAGCATCGATCGCAATTATCACAATAATACTCTGCAAAGCAAGGCTGGGGACCGCTATAAGGCTGAAAGGTGACAACGAGCGATCCTTTGTTGACCGCAGAAAACTCAAGATTTTTCTTCTTTAGAAATTCCTCCACCTTTGGGCGGATCTTTTGTTTATTTTTCACTCTGCTGTGATGACCTGCTCCAACGATAATTTCAAGCCAGGGTGCCTGGATCTTTTTCGATCCTTGAAGATCGAAATCCTTCAATTTTTCTTTCAATTTCCGAATAGCTTCATCGCTTTCTGATCTCCACTGCTCAA
This sequence comes from Dendronephthya gigantea, assembly GCF_004324835.1. NCBI lineage: Eukaryota > Metazoa > Cnidaria > Anthozoa > Malacalcyonacea > Nephtheidae > Dendronephthya > Dendronephthya gigantea. The sequence goes on along the minus strand of NW_021163063.1, from coordinate 335,098 downwards.
CAATCCCAGCAACGTCTTTGCTTCGATCTTTTCTCTGTAACAAATCTTTTTCAAAATTTTCTAACAGAGATTTATCTTGAATACAGTCGCGGCTACTTTGGATAAAATTATTAATTTCATCATTACACACTTCGCCTTTCAACAGTTGTTTCTTTAAAGTTTCCTTTTCTTGACCTTTGAAGCTATTCATTTTGCATTTATCAAACAAGCTGTTCAATGTCTCATGACTCAATCGCCAACTTAACATTTCCAAATGCAAAAGTTCTAGTCTTTCTTCGTCAGCAACAAGTAAACCGTGAAGATCAACTTCGTTAATATCTCGTTGAAAATTGAAAAACATAAACAGTTCATCGCAGGCCTCGCGATTGTATCTATTCATTAAGGTGCCGAAGAAATCTTTGAAAAATTTGCAAAGGCTTAAGCTACTACCCCCACCCCATCCTAATGCATTCTTTAGGAATATAAACCTATTCTTCCATTGCATACGAACTCCGGCTACTTGTGATGCTTTCTTTCGGTAATATAAGCCACGAAGAAGATGCTGCACAACTTCTTTGCAAGTTAGGTGAAGTTGAGTCGGAACAATCTTTAGGTCAATGATGACGTCACCATGTATTTCTTCGATTTTAACGCGATCTTTAAGTTGAAGGACTCGTCTGATATTGTTAATATGGGCATAGTCGGGTCCCATTAGATCATATTTCCGCGTACTTTGACAGACGATTTGGCAGCCATTTTGTGCCATTATTTTACAGTTGTTTTCATTGTAAGGGACAAACTTTCCTTCGTCGCCTTCTGTTGGTAAAGTTAGTACACCCGAGGCCAGGTGTTTAACGAAACCTTCAATTTTTTCTAACAATTTACTTTTCTTTTTCTCAAGATAATCCTCTATTTTATTTCGCTCTATCTTGGAGACCTCAAACTTCGTAACAGGTGGGATTGGCTTTCCATTGAGACGGACGACAAGGTCTGTCGACCAAGGTGTTTCACCCTGCACAGTGATGTCGAAATATTTCTTACCATCTTCGGAACACATTCGCTTGTTAACAAGTTCGCTTTTATCTGGTGTGGAGGCCTCCAGCTCGCAGATGACAGGCAAATCTGAAAGCATTCGTTCACCAAATACATTGACAACAGCAAGGCGGTATAAGCATTCGTATTTAACAGCGTTACGTATATCGATTTCTTTCAGCACCATCTCAGGCAAAGCACTGGAGCAAGGACCATAGGCTATGCGCAGCTCTTTGATTATTGTACATTCATTGATTGATATGGTTATGGAAATATTCTCCCTTCCACTGAATCTCATACTGAACTGAAGACGACTACCATTTACCTTGCTGTCACAAAATTCAACATGGGGAGTACCACTAAGGCTAATATTTGGCATAGATTTGGATAACTTGTTGCCAAACTGGTCCGTGATTGTAGCACTGCATAACATCCATTGATTTTGGTACGCTACTAAATCATCTTCAGGTATAAAAGCCTTATCGAGCGGTTTAGTTTTTAGTTGACAAGTGAAATTTCTTAAGCAGTACGTCACAGGTGTTTCCGCTGGGTTGACTTGATTTGCTTGTCGTTGTTGTTCTTGTTCTAGTAGTTCTTCTCTTTGTCTCCGTAATTCCTGTTGTAGTTGCTCTTGTTTTCGTCGTTGTTGTTCTTGTTGTCTCTGTAATTCCTGTTGTTGTTGTTCTCGTCTTTGTTGTTCTTGTTGTCTCTGTAATTCCTGTTGTTGTTGTTCTCGTCTTTGTTGTTCTTGTTGTCTCTGTAATTCCCGTTGTTGCTGTTCTCGTCTTTGTTGTTCTTGTTGTCTCTGTAATTCCCGTTGTTGCTGTTCTCGTCTTTGTTGTTCTTGTTGTCTCTGTAATTCCTGTTGTTGTTGTTGTTGTTGTTCTCGTTGCCGTCGTTGTTGTTCTTGTTGTCTCTGTAATTCCCGTTGTTGTTGTTCTCGTCTTTGTTGTTCTTGTTGTCTCTGTAATTCCTGTTGTTCTCGTTGTCTTTGTTGTTGTTCTTGTTGTCTCTGTTTTTCCCGTTTTTTTTGTTCTCGTCTTTGTTGTTCTTGTTGTCTCTGTAATTCCTGTTGTTGTTGTTGTTGTTCTCGTTGCCTTCGTTGTTGTTCTTGTTGTCTCTGTAGTTCCTGTTGTTGTTGTTCTTGTTGGCGTTGTTGTTCTTGTTGTCTCTGTAGCTCCTGTTGTTGTTGTTCTTGTTTTCGTCGTTGTTGTTCTTGTTTTCTCTGTTGTTTTTGTTGTTTTCGTAGTTTTTCTATTTGCCGTTGTTGTTCTTGTTGTCTCTGTAATTCTTCTTGATGTTGTTGTTGTTCTCTTTGGCGTCGCTGTTGTTCTTGTTGTCTCTGTAATTCCTGTTCTTGTTTTTCTCGTTGTCTTCGTTGTTGTTCTTGTTGTGTTTTATCTTGGTCTGAACAGCTTCTTGTTCCTTTATTTGATCTTGGAATGACAACATTTTGTCCAAGCCGATGTTGACTTGTCGCATGAGCGAAGGCACCACGGCTAGACCTTAAACGACGTAGTGCTGTTGGGCAAATCTCATCACTACACGAAGGACCAAAACAGGATGCAAGGCAGCCCATGTTGCGTCCAAATATACTCAAGACAAGGCTAAACTATGCCCATATAACGAGTGCTTTAAACCACTCGGCATTGCACTAATCGAGCAATCTCGAGCTGCAATTCACATACCTAAGCTTCCGGTGTCCTGCTGAGTAACAGAATTATATAAAGCATTCTTAAGGAAATTGCATCAACTACATTACACCCCACCGTTCGAAATGAACATTGTTGACATTGTTTAAAATATTTGTGTTGTGCTAAAAGCAAATTTTGACCCTGTCTCGTCTTTATACACGCTGCATTTTATTAGAATTAGCATCGCTCATATATCACGTACGATTTTCTAAGAAAATTTTGTTATTGTTGCCCATATAAGGTCTAAATCTAGTAACCAAGGCTATGCACTGCGCTGAAAGACATAGCCAGTTTAATCGAAAAGATTTTCGATTGTATAAATGAATTATGCTTTGGGTTAAGAATGGTTTGGTAACTTTGGTTTCCGTGTCAGCCATTAAGGTTAGCTTTAGTTTAGGAACAGAATTGTATATGAAGTTAGTGTGCTTTCAGTTTTCCCACATTATAAATTTTGTATGCAGAATATACCCTAGGTAGCTCCGAGGTATTTGTATCCAGCTTCATATTGCGCGAGCAGACTGCATGTTGTATATAAAAATTTACTCATCCAGGGGGAAACTAGCTCCATAATTGGGGGGGGGGAGTGATTTGTATATATTATGTATACAAACAAATGAGATATGTCAGGTAGATCGAATATATATGCACGTACTCTCCCCTCAATTATCGCATCTAGTTTCTACCCTGAGCAAAACATAGTGCACGTATCACGTTTGCTTGAGCATGATGCTGTCCGATTTCGTGAAGTTGACTCAGTCTTAGCGTAGTGTAACAGCGCTTGCCTATACTTTCAGTTACTCTTATAAAGAAAAGGATCAATTCCATAAATCACTATATTTTATTCTCCCTATTTGCAAACAACGCTTCATAATCACTTCTAAATTAATTCTATGTTAATACAAAAGTTTGTTAGAATTTTGCACATAAACTCTCGTCCTAAATTCTTCGCATTTGAGTTGCCAACTTCATCGACAGCATTTCAAAGTACGAAGGTACAGAAATTCGATAATATTTAACTACCACTAGATTGGACAAATTTCACCACAGCCTCACAAAATAAATTGCCATGCAGGACAGAACTCGGTATTGGGATTTTCTTAATGAAAAATAAGGCCACAAAAATTGCCAGGAAAAATGTTGGTAAAAAAACGACTAAGCGGACATTGAATTCGAACAGTAAAATCAGTCTTGGACCACCATTACTAATAATTACTTCAGCATATGACTCAGAAAATTGAAAACTAACACAAAAAGTAAAGAATAGAACTACAGCCTGGTTTTAATTTAATCGTAATGGTCGTGAGCAAGTCATTTTCACCGATTAGAAATAGTCCGTGTGTCAATTGGTCTTTTTTTCTGTATTCAAATCAGTCTTTGGCTGTGCACATATAGAAATATTCTATCACATCAGCCACCTTGACATGTTCACGATACCCACGACTAAATGGAAACCAGGTTTTTAGGAACAAATTGGCCAAAGCAATCATTAATTCCCAGTAGCGTATAGCTAGCCTGACGACTTTCACTCAATTGTCTGTATTTAAAAAGCTCACTCACACTCACACTCTCTCCTGAGTGTGACACAGAAATTTTGTTATTACTGATCAACGAAAAAGTTCTTTCTCTTAATCAGTGGAAAGATTTGAGGTAAAACATTGAAAATCAAGCAATTGTTTGACTGAAAATACCGCCATGGAAAAGTTATGAGAAGATTGAGATCTCCCACTCAGTGAGTTTGAGTCTGAGTGAGCTTTTAGAATACAGGCGAATGATTGTGGTAGCAATCAATTTCCGAAGAAATTCATATATAAAATTGCTCAAATTTTGCATAAGGAGACTATATCGCCACGCTGGCTAACTGTTAGATTTTGGCACACTCATTACAGAACGACCGATTAAAAAAATAAAAAATCTGCACTCTCCATTTTTGCCACCTTGAATGGCTTCGCATTTTTTACCTCAAAGGAAAATAAATGTTATAAATCATGTCCTTTTTTACTACACGCATTCTGATTGGGCTACTGAAAATGTAACATAATTGCTGATTGGTCTAAAAAGAAATTCCTTCTTTTTGTCTGTGCGTGGTATCACGAAGGTTATAAAAAGGTGAACGTTATACCTAATAGAGTATTAAATTAAATAAAACAAAATTTTCACAAAAAAACCCTACAAATATATTTTTAGTGGCCAGCCACTATGTCTTCCGTTGGTTGTCTAATTCCGCAAGGATAGGTCGGGCCCACTCTGCCACGTCAACGACTTCAGTCTGGTATTTCTTGATAAACGCATGTGCCTATTACAATAAGTACAATATTAATCGATGTATTATCATTCATAAAGTAATGGACAGTGGATATAGACGATCGTAAGATATGTTATTTAAAGATGGAGTAAACAATGTAAACAAACGCTTTGTTGAAATTTTGAAGCACTATATATTTCTTGTAATGTCAGGAACAGTGAGAATATCTACCACTATTTCGGTTAAATATAGTTCAATTCAGGGACATGTCGCAGTGCTCGGAAGCTTTCGTCCAATTGGATAATGCTTTTCTATGCTTTCTAAAGAACGAAGCTATGCTATTGGTTGAAACAGAAATGTATTGTAAAGTTCAGCCAATGAAAATCATTCTTGCGAGAAGCTGCGACACTACCTTCAATTTAACCAATGCGCAAAAGTCTCTGTAGCCCTCTTTAAAAAAAGGATGAACAAACCTTTAATTGTGTATAATTTGGTCGCTGTTTATACTCCTTTTCTAAGCTGGAAATAAGTAAAGAATAATAATATATTACTCAAAGTCGTTCCTGATTGGTCGAAACGCGTCGGATGAATATATCGGCATTCTGCAGTATGACATGCGTATTTACGTTCTAGCATGAGCCAAAATAGAATCACCTACCAACTGTTTACTAAATCACAGCACTCGTCGGAGAACAAGCCACCTTTCTCCAATTTTGGTGCAGGCTCATGGACGACTTGCTTTAGTTGTTCAAATGGAGTTCGCCACTGTCCGTACGGGAACTTACCGGTGCCTAACTCGATCTAGCACGAAAAAGTGATCAACTGAGATCAAATTAGAGCACTTAAGTCACGTTCAGTGAACAGTAAATTTCATCAGTCCAGCTCAGCCCGGCTTAGTTCAGTTCAGCCAGTTTAGCTCAATAGACTTTTTCGATAATTACGTCACAACATTTTAACAACACACTTTAAATGAAATGGATTTCAAGTTTTGCTTCCACGAGCCACGTGCAAAGATGCAAAACATCCTTCTTCAACACATGCATGAAAAAGATTTTTTCGTTTTGACCACTAAATGTGGAAATAAGCCATAACAGCAGAACGATGCTGAGGGGCCAAAACCGCGAGCCTCGTTCCCGCGTTATGGCTTATTTCCATACTTATCAGTCAAAATGAAAAATTCTTTTTCATGCATGTGTTGTAGAAGGATGTTTTGCATCCTTGCACATAGCTTGTGAGAGTAAAACTTGAAATCCATCTCATTTAATTAAAGTGGTTATAAATTTAAAACGATAATGTTGTGACGTAATTACAGAAAAGGTCCATTCAGTTCAGTTCAGTTTAATTTAATTCAGTTTCGTTCAGTTTAGTTCAGCAAATATCTTGGTGACGAGGGAGTTAGGGTAACACATATAATATGTAGATATTTCATTTTTTAACAAAATATCTTACCACAGTTATTCCTAAGCTCCAGACGTCTGACCTGATATCATAACCAGGCGCATCTTTTGATGGATTGATTCTTTCGGGCTGTCGAAATAAATAAAGACAACAAAATTTTGTCAAACCTGCACATGGCATGAACCTGGTCAACCAAACCTGCGAACAGGCTGCCTGAACGAGGGCCTGTTACAACTCCTTGAGGCATACCATGTATTCATACAAAATAGGGAGGGTAAATAGCCTGATCGAGCAGAGTACTAGGTCTACGTATTTCCCGCCATACATGTTTTGCGGTTCCTGACTAGACCCAGTACACGGCGGGTACACGGATTGGGAATTAATTAACTGATGTAAAGGATTATTTTATACTTCGCGTATTTTGGCGGGAAAATGTACAAACGTCAAAAGATTCACTCTTACCACTGTATTGTACCACTCAAAATATATTTTTAAACCTTTATTATTTTGTTTCGGGAGAAATTAACAGTATTTGGTAGTAGTTCTTTAAGTTTGGGTAGAAGTTCTTTAAATATTGTGTGTATCACTGCCGATCAAAAAGCGCTTAAATTGACTGACCTAAAATAAAGTTGGCGGTCACGTTGACTACCGGAGATATCGTGCCGAACGTGCCAAATACTCACAGCCATATAGGGTTTACATCCTGCGTCCATTGTCTTTGCCAACGAGTTCACCAGCTGACCACTAATACCGAAGTCGCATAACTTAAACTCCCCGGCGTCATTGATGAGTATATTTGAGGGTTTCACGTCTGAAAAGACAAACAAAAACCAAATCAAGTTGTTATATAGGTGCTGTGTATTTTAAATGTGATTGGTTCATTCGTAGTCACATGTCTTTAAATAAATGCAATGTTTCCCGCCAGGGAAACAAGTGAAAAATTGTTGCCCGCTTCTTGTCATAACAAAGTAAAGTGGATTCTTTTTTAAATGAAATTGTCGTGTAACATGTATGTTTATAACATAACATTTATAGTACGCGCGTGCTGATTGGTCGAGAAGCGTGTTTCTATAACTGTATAGAAACACGGGAATTTTCCCGCCGAACTTGACAAGCGAAGTAATGTAATGAGAATTTGTAATTGAATCGAATTATAATATTTGTAAAAAATCTTTTTATTGAGTTATATTATAAAAGAAATAGAAAACGTTTTACCTGTGTTTCTATACAGTTATAGAAACACTTGTGGGAGTTTGGGAGAACTCGAAATAACGTGGAAAAACTCGCCCTACGGGCTCGTTTTCCCACTGATTATTTCTCGTTCTCCCAAACTCCCACGCGTGTTTCTATAACTGTATAGAAACTCGGAAAATGTTTTCTATTTCTTAATTTCATTCCTATATAACAAAACACTTAATGTACACTACCTTGGGAAATAGTGAGTTTTGTTTTCCCTCGAGTCTCAATGTTCTCGACTTCGTCTCGGGAAATATTCAGACTCTTGGGAAAACAAAACTCACTATTTCCCTCGAGATATTATAAACTGTAATTTTTATTTCGATGGAAAGCCAACTCAAAAACTGTTTCTTCTATACATATACCTCGATGGATAATTTGTAATGTGTGTAGGTGATCCAGTGCTTCCACAACCTAGGTTTAAGGAAATACATATATAGGAAAATTGATTAAACTAAACGTTTTATTTGACAGAAATTATAGTCGTTTCAAGTCCTGTAGTATAGTGTAGTAATCTTAATCCATTTGTTCAGAAAATGATCAAGATTTCAAAAAAACTAAAACTCTCTTTAATGACTGTAAACTTCCATTGAAATGACAATTTAATCCTTCATAACTTACAGCTCTGGTTAGCTTTCCCAACACATTCTCCGGTATTCTCCTGTCTGGAACACTGTAAACACATTTGTACAGCTTGTCTAACGATGTATGCATCAATTCCATACATATCCATACATCACCCTAAAGATACACAAACAATGCATAATGTACATACAGTACTTGTCCTCCAGTCCTCTGTAAAAGCAATATATCTGAAAGTTAATAATTACCTCTCTGAACAGCGCGCCATAGAACTGCACAGTGAAGGCACACTCACTGACTCGCATTGACACATCAAGATCCATCAATGCCCTCTTTTGTTCCTTATCATTAAACGAATATGGTATCCGCTGGATTTATGAAAAAGGAGAGGGTTAATTCTCTAGTTAAATGGTATGAACATGAATGAGTTGCAATGAATCAAAACTCTCAATCCTAAACCAATTTAAAGCCTTATTCTTAATTCCAAACTAAACCAGAGAGTAATCTCAGCAATGAATCCTACTCTAAGCTATTAATCCTAATCACCAATTTTTAATCCAAATTCCTAATCCAAAACTTAATCTAAACTCTTTAATACAAAATCCAAACTCTTTAATCCCAAATGAGATTAATAGTCTAACTTGCAAACCCAACAGTACTGGTAGTATCTCACCTTAACTGCCATCATTGTTTCAGTAGATTCCAATTTCATCTTTTGTACAACACCATATGCACCATGACCCAACTCTCCAAGGTCCTCTAAATCTTCTGCTTTGCAGTCAAACTCCTAACAAATTGAATAAACATTTGTGATTTGAAAAAATACTTTAATTTCCTCAGATAACTGAATTCCAAATCCCTGTGTCATGTCCAGCTAATTCTCAAAAGAATTAGTCAAGAGAGAACTTCTTTGAAAATTAGTGACTCAAATGAGTGTGCATATGCCAGAAAAAATATATACAGTATGTACTTCAAGTCTTCAACCCTATAACAATATTCACAATAGCAATCATAGAAATATTATATCATATATATTTACTAAAAATTTAGCATTAAAATTAATAGACAAAAACATTTCTTGACGTTTCGACCTAAGGGCCTTCGTCAGGAGAGTTAGTATGAAAATAAATAGGGGAGAACACATGTTTTGTATGGGGGCAAAAGTGCAAAACACCTCAATGCTCCCTGATTATATTAAAAATTACTTTACCTTTCCATTGATAGTCAAGGTTGTTTTATCAGACAAATTATGAGGTGTTCTAAAGAGAAAACATTTCATTATATATTGTCTCTATAGTTTATAATTTTGTAACAATATTAGAAAAATAATTCATCCTACATATTGAAGAGTACTCTTAATTGGCCTAACTGTAAATAATTTACTGTAGACTCACATTGGTGATACAGACTTTGCAGGATGGTTCTGTGAAAAGTCAAACTTTCCTGGTCGTGGACCTTTCGGCTTTTTTTCTAAAAAAATAAAAATACATAAATAAGAAATTGACATATATATTTTTTTGCCTTAGCAAATTGTGAACATTTTTTCCGTAAGGTATATACTGCACAGACATTTAGAACATGCCTAGGTATGTATAAGTCCTCTCCATTGATGCCTTCAAATACTATTAATAGGTAGCTTTAGCAGCTAGTGGTTACGAGTACGACTAGGAGTACAAGATTTGTCATTTCAGCATGTTCTTTACTTGTAAACACCATCAGCCAAAACTCATGGTCATTGAGCTTTTGAGTATGAGTTTGTTGGTAAATGTTGTAATTGAAAACCCAACAACTACAAGTTTTAGCTAATGGCATAAGCAAACAACATGCAAGAATAACCACAATTTGTGGATCTGTAGTCAGTAGTTTGAGAAACATGTTTAATGTTCCTTCTTCATGAATCATTAGAAAAGAAAACCTCATTCTATCATCAAACCAAAAGGGAATTCCCAAATCGATGCAATTTAACTTCCTCAAACCTATATAACTTTGTTGTCTAAAGGCCTGCTCTACAGTTAAATATACATTTTATTGTTTTGTTTTTGACAGTGTTTCACAATATATATAAACTCCATTTGATACCATCAACTTAAAAGTATTTCAGTTCATTCACATGTATATATGTAATTAACATTGCAGATCATATCTGGTTTAAAAACTGGCTGAAATGGACAGAAATACTTCTTCTCTTACTCCTATAAGAGTGATACACCAACTATGAGAAGTATTTCTGACTATTTTAGGTAGTTGTTAACCGCATTTGATACGAAGTTTCTGTACAATGCTGCCGCATGGCTCTATGACTGCACTGAAATGTATGCAGTGATAAGTTTTAAAAGGTCTTAAATTCATAACCCAAACATGGAAATAAAGTCTACAAAAGGTTCTACAAAGTTATAGAAAGGGAATTTCAAAGATTTCGCCAATCTGATTCTAGATCGCATCATTCCGAGGCTGTTTTGTTTATCGCATTTTGAATAACCACCCTTAGTGCCTATAGTGGAACTGTCTGTTTTAATATAATGGTAAACAACGCTTAATATCACAAGTGTCTGAAAATTTACCATTAAATGAAAATGTACAAGCTGAGCAAACATCGTTTTCGATTCAAAATGTCGGTGAAATGAAACACTACGGTTAGTTTGGGTGCAAAGTTTCATTTCAAACGCAAATCTTGACAGGTTGCAGGAAAAATGGGTTTCCGCATGAGGCAATTGGGGGCGAATTGACACTAATTCATAATGAAGTGTGAATAGCACTACACTTACTGCCTTCGCCAGTGTGTCGTCTTGCTCCAGACATCTTTCAGATCTTTAGCCTTCAAAGTTGAGATTATCTTATGACATTCAGTTGGGGAAATTGAGCAAACTTCAGTAAAATTGTTGCAAACTTCCCAGGGAAAGTCCCTCGACGAATCTTATGTGGTATTCCCCACGGATTTCTCTGGCTTTAAAATGCTTAAAACAACAGACTAAGTGGTACTAAAGGTACCCTCGGTTATGAAAGATAGCCCGCGAATTTCCACGGGAGAAAAGAAGCGATATTTTGGCAAAATTTCATTTAAAAACCTCGTTCTATGAAGCACAAACTTTCTTATAGAACTTTTGTCCAACAAAACGAACACGAATCGAAACATTCGTGCAACGCTGGTTGTAATCATCACTGGCTCACTACGAGGATTAAATATTAGGATTAAATATTAGGATTAAATATTAGGATTAAATATTAGGATTACAGTCGAGTTTCAGATTACAGCTGAGATTAGAATCGTGGTTATGAGTTATGACTGTAATGGTTGTAAATTTGCAAGCATAATCCCAATTTAACCAAGAGTTGAACGTATACTGCATATCATTTATTACTTATTCTATTTCATAGCCTCCAAATATTTATATAAAATATTTGTGGGGAAAAATATGATGGAATGCCTGCATTTTAAATATTACATTTAATATTAGGTAATTAAATGAATTCATATTGATAACTAAGTTAATGTATATTAATTATTTCCCTTTGGAGTATCTCGTTGTTGTTGATTTTCACTGTTGAAAAGTTCTCCTGTTTATTAAATTAAACAAAATGCGGCTGACGGAACCACTTCAGTTTATTGACCAAACAATAGATGACGCAATCTGATTTAATTTAATTGGAATTTTGTGAAATTATTACTGCCACGCGCTCTTATAGGAAAATAATTTGAAATTTTCCCAAATCCCGACCACTTCCCTGTTTGATATTCCTCTTTTTGAGTCTTAAATTGAAACTAAAATACGTAAAAGCTTGTATATTTCATCGCTCTTTCCGTCAATTACGTAGGCGGAAATGGTTACGAAATTCCGTTTTGTACCAACACGCCTATTACGCATGCGCTACTTAGAAATCACGTGACGTATGCATAAAATTATCTGGTTTTCTATCGGGGAGGGGTAAGTGCACGATGTATACCATGCTTAAAAGATCGCTGTTCTTTTGCAATTTTCTTCGCTAAACCTCGACAAAAAGATTACATAGAAATCTTAATACTTTTTCCGGGTTTTTTAGTTTAAAATTTTTTGTTAAAAGAAAAACAGCTCCGGTATTCATTGTGGCTTAGGCACCCCACCCCGGGTGGTTTTGACGTGTCCTTAAAAAGCATGGATAGGCGTTGGTTGGCAATTTGAAGCGTTTCCTTTTCCTGGCAAGCTGGCATCATAACCACTGATTCAGTCAAGTTTTCGGCTGTAATTCGCATTGTCTTACCCGTGTGAAGTGTCAACGTAGCGCTTCTATTCCTCGCGGATTCACAATAATCTTCACAAAGGTACGTAGCGATTTCAGGCTTTATTTGCGGCTGAAATTTCGGCAAGCATGTTTTGTAACGCGAGTGCGTTTCGCCACCGGGTAGAAGTTCTTGTCTGACTCGAACATGACAGAATTTGTCTTGCTAAAACAGGGCACAGTGATTTAGAGCGTAGCTCCTCGACTGTCGATGTATTATATTAAAGCAGAAGGGCTAAACTGTGCGAGATTATGCTTCTGTTAAACTAGGAATCGCTTCGTTGTGTGACTGGTATGGCAATGTCTGTAGGAATTTATATAATAGGCGATATTTCTGCTTCCTGGGTCGACGTTTTATGCTTTCCAGCAGTTATCTATATCAATTTGTATTGGCAGTTTTGGTTTGCCTTTCATTTTGGCAGGCGGACATTGTCTAGCAACACGACAATTGAATCGTTTGGGAAGTTTTTGAAAAGTGATAATTCAAAAAGTCCGAAGTACAGTACTTTTCTATCGTGTGCTGCCAGCTGTATGCTTCGGTTCACGCGAATCCGATGCGAAATATCAGTTTGCTTTCATTTACAAGCGTTTCCTGTCGTTGTTTCAAGCGAAACCCTTCGAAATATGGCAGATTTACGGGCTTAAAGCAGGAAGATTTATGTGCGGGGTACGAAGTAATAAAGTTGAGAAATTTTGATAGCTTTCGGCTGCCCATCGCAAACTATTGCTAGGCTTCACCAACAGGTTGTTGGATGCTTAAAACTTGCCGGTCCCACCTTTTTCCTGTTAGTCAAGGGCAGACTTTCACCGCCTATTCGGCCAAATCTACTAGCAAAATGCAAAATGCTTTTATATCGCGACGTTTTCGTGTCAAATGGTTCATTGCCGTGGCTTAATTTTTATAGAACAATGGCCGCACGAAATCTGTGTGCAGAGTGAATTTAATGCTTCACGCGCTCTCTCAAACTACCAAACAGACTCTTTTTACCAAGACCTCTTACACGCCTGCTCTGTTAATATTTCTGCTGTCGTTTTGTAAGATGATACGCTCTGCTTCGTTCGTCTTGTACGATGCTAAAACTTTGTCGAAAGTCGATAATTCCTGAGACAAAGCACCAATCTCTTCGAGAAACAACGGGGGGAACTCAAGGAAGTGCTTGTCGCAGAATTAAATATCGATACAAAGACACTGCAGCAGCGATATTTCAGTACTGTGTATTTACCGAACAATAACTTTTGAGGTTTTAATAGTTTGTACATGTGGGATATCAAGTTGTTTGTAAGTGTACAAAATTTCACACTAATCCTGGCCTGTATTAATAATATTGACTTAATTGGGGAGGCATTATTAATTGGTAACGCGTACTTGCGGATAAGGTGTGTAATTTCCCTAATTAATAGAACATTTTTAAAACGAGTGTTGGCCAGTTTATTGGCCATGAGCCGATTTTTCTACTTGGAAAGCAAACTTCAGAACATCTACCACTGTATGATTTTACTGGTCAGTTAAATGGGTGCAGGTCTTGGTGCTTGTCTTGGGATGATATTAAGAGGAATTTTTGTTGGTAACCTCTAAATGTGAAATAAGCTTCCTGTTGAAATATTTTGCATGATTACTATTGTCTCCAACTGTATTTCAAGAATGTTGCAAAATGCGCTGCTGCCTTTGTTCAAATGCTTGACTTGGACACACAGTTTAAGATTAGATGTAATAATGAGTTAGCATCAGGTCTTTTGCATTCCATGGAAGGGCTGGTCTTAATGGTATTTACAAAGTCATAATGTTGAAGACAACATTAGTTTCCTTATTCTGCTGGTGCAATTTGCCGTGGCATTGTCTTTGATTAACAATGGGTAAAAGATTTTGTCTGTGTTCAAAGTCATTTTCACTTCCTCAAAATGCAAACAGAAGCATGCAAGAGATCACTGGCATGATACTCGTTTTTTTAATCATTTCACATGCCTCGCCTGACTACAAAAATGGCTGACACATGTGTGCATGACTTTTTTAGGATCTTTTTGCAATTCTTCAAGGAAGAAAATGAGTTGGGATAGCTACATCGATAACTTGATCGCCCAGACCAAAGATGGTGCTGGAGCAGCACATGCAGATAGGGCATGTATTATTGGCTTGGATGGAGGAGCAGCATGGACTACTGCAGGACACGCAAGTGCTTTAAAGGTTTGTAATAAACTATATGTAGTTAGCAAAATTGTTAGATAGTTGTAGTCGCTTTTATGCAACAGTTCTGCTCATACGAATGGGTAGTCTACTTTATTTAAAATTTTGAAAATGTAGTATTTTTCTTATTTTTCCGAACAACTCTGGCTAAACATTCTGTTCAGTGTTAAACATTCCGTTCCTGATATTTTAATGAAGTGATTTAATTATTTAAAATATAAACAAGTATTTGAACTCTCCCAAGAAAGAAAATTAATGAAAAATGCATTGGTTGGAATGACGTATGCATGTATATCTACATAAATTGTGCATTCCAAAGTATCTATTATCAAATTACTGTTAGTAATTTAAATAATCAAAAAAGGCACAAATCTTCTATGGTCTTTAATGTAAAAACAAAGCACCAATCTCTTCGAGAAACAACGGGGGGAACTCGAGGAAGTGCTTGTCGCAGAATTAAATATCGATACAAAGTCACTGCAGCAGCAAAGATATTTTGGTACTGTGTATTTACCAAACAATAACTTTTAATAGTTTGTGCATGTGAATATCAAGTTGCTTGAAAGTGTACAAAATTTCACACTAATCCTGGCCTGTATTAATAACATTGACTTAATTGGGGAGGCATTATTTATTAATAACACGTACTTGCGGATAAGGTGTGTAATTTCCCTAATTAATAGAACTTTTTTTAAAACGAGTGTTGGCCTGTTTATTGGCCATGAGCCAATTTGCCTACTTGGAAAGCAATTTAAATTATCAAACAAGGCACAAATCTTCAATGGTCTTTAATGTAACCTTCAAATGCTGGTAATTGTCTGTCCTAGTGTTGGTGTTATCACACCTTTGATCACATGCCTTAAAAATATCTATTTTGTTTCTTCATTATTAGCTTACAGGAAATGAAGGCCCCAACATTGCAAAATGCCTTAAGAGCAAGGATTTCACTGCATTCCAGGCGGGTGGCATCCATGCGGAAGGTGTAAAATACCAATTTTTAAGACAAGAGGATGACAAAATAGTTTTTGGAAAGAAGAAAGATCATGGCGCTATTACGATGCAAGCCAGCAAAACCGCCATTGTGATTGGCCATACCATTGAGGGCTGTCAACAGGGAAACACAAATAAAGGAGTTGCAGTTATCGCTGAATACTTAGAAGGCTTGGGAATGTGATGGAAGACATTTTGAACAATAGTATTTGTTTACCGAATTTGATTCTTTCACACAGGATATTTGACAATTTGTAAATGATCCTGCATTGATGGATTGTTATGTTTTTTCTAGTATGATTTAACAAATGTATAAAATTGGACTTCATAAAATTTCTGCATAGTAACTTCTGCAAAGATGTATTTAGGCATCCGCTTACTGTTTTAGGTTTAAAATTCACCAGGACAAATTGGCTTTGTTGCGAGGGCTTTCTGTTCAAGACGCTCTGCAAATGTTTTAGACTAATGTTTTAAGAGAGCTTGATCAAAAACAGAGCCCTGTAATTTTGATAAATAAAAAACATCGTTTAAAATGTGTTTTTACATATTTAGAGCTTCGAAAGCTTCGAATGACCGTATGGAAAGCCTGGACTTGCCTCCCAAATGTAGCCTCGTTCCCAACTAATCAACTAAAACCATCGTTTGAAATCTGTCCCACTTCTAAGTTCTACAAGAGTGCTCGGAAAATTAAAAAGCGTTCTTGAAATACTTTTGAAGTTGTTTCAAAAATGACCACCTTTAAAGGTTTTATTTCGCTCATTTCCGCTTTTTGGTCCGAAAGAATGAAATGTCCGCCATCTTGGATTTTTTAGACACACATCTATCTTACTATACGTTCACTACACGTCTACAAGGCTAGAAAATCACTACAGGTTTTCAGAACTGGGCTTTTCATGGCAAAAACATAAACATTGACAACGTTCAGCAAGGAGGATGCTTTCCCATTCCTCTTGTTTGTGCAACAAATTATTACAAATACAATTAATAGTGTTGGAAGTTCCGGGTCTTTTCTAGCCACTCTTCGATATAAATACAAATTAAAAACCTGGATCATGCATTGTTATTAGCAGACAAATCTTGAAAAAAATTGCCGCCATACAGTGCTGTGATCAGATTAGTTAAATGAATCACTGACCTCTATATAATCCATTAAAAAACCCATGACATTTACTCAGTTCATATATATCAAATTCATTGATATCACTGTCATATTTTAAAAGCATTCAATCGCATTTCTCTCCCTTCCCGCAGGTTCGGGGAAGGGACAGTTTCACATTATTGACATTCCAGTCTAGGTCTTCGCGGGAAGAAGGACCTGGTTACAAAGATACATCTTGAAGTCCAATTGATAAACGTATGGTAGACACGTGATTTAGCAAAGAAGATTGAGTTATTCTCTTCGCTGATGTCAACTCGTCATTTGCACAACCAATTTATAGAGCAACTCTTTTTGAATTCCGTTGAGAAACGGCCTGTAAAAATTTAAGCAGAAAACTTACTTTTGCATATTGAAACATGTTGTTTGTTGCAGAAAATGCCATATTATAACATGGTAGATCTATTCAATAAAAAAGCAGTTGGCCTGCTGCAAGAGAACTCGGCTAGTCTCGAAAGTATAAAAACTATTCAAGCAGATGATGAGCTTGTAAAAATATGGAAACCAGACGAAATCTTACCAAAGATCTTTTTCAAGTTCTTGTAACGCTGTTCCGTCTTTAGCCTGGCATGACATCTGTTTGAAAAACAAGAGTCAATATATTTGGCACACGTGGTTACCAAAATTTTTTGCCAAGCCCAAGGTGTTCATTTGATAGGGAGACTTGAAGTCTTTAGGAACTCGTACTTACCACGACAGATTGCAACAAGAGGAAAAGATCTTCACTCAAATAATCGACTAAATTGAAGAAAAGATACATGGCCATTAAATCTAAAGTTAGTTCGGATGATGATATGATTGTTTCTGGTCGATCGAAGAAGGACTTAACAATGTCGTGCTGAACCCCACATAACAGTTTTTATCAAATTGACAACTATGTTGGTAAGATGAAGCACAAGTCCTGAGCCTTTTTACTTTTTAGCAGTCCATATAAAATCGTGACCAGTCGCATATTGCGATTTGTGGAGGACGTGTATATTTTAATCAAAGTACACTACAATTAGCATGCATGACTATGAGTCAATTAGTATGAGTCACGGACTGCAGTATAAAACTGGACACGAACAAGCCTAGGGCTACCTAGGTTTCACACTGGCTGGAAAGCGTCGATCGTACCCGATGAGCTGGTCCCGTTAGATTCCCACGCGTATTTCTCCAGCATCTGCGCATGTTCGGGACGAATTTTCTGCGGTGTCGGCTGTAAAAAGTAACGAATACTTAATTAATTTGTCAAATGAACACAAAAATTCACCGTTTTGGTTTCAAAAACGACTCGCTTTATTAATGATTAATATGCGTGCGCCATTCAGCATATCATTACATACATATATATATATATATATATATATATATATATAATATATAAAATATATATATATATATATAATATAATATATAATAATATATATATATAATATAATATATATATATATATATATATATATATATATATATATAAATATATATATATATATATATATATATATATATATATATCAGTGGTAAGGTTTTACCTGTAAAAGAAGAAGAATCAAGACAATAGTAACGTCACATTCGGCCAAAATATCGACGTACCCAGCTAAACAAAAATCACGGATACTTGTCAACTCCGTTTTTTGGCTGTAGTAACAGGGAGGGGGGAGTATATTATCAGAAAAAGCCCTTTTCAGGGAATAAGTTAACTAACTGCCCTATGACAATGTTACTGCAACAGCTACCAACTCCAAAGTCGAAACTATGAGAAGTTTCTTTGTCTATTTTGGCAACTGTTATACCACATTTTATGAGGAGTTAATACTTTGCTAAGCTGCTCTCTGGTTATTTTTGAACTGTATCTATGAATTATACAAAACTTGACAAACACTTAAATGTCCAAGGATATCTTGCATGCGGTACTACATTTAACTTACCATGCACTTCATCACTTCCCAAGGCACTGTCACTGGGGAGATTTCTGCCTATGTGAGCAATTACAATCATGAATAGCATTTTAGAAAACTGTGGGTTTGTAAAGCAATAAAATAATAGAAAAATACCAATTAAGGGATTTCTTTTCAGAGAAAAAGGATTCTTTTACCTTAGCCCCTTGTCAGTTGTCAATCAAGAACAGAAGAAAGAAAATGGTGATCCTTCACACCACTCTTCTCCCCCCCACAAAAAAGAATTGACCCCCCCCCACACACACAAACACATAAAGAACAATCACCACATTAGTAATCACCTCGCTCATGAATCAAATAAACCATCTCTGTCAGTAATGCCAAAGCTCCGTCATAATCACCTGGAGGAATTTGTTCACATATTAGATTATCAGTGGCATGCAGTCCTAATGCAGATTTGAGGTTCTCCTTTTAAAACAGATGTTTTCAAAACAACGTGTTGACATGTTTGTGATCTCGGTTTGGTGATCAACTCATTCAACTGCAATCAACAACTTGTTGATATTTGG
Organism: Dendronephthya gigantea; assembly: GCF_004324835.1. NCBI lineage: Eukaryota > Metazoa > Cnidaria > Anthozoa > Malacalcyonacea > Nephtheidae > Dendronephthya > Dendronephthya gigantea. The sequence goes on along the minus strand of NW_021163063.1, from coordinate 315,904 downwards.
AATTTCTTGTGGAAAAAAGATTATTTGAAATGGTTCTTTTACCATGAAATATTTACTAACCCATATTTAACTTGCATTTGACTGCTAGCCCCATTGAGTTCAAAGCAATCAATGGTGTCTATTTTTATACAAAAAATATACATGTGATAAACAGCGACAGTAATAAGAGCATACTGTATCGGACTCTGTGTGAAACTGAGCCCAGTTCGTTAATTTGCTTGCTGGATGGATGGACTTGTAAAATTACCAGTATAATACCTTATGTTGTAGCTCAGATGCTTGTTGAAAATACCCAACTGCCTCCGAGTAACGTTTCATTTCCTAAAAGGAAATTATGGCCATAGTCTAGGGCATGTTAATGTGACATTGAATTAACCTGATTACATCACAGCCTAAGCTCACATAAAAATTTACTTGTGCCAAAGCTTATGTATATAGGAAGCACCACTGACGTACACTGTAACTGTGTCTCAATTGTCAAGCATTAAGACACTTCCGTATACTTACACTAAGTGAATTTCCTAATTCCAGACATAAACAGGCAGCAAGATTAAGGTTGCTTTGGACACAGTGAAGCTATACGCATAAACGGTAAAAGTAATTTGAACGTTAATAAAAGTGCTGTGTTTTTGAAAAATTGTTGGCATGGAGTGCCCATGCTTCATACACTGCAGTGCTTTCCCTCTTCATTAGCTCTAACAGTGAAGTTTCCTATTATTTAATGAAACTTTCTTTGACCAAATTACCTTGATAGCCTGATTAAAGCAATGAATTGCTTCGGTCAAATGCTCTTCAAACATTGGACATTTGAGAAGAATAGATTCTTGTTCAGCATGTAGAAATAGCCTCGCTATTAGGAAGAAACGTTTTCGTACATTATTTTAATTATTCACTGGTCATACAACACAACAAAATCATGGGAATAACATATTGTCTGTCAAAAGGGTTGTCAAAAACAGACAATTTAAATGTTGAAATATTATTTGAAACATAAAGCTAATAATTAAACTATAGCCTGATTAGAAACTGTACCAATTCAATGGAAACCAGGAAATTAATGATCAAATGTAATCATCACCTGCTTGGGTCAGAGCTTCCACCTCTCCAGTTGGATTTGCAAGTGTGTTTTCACATCTAACAAATTCACAAATATTGTATTTGGTAAAAACTAGCTCAGTCAATATTAGACCATCTGCTAGGTTTACCTGCATTCACAAACAATTGACAAGATGCATATATTTATAATATATAGGATGGGAAACGTGTTCTTTACATAATATGATTTTGCTATCATACCTTGCTTTGGCCAGGCAACAGAATCCAGCATATTGTAAGCATTCTTGTTGTTGTAAAGTTTTTGAAAGATACTCTACAAGATGTTCAATAATGAATAAATCATTTAAATAGGTCAGTTATAGCGAGAAAATTTGTTGAAAGTGTAAGTGCAACTTTAAATCAGCAAATATGTACTTTCATTGATAGTATTAGTCAGATTTTAATAGATTGAGGAGTGGAATTTGTCAAAGATAACATGAGAATAGTAAAAAGATGGTGTGATGCACCCATTTATAGACCAGACTGCAGAGTATGGCAGTTTTCGACGAGATCTCGGGTGCAAAATAATGACAAACCCAAGTGCGGGTGCATGAAATAGGCTGAGGTGCGCACCCAAGTGCGGCCCAAGTGATTTTAGCTCAAAATTGGGCACACAATCACTGCCAAATATCATGTGCAAAATTTGCTTAGGTGCGTGAAAATATTTGTTGAAAAATATCTCAGGTGCGGTGCTGCCCAACTCTGCAGTCTGGTTTATAGACACGTCATACCATTTATTCACTATTCCAACACCGTCTTTAGCATTCCCATCTTCAGTCTAAATCTGCCTATTGTTAATTAATTGAACAAGTTTGGGTTCCTTAGATTGACATTTGCTTAATTCATCATGAGTTGGGTGTGTTAAAATATTTTTCTTACCAAACTGTTGACTGGCCTCTGCAACATTTGGTTTTCGTAGAAATCGTCTGTAAAGCAAAAAATGGTCCCTTTTTTATTGAAATTTAATACAATAATACATGTCATACAGTACAATGAATACATACAGATACAGTGAAAGGCTGAAAGCCTAAAAATTGCACTTTTTATATATTTATTTCTGTATAGCAATCAGAATAAATGAGCATATTACCTCTTCAATTTACTCCCTATAGCCTTATATTTTCCAATTACATCAAAATCTCTATCCATTTTTATATCCTCATCGATTGATCGTTATTTTATCTTGAAGTTTTAACTTGATCGAATAAACAATTTAGTGACAACTTATCAAAAATTTGGCCATATTTGTTTTTGGGGGATATCCGCTGGACGCCGGCTGCAGGCCCAGGAATGATGATGCGAGCAAAGGCAAAAAAATAACAAAAACGGGTGGCATTTTTAATAAAATTCTTGTAATTTTGCATGGTAAATTGCTAATTTTATTTCACAACTTGTTAAACACCACATATATTAAAAATAAATATGTATATTTTTACATAATATACGCGATGTACATGTCTACAAATTTTAAATATTAATATCTAGTTTTCATATCACGACACCCGACCGTTACTTTGTGGTGCTCACGTGAGGAGTTTTCTCAAATCTGATTGGAGTTTCCATGGCGATGAATAACAATACGCCATATTTCCTGACAAATAACTACTTCCCGCCCAAACAACTGACTTCACTTTGCAAACCGAGAAGTTGCCGTTACTTTGTAGCTGCTCGTTTTGTGTTTTATTTAAAAGTTTTAGAACTTTTCTCACTATTTTAGAAGATTTGTAGTTAAGAATGGTAAGTGGAAGACTTTTGCTATGTTTTTGCGACGTTTTTAAAGACATTTCGTCCAAATTTCACGAGTTATTTGGAGGGTGAATAACATCCGAAACTACCAGCCAATTTTTTTAAAACTGGAAATTGTCGTGAGGCTGGTATAAGGTGGTTTTAAACGCATTGGACCAGATTGGATGATATTTAAGAAGTCCTTTTTTAAAATTTACAATGTTTTTAGTAACAATGTTTCTTTGAAATATCTAGCGTGAGTGTATTTCTGTTCATGTCGGCCAAGCTGGTGTGCAAATTGGCAACGCTTGCTGGGAGTTGTACTGCTTGGAGCATGGCATACAGCCCGATGGACAAATGCCAAGCGACAAGACTATTGGCGGTGGAGATGACTCCTTCAACACCTTCTTCAGCGAGACTGGAGCTGGAAAGCACGTTCCCCGGGCGGTTTTTTTAGACTTGGAGCCAACTGTTGTCGGTAAGATTTGCATCATTTTAAATGCTTTTAGTTTTATGCTTCTTCGAGGTCCCATTTATCTTGTTGTTACACCGGACACGAAGAAAAAAGCATATAAAAATACAAGCATATTCAGATAATAGCTTTTATAGAATATTTTGTAAGTTGATGATGAGAAATTAACACCAAAATAAATGTAGCAGGGCGTAAAATTGACAAGTACCTTAATTTTTGTACAGATGAGGTCAGAACTGGAACATACAGACAACTGTTCCATCCTGAGCAACTGATTACCGGCAAAGAAGATGCTGCAAATAACTATGCTCGTGGCCACTACACCATTGGCAAAGAGATTGTCGACCTGGTCCTTGACCGTATCCGAAAACTGGCTGACCAGTGCACTGGCCTGCAAGGATTTCTAATCTTCCACTCTTTCGGTGGTGGGACAGGATCTGGGTTCGCCTCCCTGTTGATGGAGCGTCTCTCTGTCGATTACGGTAAGAAGTCCAAGTTGGAGTTTGCCATTTACCCTGCTCCTCAAATTTCGACTGCTGTCGTGGAGCCATACAACTCCATCCTGACCACCCACACAACATTGGAGCACTCCGACTGTTGTTTCATGGTTGATAACGAGGCCATCTATGACATCTGCCGTCGCAACCTGGACATCGAGCGACCAACCTACACCAACCTTAACCGTTTGATCGGCCAGATTGTGTCATCCATAACAGCTTCGCTTCGTTTCGACGGTGCTTTGAATGTCGATCTCACCGAGTTCCAAACCAACTTGGTGCCATATCCCCGTATCCACTTCCCATTGGCTACCTATGCACCCGTCATCTCTGCCGAGAAAGCCTACCACGAGCAGTTAAGTGTCGCAGAGATCACCAACGCCTGCTTTGAACCAGCTAACCAGATGGTGAAGTGCGATCCTCGGCATGGAAAGTACATGGCCTGTTGCCTGCTTTATCGTGGCGATGTGGTGCCTAAAGACGTCAACGCGGCAATTGCAACCATCAAGACCAAACGTACCATCCAGTTTGTTGACTGGTGCCCAACTGGTTTCAAAGTCGGCATCAACTACCAACCGCCGACTGTTGTACCTGGTGGTGATCTGGCGAAGGTCCAGCGCGCGGTCTGCATGTTGAGCAACACCACCGCTATCGCTGAGGCATGGGCTCGTCTCGACCACAAATTTGATCTGATGTACGCCAAGCGGGCGTTCGTCCACTGGTACGTTGGTGAAGGCATGGAAGAAGGCGAATTCTCGGAAGCTCGTGAAGATTTGGCCGCTTTGGAAAAGGATTATGAAGAAGTTGGTGTTGACAGCGTTGAGGCAGAAGGAGAGGAAGAAGGAGATGAATACTAAATTGACTCTCACTGCGTTTGTCTAACATGAATATTGCGTTGTAAGTTTTTGAAAAAATATATTTTGAAAAATAATATCTTTTTGGTTAAATTACTCGTCGAGGGGAGTTTCTTGCTGAATAGGAAAACTGGGAATCGGAGAAATTGCTTTCGTGGTAAATTTTCAATTTCGTAGTATTTTCTTTTTAAATTTCTTTGTTTTTAAAATTCACGTCCAATATAGAAAATTCGCTCTAACTCAAGCATGTCTTCACTTCCCATCACCACCCTACCCAACTGCCCTTGCACGTACTGGCGCCTCCACTGAGCTAAAATTGTAGAAGGTTACTGGTTAATCAGGATTTATTGATTATATCGGTTATATAACCGGTTCAACAACCGGCTAATCTCAGTCATCTGACTCCGATCGCGTGACAATAACATAGTGTGATCTCTGATCACCGTGACTGATGTTTTCAATTTTCGTTAAATTATTGTATCATATTACGTCTATTTTGTATCAAATTACGCAAGCTACTGTGTCACGTCTAGTATTTCCTACCGGCTGACTACTCATGACAATTTAATATCGCAAGAAGATGAAATCGTCCAATATTGACGATCTGCTGAATATTTTAGGCAAACCTGGCAAACTTCAAAGCTTGTCATTTTTATGCCTGTGTGCAAATATATGGATTGTAATGATGAATCACATGGCATCCGTGTTTTTCAACGCGAAGACGGACCATTGGTGTAAAATCAATGGCAACGGCAGCTTTGGTGAGCATCTTGTAACAAAAAGTGAAGACATTCACGCTTGTTATGTATCCATTGGAAATAACAGCGATAAAGCGAAATGCTCTGAATGGACCTATGACTTGCCAGAGGGAGAAAAAACTGTAGTATCTGAGGTAACGATGAATTTTAACTTCAGGATATAACAGTTGTGGATTTAGGGTCATGCACAGTCAATTAAAACAGAGCATAGCAGCCTGCATTTGAATATATTTATATAACGTGCATTTCTGTGCAGTCAAGCTCATCTTATGTACATGGCACCACTGTTTACCTGTGTACCTTCCTGGCCTAAACATTTTTTGAAAACGGTGAGGGTTGATGGATGAGGGTTAGGGGTTGCATGGTGGGTTACTGTCTACCCTAAGTTATATAGTGACTGCTTTACAGCCAGCCTAGGTGATGGCGGGAGAACTTTGGTAAAGCACACATTCAAAAAGATGAAATTAGCACATATAGCAATTTCAAACTTAAGTTAAAGGTCCACAAAAGATAATAATTATCAGGATGACAGGACCATAGTTTGAAGCTTAATTGAGGGGGAGAGTGAGTTTATATTCAGATATTCATCCCATGCCAGACTGACTTCTTTTGCATGCTATTATTCCTACAGTATATAAACATGAATATATGAATATACACCCATCCTGAGTTTCCAGCACCCTGGGGCCCAAGACCAATCTAGTCCTCATTATTAATTATAAGGCTGGTTTAAAAATGCAACAATGTTGCCACAATTGTTGCCACAACATTAAATGATATAATTGGGATTGAGACAGGATAAAACATTACTTGAAAATTGTTGGATGGTGTTGGATCACCAATGTTGGTTCCATTTGAACAAGGCATTGTATGAAATATAACTTATCTAAACATCTTGTTTATAATCAGCGAGTGTTCTCAGCAAGTCAAATGACTTTGCAAACAACGGTTGAATAACATGTGCAAAAACTATCATCGAAATTCTTCATCTCAAATATTCATACATTACAGTTTGACCTTGTTTGTGATGACGCCTATAAAAGTGATCTGACAACAACAATCTATTTTGCTGGTGTGATGATCGGAGGAGTAGTTTTTGGGATGCTTGCCGATAAATATGGCCGAAAACGTGTTCTTATTTTGACATTGTTACTATCTGGCATTGTTGGTGTTGCAATTTTTTTGTTGAGATATTATGCAGCCTATATTGTGCTGAGGTTCTTCTTGGGTTTTTTTATGCAGGTAAGCAACTTATGTGTTTTCCTCCAAGCTTTGGGTTAAATATTGGTTGGCAATGTGAACATGTGAGTTGTCCACTTGCTTAAACATATTCATCCACAAATTAGAGCAGGGTATCATGTTCTATTACTTTGTCCGAATATCCTTGTGTTTCAGTTACATTTGCTTTAATTATAGGGTATACAGAACTCGTCTTTTATTCTTGCCTTGGAAATACTGTCAATGAAGTATCGAACTCCTGGTGGTGTTATCATTCTTCTATCTGGTGGTGTTGGCATGTTATTCCTTGATTTCCTTGCATATGTTTTAAAAGATTGGAGTTATGTCCAACTAACCACATCATTGCTACCCTTTCTGCAGCTTGTGGCAATATGGTGAGGGTTTCTACCTACAGTTTAAAAAAATTTTTCTTTGTCTCATGAGCCTTGTTTCAGCTGTTTCTGGCAATGTGGCTGATGTGATCGTTTTTTTCCACATGTATGCAGCAGCCAACAATGGCCGGGCAATAATTTCATGTCCAGAAGCCACAAATATAATGTTTGATTCTAATCCGTTAGTATAAGTATTTGGGTGAGGGTTTGGGATATTTGTGGATTCTGCACATGGAATTATTATCCAACAATGACTGATTTGAATAAAAGAAATAATTCAAATTAAGCATTATTTACCTAAAGTTCTAACAAAACAAAAACGTTTTCCTCAACTTCATGGTGGATTTTGGCTACTTTTATTGACGGTTTAATAACTTTTCATGAAGACCTTCACAGATTAAGTATTCAGATAAAAAACAAGCACTTTTTTGTGACTGCCCTTTTAAGGTCAAGCATCTCGTCAGAAGCCAGACCCATAAAAAAATAGTCACGTATTACCAATTAACGTCAATTTATTTCCATGGAGATGGGAAACAATTACTCAGTTTATAATGGAAATATTTTTGTGTAATCATATACAGGGTGTCTCAAAAAAAACGCAATATTGTTCGGGTTTGCACCATAGTTCAGCTAAAATGACTTTTAGCATTTTACATGAAGGATTAAGAGCCATTTTCAATTCCCAGAGGTGCTTATCTATTGCGCTTTAGAGCTGTATTAATGTCTTGCATATTTAAGTTGTTGCGTTTTTTTTGAGACACCCTGTATAGTGGCACGTGCTGCGTGCATACGCATTACAGGTTAGGGTATTTTGTAACTGGTCGTATTTATGAACGTTCTACTCCCTTTGGAAGCAAATGAATGTTTAATTAACGTATAGTTTGTTGCAACGAATAATCCATACGGGCGAAAAATGTTTGGCCACCGCGAAAAATACATGCACAAAGAATTTATACACTTCGGTAGTGCAGTACACTGATTTAGAATACTCAAATATTGAGTACTACCGGTTAAAAGGTTAAAGGGAGATTATTTTATTTATTTGCCATTTTGTATGAGAGGTATTAATGAATCTTGCCTAGGCATTCTCACGGATTGGCTTGGCCTGAAAATTGTATTAAAACAAAATTCCTCCTATTCTTTAAAGCGGTTTGACAAATGCCTCTGCTGTCGAATTTGTGTTCTCTACGAAATTTAAATCGTTTAGGCATATCCCCGAGTCTTTGCGATGGAATATTGTGCACAAGAAGTTTGGTAAAGTCGAGGCTATCATCAAACGATATGCAGCGTTTAACAAACTACCGTTTCCTGGTAAATTGTTCGAAGAGATAAAGAGTGATGATTTGAACGAATGTGTGCAACACAAGCCAAAGGGAAATGTCATCGATGTCTTTAAATCTCCGAAATTACGGAAGATATCTTTAATACTTTTTTTGGCGTGGTAAGTGAAGTCGTTGATAACACTGTGCAATTCCTCTTAAGAAAAGGCAATCTAAATTTCGCATCTACATTCTTCACATATTTCAAGATCAAATTAATAATTATTATTAGATGTTTATGTTGATTCATGTCCAGTAGCGTAGCCAGCCTGACGATTTGTCCCGCTATGCTAATATTTTGGTGTTCATGGACTGTGAAAACAAATAAATTTCTAAAGAAATGAATTATTATAGTAACTCGAAATTTACATAGCGGGACAAAATCGTCAGTGGCTACACCACTGTTAATGTCTGGGTAGGCAAGCTATACTTTCGAAAGACTAATGCCCTGTTTTCCACCTTCAATCATATCGTAGCGAACTGACGTAGCGAATTCCCTGGGTATCCCTGGGTGTCCCTGGTGCCCGAGGGAAGTACCCCTACGAAAGTACGAAAGACCCTTGGTACGAGGTTGGGTCCATAGAGCAATGGAGCTAGGCCCTGGGGACGAGGATGGGTTGGGTCATCTAAACAGCGCATTTAGTTTCAAATAGTGCTGTGTGGTCAGTTATAAATGCGTCATAAATATACGTTTTATTTAGGTTCACGTTTTCGGCCGGATTTTATGGTCTGGCTTTTCATATATCCTTCCTATTTGGTGACAAATATTTGAACTTTGCATTAAGCTGCATTATGGATGTGATTATCGGAAGCAATTTGATCTGGATTATACCCAGGTAAACTCGACATGGGAAGATTTTGAAGACAAGATTGCCGTAGTGTCACCAACCAGTAGCGTAGCCAGCCTGCCGATTTGTCCCGCTATGCTAATATTTTGGTGTTCACTGACTGTGAAAACAATAGATTTCTAAAGACATGAGTAATTATAATAACTCGAAATTTACATAGCGGGACAAAATCGTCAGGCTGGCTACGCCACTGTCACCAACCATTGCTTATAGCTTTTGTAACCAAGTGCAAACTAAAAATACTTTACCTGCACAGCCATGCACGATAAAGCAACGCTTAATCCGTATAGATTATTCATCGTGTAAGGCCGAGTATAAGACTAAGTAGTACACAAAAGCACAAGTGTCAAGTTATTCACTTGTTAGTATTTTCTAGGTATGGTCGTCGTCGTCCAATGACCATACTCTTCTTTGTCAGCGCCGTGGCAAACGCTGTATGTTCCATCATGTCTCTGGAATCTGGTAAGTTCACTTTTCGTATTGCTAGCAGAATATTATCATTCCTTAAAGGCGGTGTTAAACTATGCAACATTCCTTGATTCTTCGAAGGTAGGTTACAGTTGATTTCATAAAACTTTGGGCGCTCCAGTTATGTTTGGAAGCTGTCAATAGGCGAGAAGTTGTCACTTCTGTTTAGTAATTCGCAACGAAGTTCGAATCGAACTTCGGAATTTCAAAGCAATTTCAATGCAGCAAAGAAATATTATTGTAATTGCTTTTTTAGTGGTATTTTAAAGTCGCCATTTTATAGCGATTTAGTCAAATTGTTCGCAAAGTTCGATTGGGAAATGGCTAATTAGCGAATGATTCCAAAATCCAATATGACTAGACAAGCTGGCGCCAACTGGGAGTCTCGGCGGTCAAAGGCTTCCAAAAATGTATCAAACCTCTATTCTAAGAACATCACGGTTTGAATTAAAAATAACGATTGATCTGCTTTCTTCATTACGTTTTGTTTTTGATGCCCGCGTTAAGTCGGCATGAGCAGATTTTCAAATCGGCAAAACCCGTGGCCGTGTGAGCGAAACACCCTTGGCCTTGACAGTTCATATAAACACGTTTTATTTATAATATTAACGATTTACAGGTTCCGTTAAGTTTGTTGGAACAGCCTTTGCGATAATTGGGAAAGCTTCGATAGGAACCAGTCTAGCTATTGGTTATATATACACATCCGAAATCTATCCAACTGTAGTAAGGTAATAATAAGTTATATAACACGTCAGGAAATATAAGTTATATAAAATACAATACATATAGTTGCATGCATTTGTGTGTAGTTAGATCCGAAAATCCATCACATCGATGGTTAACACTTTTATGACATGTATTATATAATATTTGGAAACTGTGGACTCCCCTAATGCCATAGACTTGATGCATATTAACTTAATAGATTGTACAGTTGATGTTTGATTTTAGATTTTGATCATAAAGATTAATATTGTCAATTTTTCATTACCCCGTCTTTCACTTTTCGTCAGCCCAACCCACTAGGCCTGTAAATAATGCATGCATGACCAGTCCCTATCGTCCTTGTCCAATCTTCCTCGGCATTACCTTTGTGGAAACTATGTTGAAACCATAAAAGTTATATGAGAAAAGCTTACGCATCTATTTCTTGGTGTCAATTTAACAGAAATGTAGGTTTGGGGATGAATACATTTTGGACAAGATTAGGAGGAATGGCTGCTCCACAAATTTTCTTTCTTGTAAGTGTTATTTTCCTCCGCTGGTATGTTTCCAATCTTCCAATCGTTATTCGTACATCAGCAAAAGATTGTATCCATGCATAACAATACTGAATATAAAAACAGTTGTATTTGGGTTCACCGAAGCAGATTCGACTTGATTTATTTTATTTTTGTTTCCAGGGAAAACATACATCTCCTTTTGTTCCTTATACTATTTTATCTATTCTGTGTTTGATGAACGGATTTTTTACTCTTCTCCTCCCCGAGACTGAAAACCAAGGTTTGAAAGATAGAATGGAGGTTTCCAAAACATCATTGATGGAAAAGGAAAATGGTGTCATTAGTAAACCAGACTCTGACATAAAGAGGGTAGAGTGTTATGAGACAGCTATCTGATGAACTAAATTGAATTAAAAATAACTATTGGCGGGAATCTGCGGGCTATCTGCATGTACAATAACTTATTTTTTCAAAAAAACATACGGTAATAAAATTATCAGGTTTTGGTTACTGCAGGCAAGCTATACCACACAGATATTCAAAAGGTTGAACAATTTGAAACGTTTCAGCGATTTATGTAGCTCTGGGTGGGTGGAACGGTGGTTCCAACATGCTTATATAACATGGGGACAATATGAATATGTATACACCCACAATTAAGCTTCAAGGCAGGCAACACGAAGCATATACTTGTACCCAGGATTAGTAGATTTCTGGCGAAGGTCCAGCGCGCCGTCTGCATGTTGAGCAACACCACCGCTATCGCTGAGGCATGGGCTCGTCTCGACCACAAATTTGATCTGATGTACGCGAAGCGGGCGTTCGTCCACTGGTACGTTGGTGAAGGCATGGAAGAAGGCGAATTCTCGGAAGCTCTTGGAAAAGGATTATGAAGAAGTTGGTGTTGACAGCGTTGAGGCAGAAGGAGAGGAAGAAGGAGATGAATACTAAATTGACTCTCACTGCGTTTGTCTAACATGAATATTGCGTTGTAAGTTTTTGAAAAAATATATTTTGAAAAATAATATCTTTTTGGTTAAATTACTCGTCGAGGGGAGTTTCTTGCTGAATAGGAAAACTGGGAACCGAAGAAATTGCTTTGTGGTAAATTTTTAAATTTGTAGTATTTTCTTTTTAAAATTTCTTTGTCTTTAAAATTCACGTCCAATATAGAAAATTCGCTCTAACTCAAGCATGTCTTCACTTCCCATCACCACCCTACCCGACAGCCCTTGCACTGGCGCCTCCACTGAGCTAAAATTGTAGAAGGTTACTGGTTAATCAGGATTTATGGATTCTATCGGTTATATAACCTGTTCAACAACCGGCTCATCTGATTCCGGTCGCGTGACAATAACATAGTCTGATGACTGATCACCGTGACTGATGTTTTCAATTTTCGGAAAATCATTGTATCAAATTAGGTCTATTTTGTATCAGATTACACAAGCTATTTCCTGTCTGGACATACTAAATAATTATGACAATTTAATATCGCAAGAAGATGAAATCGTCCAATATTGACGATCTACTGGATAATTTAGGCAAACCTGGCAAACTCCAAAGCTTGTCGTTTTTATGTCTGTGTGCAAATTTATGGATTGTTATGACGAATCACATGGCATCCGTGTTTTTCAACGCGAAGACGGACCATTGGTGTAAAATCAATGGCAACGGCAGCTCTGGTGTACGGCATCTCGTAACAAAAAGTGAACACATTCACGCTTGTTATGTATCCATTGGAAATAACAGCGATAAAGCGGAATGCTCTGAATGGACATATGACTTGCCCGAGGGAGAAAAAACTGTAGTATCTGAGGTAACGATGAATTTTAACTTCAGGATATGAGAGTTCACAGTTGTCGATTTATATTTTGGGTCAGTCAAAACAAAGCATAGCAGCTTACATTTGAATATATTTATATGTAACAAGACGCCAGGTGCCGTGCAGGTGCCAGTTTTTAATATAAAGCTTCTGAACATAAACAGTACAGTTCATACTCATTTAATTTAGATGCCTTGCGAACCTAAATGTTGTTCGATCGCGACATTCAGAAGCACATCGTACTTTAAAAAGAATACGAGCGGCCGATCTGTATGGGTATTTACACTGGCGAGTGCGTACGTAGCACGAGCCATTGTAAATCCCATACAGATCGGCCGCGAGTATTTTAACGTGCTTGTGAAATGAATAAATTAAGCTTAATGCATATTGTGGCATGTGTGTAACAAAGTTATGAATACTAATTAAGATTGGTTGTATCAAAGTTAATATATTTTAATATATTTCAATGTGTCATAATGAAATTGCAGTATTTTTTTATGAAACGCTTAATGACCTGAATTTTCCAAATAATTTGTATTCCAAGAATATATAGATCATAACTATACTGTGTTTCTTAAAAGCAAACAATGAATTTTGCAACTTTACACTAAAATAAAAGGACATACTATTTGTAATACAAGGCCAACAAAATGGCAGACCTCAGGTCAAAATATTAAAATTATTGCGAGGACCTCCCGCTCCGATTTCCTTCAAAATATGCATATTTCACTATATATCACTAGCTCAACAGTTAATACATAAAAGCATACAAATGTCCCAAACATGGATAAGTGGAAAATCATATTTTTTCACATTTTTTACCATTTCAACCTATTTGTAGAAATGGAGCTAGTCTCACACATTTGTGTCAATAAAACTTGACTTAATATCTGACTTAATATGGCTTTATGGAATACAAATTACGTCAATAAAAACTGACAATATCCAGCTATGACTGCCTATACTTTGTCTTGATGTTTACGAACGATTGCGTCAAAAATATCACAAAATATACAAGGAATAGAACGAATCGTGGAAAAAAAGCAAAATAAACTACTCTCGGGAAATAATGAACAATTGAAGAGACATTAAAATGCAACGACAATCTGATTTTAAAATATTTGCATAAAAGGGTCAAACATCGTCACCACAGGGGTACTTTACCCGCAATAAATGCATTAAATATAAAATAAAGCAGCAAAATTAGCCGTACCTGGAAAAGTTCGATAGCCAAACATCACTCTTCTAGCTCTCTCCAAAAATAGTCGCAGTCGTTTCCTTCCAAAAATAAGGTGTCAGGCTTGCAGATATCCCAGGCTAAACTGAACTTATTACGGACAATTCATTTCTTGTGTTTATTCTGAAATCGTAATGCACCCAACTGGAAAATTACCCTGGTAATTCACCGAAAGCATGCAACCACGCCGCCAATCTCGCGCAAGGCATGACGGTATTTTTGAGCGCTCATTACTCGATATTCTAAAAAATCTCCTCTTAATTAACAATTCATGAGACCTTTATGGAGAATTACAGATGTATACATGTGACCTAAATACGTACTGCGCAATGATTGCAAGTTAGACTCATTAATTATTCATGAATTTCACAAATTTACTCAAAGTTCCTCAGTTTTGGAGGAATTGCCGTATCATGCGAGCGAAATCGAATCGCGCATCGGAAAATTAGTCGGAGATTTTAAGCTGTCAGTGTGCACCACAACTCTTGGGAGACAAAGCTATGACGTTCATAAATACGGTCACATACATTATTCAAATACTAGTATATTTCGCACCAAAACACACTTGCGACGACAAAAAATAAAAAAATAATAAATAAATAAAAGAAAACAAAAACAAAACAACACCGGGGCGAAAATAACTTCGTCGCTGACAGGTCAAATGACTTTGCCAACAATAACGGTTGAATTACATGTGCAAAAACCATCATCAAAATTCTTCATTATATATATTTATACATTACAGTTTGACCTTGTTTGTGATGACGCCTATAAAAGTGATCTGACAACAACAATCTATTTTGCTGGTGTGATGATCGGAGGAGTAGTCTTTGGGATGCTTGCCGATAAATATGGCCGAAAACGTATTGTTATTTTGACATTGTTACTATCTGGCATTGTTGGTGTTGCAATTTTTTTGTTGAGATATTATGCAGCCTATATTGTGCTTAGGTTCTTCTTGGGGTTTTTTATGCAGGTAAGCAACTTATGTGTTTTCCTTCAAGCTTTGGGTTAAATATTGGTTGGCAATGCAACCACTTGCTGAAACATATTCATCCACAAATTAGAGCTGGGTATCATGTTCTATTACTTTGTCTGAATGTTCTTGTATTTCAGTTCCATTTGCTTTATAGGGTATACAGAACTCGTCTTTTATCCTTGCCTTGGAAATACTGTCCATGAAGTATCGAAGTACTGGTGGTATTATATTTCTTCTATCTGGTGGTATTGGCATGTTATTCCTTGATTTTCTTGCATATGTTTTAAAAGATTGGAGTTATGTCCAACTAACCACATCATTGCTACCCTTTCTGCACCTCGTGGCAATATGGTGAGGGTTTCTACCTACAACTTAAAAAAATGTTTCTGTCGTCTCATGAGCCTTGTTTCAGCTGTTTCCGGCAATGTGGCTGATGTGATAGTTTTTTCCACATGTGTGCAGCAGCCAACAATGGGTAATAATTTCATGTCCAGAATATAATCCGTGATTGATTTGATTTTAATCCTTTATTATAAGTATTTGGGTGAGGGTTTGGGTCAGGTTTAGGATTAAAAGTTAGTATTATATTTGTGGATTCTACATATAGAATTATTATCCAGCAATGACTGATTTGAATACAAGAAATAATTCAAATTAAGCATTGTCTACCTTTTTAACTAAACAAAAACGTTTTTCTCGACTTCATGGTGAATTTTGGCTACTTTTATTGAGGAATATGATTACTTTTCACGAAGACCTTCAGAGACCTTTTAAATATTCAGATGAAAAACAAAAACAAGCACTTTTTTGGGACTGCCTTTTCAAGGTCCAACAACTCGTCAGAAGCCAGGGCCGGTTGTATAAAAGCCGGATAGCGCTATCCATCGGATAGTGATTTTTTCAACCGTTCTAAAAATGCTTGAAGAGCAATAAATGGAACCAACAATTGTTGAAAAGGATCCTCAATTTAGGAATACAAAGATTTAATCAAAGTTGTACCCAACAACGGGCGATTTTAAAGCTATTGAAAAAACCACTATCCGGTGGATAGCGCTATCCGGCTTTCAGCCGGCCCTAGACCTAGAAAAAATTACGTCACGTATTACCAAGTTGTGCGTTCATGCGCGGTACAGGTTAGGGTATTTTGTAACTGATCATATTTATTTATGAACGTTCTACTCTGTTTGGAGCCAAATGAATGTTTAATTAATGTATAGTTTGTTGCAATGAGTAATCCATATGCGCATGCGCAACTTTATTGTAATTTTTGGCCACCATGCACGAGAAATACATGCATGAAGAGTTTATACACTTCGATAACTCAATTGGAATACTTAAATATTGAGTAGTGAGTACTACCGGTTAAATGGTAGATTATTTACCATATGGTATGAGAGGTATTAATTAAATCTAGCCTTGACATTCTGATTGGCTTAATGGCCTAAAAAAAATATTAAAACGAAATTCTTCCTATTCTTTAAAGCGGTTAGACAAATGCCTCTGCTGTTGAATTTTTGTTCTCTACGAGATTTAAATCGTTGTGTTTAGGCATATCCCCGAGTCTTTGCGATGGAATATTGTGCACAAGAAGTTAGGTAAAGTCGAGGCTATCATCAAACGAACTGCAACGTTTAACAAACTACCGTTTCCTCGTAAATTGTTTGAAGAGATAAAGAGTGATGATTTGAACGAAAAATGTGTGCAACACAAGCCCAAGGGAAATGTCATCGATGTCTTTAAATCTCCGAAATTACGGAAGATATCTTTAATACTTTCTTTGGCGTGGTAAGTGAAGTGGTTGATAACACTCAATCTCGTTCCCCGAGCCCGCGATTCCTCTGGCGAGAAAACGAAGGCTCTGGGATAATCCAAACCAGAAATGATTCTGATTGGTTGTTCACGCCGTTTTAATTTTGAAATACAAAAAACCGTTACAAATCGCAAGCCAGGATTTCTGGCTTTTGGTTTGGATTATCCCAGAGCCTTCGTTTTCTCGCCAGAGGAATCGCGGGCTCGGGGAACGAGATTGGATAACACTGTGCAAGCCCTCAATAAATAATAATAATAATTTTTAGGCAATCTAAATTTTGCATAATATTCAGCCAAATGTAGATCTACATTTTTAATTAAAGATCAAATTGTTAATTATTATTAGATGTTTATATTGATTCATGTCTCATGTCTGGATGCCTGGCAAGCTATACTTTCGAAAGATTTTAAGCCTGTTTCCACTTTAATCACATCGTAGCGGAACGTAGCGAATTTCCTGGGTGCCCTGGTACCCCAGGCAATATAAACAGTAAACAGCGCCTTTAATAGTGCTGTGTGGTCAGTTATAAATGCGTCATGAATATACTTTTTATTTAGGTTTACGTTTTCGGCCGGATATTATGGTCTGGCTTTTCATATATCCTTCCTATTTGGTGACAAATATTTGAATTTTGCATTAAGCACCATCTTGGATGCGATTATCGGAAGCAATTTGCTCTGGATTATACCCAGGTAACCTCGACATGGGAAGATATTGAAGACAAGACTGCCGTAGTGTAACCAACCATTGGTTATAGCTTTTGTGACCAAGCGCAAACTAAAAATACTTTACCTGCACAGCCATGCGCGATAAAACAACGCTTAATCCGCATATAGATTATTCATCGTGTAAGGCTGTGTGTAAGGCTATGTGCACACGTTGACGAGCGTTGTCACACTTGTTTTCATTCCGAAACGTTTCAAACACCGTCAATTTACAATGGAAGTTGAAGCTAATTTAACATATTAAGCATATTTTCCTTGGATCGTGTGGACCAGGCGTCTAAGCGATAAAATAGACAAAAACGAATTTGAAAACGCTCACCAAAAACGACGCTCGTGTGCACATGACAGAATTTGACAATGACGCAAGTGTAACGAACTACTAAGCACTAACAAGGCAACAATTTTATAGACTACCTCATTGATTATTCAAAGCTGGAGTTGCTACCACTTTTTGAAATTGTAAAAAAATTTCTAGAGAAGGAAATTAGTAATAACTGTATATCTACAGTTATACCCATATCTCCACAAATGTTCTTACAATTTCAAAAAGTGGTAGCAACTCCAATTTAGAATAATCCCTGGTCCTGGACTAGTGTTGTTGATCCTTTGTTGACGATTTTGTAGCTGTCAGGGAATTCGCATTTGCACCGCGACCAGTTGATCAATTTATTCTGATTAACCTTTGCTATTTGCTTAAGTCCTATAATCCTGAAACGTCAGTTTTACATTGCAATTTGCAAATCGTGCAGAATTAAGCAGTACACAAGAGCACAAGCGTCAAGTCATTCACTTGTTAGTATTTTCTAGGTATGGTCGTCGTCGTCCAATGACTATACTCTTCTTTGTCAGCGCCGTGGCAAACGCTGTATGTTCCATCATGTCTCTGGAATCTGGTAAGTTCACTTTTCCTATTGCTAGCAGAATATTATCATTCCTTAAAGGCGGTGTTAAGAGCCCCGTTTGCACGATACTCAATTTATTGGCACGGCATGCACGGCTAAAATGGGTATCCGTGGCCATTTTATTTGTGGTCGGCCTTTGTTTTGGTAGCCTGAACACTGATAAGGGTAAGGGTAAGGAACACGGGTAAGGGAACCAATTTTATCCGTGCCGTGCCAATAAATTGAGTGTAGTGTAAACGGGGCTAAGGTCTGTTCACACGATCCAATTCATTCTGATGAATGTTTTATAGTCTGTTGTCTTATTGTAATGTATATGAGCAACAATCAACAAATCAACTGAAGCCAATGCACTACTACTGATCAGACCGGTTCTGTCAGTACAGACAAATAAATTGCTGGTATTTCAGAGTGTCTTAAGAAATCTGCATTCAGATTTAATGTTATTTACATCTGATTAGCCGGAAAAATGCTGTTTCCCCGCTATATTTTTAACGAAATCCTCTATTTCAATTCAAAATACGACCGGTCTGACCATTTTGGCCGCTTCATGGAAAGCGCCCATAGTTCGCGAGCGGCCAAAGTTTTATGAAATCAACTGTAAATGCATGGTTCCTGCGTATCGCGATTCTGGTAATAACTCATAACCAATTTGACGCTTCTTGCTTTTTACTTTTCTAAACCTTTTCTAAAATTAGCCATATCTAGCTAAAATGGTGTTCAGCTAATTAGCAAATGATTCCAAAATCCAATATGACTAGACAAGCTGGCGCCAACTGGGAGTCTCGGCGGTCAAAGGCTTCCAAAAATGTATCAAACCTTTATTTTTAGAACATTACGGTTTAAATTAAAAATAACGATTGATCATGGGAAGCTTTTCAAAACCCGTGTGAGCGAAACACCCTTAACAGTTCATATAAACAAGTTTTATTTATAATATTCAATATCATCTTCAGTAACAGGTTCCGTTAAGTTTGTTGGAACAGCTATGGCGATAATTGGGAAAGCTTCGATCGCATCCAGTATAGCTATTGGTTATATATACGCATCCGAAATCTATCCAACTGTAGTAAGGTAATAAGTTTTATTATATGAACATGCATGAGTGTTATATAGAGTAAAATAAAAAAATGAAGGCTTTAGCTCATTAACATAAGGTTCGGCACGTGAAAAGTTTGACGTCTGAAACAAGTCTAATACAATACATATCGTTGCATGCATTTGTGTGTAGTTAGATCCGAAAATCCATCACATCGATGGTTAACACTTTTATGACATGTATATTATAATATAATTGGAAACTGTGGACTCACCTAATGCTATAGACTTGATGCATTTTAACTTAATAGATTGTACAGTTGATGTTTGATTTTAGATTTTGATCATAAAGATTTATATTGTTAATTTTTCATTACCCCGTCTTTCACTTTTCTTCAGCCCAACCCACTCTATATGCATGCATGCATGATCGATCCCTATCGTCCTTGTCCAATCTTCCTCAGGATTACGTTTGTGGAAACTATGTTGAGACCATAAAAGTTATGAAAAAAGCTTACGCATCCATTTCTTGGTGTCAATTTAACAGAAATGTAGGATTGGGGATGAATACATTTTGGACAAGATTAGGAGGAATGGCTGCTCCACAAATTTTCTTTCTTGTAAGTGTTATTTTCCACGCTGGTATGTTTGTGCAGCCAGAGCAGACTGCATGGTGATATATCGATATCTAGACTGATGATAAAAAAGCCCACGCACATTTCCCTGAAGCTACAGTATATAGTTTTTGTGAGCTTCGATTGGAAGTGCTTGACATCCAACTGTGGCGTAGCCAGGCCGACAATTTGGACATGCTATGGACTTATTAAATTCTATAGAATTTCATCGTTTTCACAGTCAATAAACACCAAAATATTAGCATAGCATGACTAAATTGTCAGGATGGCTATACGCCACTGACTTCCAATCGTTGTACATCAGCAAGAGATTGTATCCATGCATAACAATATATTGAATGTAAAAACAGTTGTATTTGGGTTCACTGAAGCAGATTCGACTTGATTTATTTTATTTTTGTTTCCAGGGAATACATACATCTCCTTTTGTGCCTTATACTATTTTATCTGTTCTGTGTTTGATGAACGGATTTTTTACTCTTCTCCTCCCCGAGACTGGGAACCAAGGTTTGAAAGATAGAATGGAGGTTTCCATGACATCATTGATGGAAAAGGAAAATGGTGTCATTAGTAAACCAGACTCTGACATAAAGAGGGTAGAGTGTTATGAGACAGCTATTTAATGAACTAAATTGAATTAAAAATAACTATTAGCCGGAATCTGTGGGCTATCTGCATGTACAATAACTTTTTTTATACTGAAAAAATACAATAGTAAAACTCTCAGGTTTGGTTACTGCAGGCAAGCTATACCGCACAGATATTCAAAAGGTTGAACAATTTAAAACGTTTCAGAGATTTATCTCAACAGCGCATGCTATGGAACCATCGGCATATGGCATGTGTTCATCCAACATGCTTGGCTCCCATCCCAGGGCCGTAGCTTGACCGTTAATTGGAGGGGGGGAGTGTATATTCATATATTTATGCTTTTATACCAAGGGCGCAGCCAGCCTGACGATTTTGTCCCGTTATGTAAATTTCGAGCTATTATAATTATTAATGAAATCTATTGTTTTCACAGTCAGTGAACATTAAATATTAGCATAGCTGGTCAAATCGACAGGCTGGCTACGCTGCTGTTATAACGTAGGGCAATACTGTGTGACTATGTATATACAACCACAATTAAGCTTCAAAGCCTTCAAGGCAGGCAACACGAAGCATATTTGTACCCAGGATTGGTAGATTTCTGAATAAGCCAAATATTATTTATTAACATAACCATTCTATGCCATTTCGTTCTTTCGCGCCATGCAATAACAACATGCAGAGGCTTAATTATTTATTCAGTAATTTACCAACTGTATACCACACGATTACGTAGGTGTTTTAATCATTACGGCATAAAAATTATGTTGGAAAGCAAAATACAGGGTGTCTCAAAAAAAACGAAAACCTTTGAAATCACGCATAATAATGTAATTGTTAGAGTTTGAATGCCTAAGGCTAAGCACTCTGTTGGGACCCACAGGTGTGTAAATGTTTGCCATAAGCATTTTTATGCACGCATATGATGCAGTAAAATTTGCAAAGTAAAATTAGCAAAAATGATATTTATTAACAATATTTACAATTTAAAAATGTGGATAACAGTATTTAAACGTGCATCTCAATCACCATGACCTTCGACATGTCCCCTTTCTCTAGCAACACAAAGCATTTAGCATTTTATAAGTTGCATTAAATCCCCACGGGCTAAAATTCGTTAACACGTCATTCAAATTTTAACAATGAGTGATTTCAATAGTTTTTTTTGAGACACTCTGTTGTTCTTTCCTGCTATATAAAAATTAAATCGTTGGACTAATACGACATGTTTAAAGTGACGCCGTATTTTTTGAGACAGGCTGTATATTATGTGTATTAAACCTGATACACGTTGATATTCAGTCTGATCAATATTGAAGCGAGGTTATTAAGGGAAGATCAAGCACCAAGGCTTATAAGGTTGGTAATCGAGAATAAAAGGATATATATATATACCACAAATAATTAAAGTTGAAATGATCGTTATACAATAAACAAGTGTTGGGCTAGCCGCGATGGAGGAATATTGATTCTCTAGACTTGCACGGTTTGATGGTAACAGAGAGTAGGGGAATCGAGTTCGGTAAAGGCATTTAACTAAAAGGTAGACTACAGTCGGTAAGGTAAACAAACGTTGTGTTTAATGTTTCATCGTTATATCTCTTTAAAATATCCATCAGAATATTTATTACTATTTTAGTGTAAAATGAATAAGAGACACAGTTTATGTTCAAAGAAATTCAAAACATGCGAAATTTGTGCAATTTCTAAATCATGGAGTCCCCCAATGTTATGAGCAGAGCCGATGCGCAGAAGCCGTCTTGAAAACTTTAATGCTAATTCTTTGTTTCTTTGAAGCTCATCGGAAAATCAGGTTTGGTTGCTAAACAAATGCCGAGCATGCGAATCGATCGATGTGCTTTCGGTGTGGCAAAACCGCATACAAACGAAAACGGAGTTTTAGTGGGCAGTAAATGCAATTGGACATGCATAAATTAGCTTCCTTTCTCTCCAAACAATTCATTCATAGGCCCACTTAGCGGTACGCGAATATTGCAGTATTATTAAACCATGACATGCCAGACATGGCTTTGTTAGGTAGAAAAAGATGTGTTCGTTTTATGGTGGTGGTCGCCTTCTATGCACATAAACAATTTATTTAATGACGCATTTCTCATCACCATTAAATTGATGTTCTTCCTGCACTTCAGTCCAATGGCCAAAACTCAGTTCCAAAATTCGCAAACAACACAACGAAGACAAATTAACTTTTGAGGAGAATGTTTTCGTAGTAAAGTAGAGATATACATGTGACAAGACATACACATTACGTTATATTACAAATACTGAAAATATACTGATCATATAGTTCATTGTAGTTCTTATAGAAGCGGAGTACGTTTGCTAGCATGCAGGGCAGTTTGGAATGGGTCAACGAGAACGATTTTTGAAGCAATCAGACAGTTCTCTCGTGCCAATACAATGAGTTTTCACGAACAACTGTTGGTCAATGCGTGTACAGATATCTCCAGGGGAAAGGGCGCTGGGCGAACTTCATATTCACAGCAGAACGTTAAACGGCAAACATGCATTTCGGATGAAACTTGACATTTTTACAATGTTTCTCATCATGCAAATTTGACACGACGGCTGGTAAAATTCTTACTGTTTTACACGCTGTCACGATGTTAATACCTCTCCAGAGTTTCAAAGCCGGATGACAATGGTCAAATTTAGCGGTTAAAAGATAGTTTGTTGAAACCGAACGCGAAGGCCAAAAACGACTGGATGTTATTTATCGTTATTTCTTCGAGAAACCGACTTTTCGACCATTCGAAAGATTTCGAGTCAAAAACGATTGGATGTTATTTATCGTTATTTCTTAGAGAAACTGACTTTCCGACCATTCGAAAGATTTCTGGTCATAAACGATTGGATGTTATTTATCGTTATTTCTTGGCGAAACTGACTTTCCGAACATTCGAAAGATTTCAAGTCAAAAACGACTGGATGTTACTTATCGTTATTTCTTGGAGAAACTGACTTTCCGAACATTCCAAAGATTTCAAGTCAAAAACGATTAGATGTTATTAAAACGATTGGATGTTATTTATCGTTATTTCTTTGAGAAATCGACTTTCCGACCATTCGAAAGATTTCAAGTCAAAAACGATTGGATGTTATTTATCGTTATTTCTTGGAGAAACCGACTTTCCGACCATTCGAAAGATTTCGAGTCCAAAACGATTGGATGTTATTAAAAACGATTGGATGTTATTAAAACGATTGGATGTTATTTATCGTTATTTCTTGGAGAAACTGACTTTCCGAACATTCGAAAGATTTCGAGTCCAAAACGATTGGATGTTATTTATCGTTATTTCTTAGAGAAACTGACTTTTCGACCATTCGAAAGATTTCGAGTCAAAAACGATTGGATGTTATTTATCGTTATTTCTTAGAGAAACTGACTTTCCGAACATTCGAAAGATTTCGAGTCAAAAACGATTGGATGTTATTTATCGTTATTTCTTAGAGAAACTGACTTTTCGACCATTCGAAAGATTTCGAGTCAAAAACGATTGGATGTTATTTATCGTTATTTCTTAGAGAAACTGACTTTCCGAACATTCGAAAGATTTCGAGTCAAAAACGATTGGATGTTATTAAAAACGATTGGATGTTATTTATCGTTATTTCTTAGAGAAACTGACTTTCCGACCATTCGAAAGATTTCGAGTCAAAAACGATTGGATGTTATTAAAAACGATTGGATGTTATTTATCGTTATTTCTTAGAGAAACTGACTTTTCGACCATTCGAAAGATTTCGAGTCAAAAACGACTGGATGTTATTTATCGTTATTTCTTAGAGAAACTGACTTTCCGACCATTCGAAAGATTTCGAGTCAAAAACGATTGGATGTTATTTATCGTTATTTCTTTGCCATGGAGAAACTGACTTTCCGATCATTCGAAAGATTTCTGGTCAAAAACGATTGGATGTTATTTATCGTTATTTCTTAGAGAAACTGACTTTCCGAACATTCGAAAGATTTCGAGTCAAAAACGATTGGATGTTATTTATCGTTATTTCTTTGCCATGGAGAAACTGACTTTCCGAACATTCGAAAGATTTCGAGTCATAAACGATTGGATGTTATTTATCGTTATTTCTTGGCGAAACTGACTTTCCGAACATTCGAAAGATTTCAAGTCAAAAACGATTGGATGTTATTAAAACGATTGGATGTTATTTATCGTTATTTCTTTGAGAAATCGACTTTCCGACCATTCCAAAGATTTCGAGTCAAAAACGATTGGATGTTATTAAAAACGATTGGATGTTATTTATCGTTATTTCTTGGCGAAACTGACTTTCCGACCATTCGAAAGATTTCGAGTCAAAAACGATTGGATGTTATTTATCGTTATTTCTTGGAGAAACTGACTTTCCGAACATTCGAAAGATTTCGAGTCCAAAACGATTGGATGTTATTTATCGTTATTTCTTGGAGAAACTGACTTTCCGACCATTCGAAAGATTTCGAGTCAAAAACGATTGGATGTTATTAAAAACGATTGGATGTTATTTATCGTTATTTTTTGGAGAAACCGTTTTTCAAGAAAATTTCAACATTATACAATGTCCTTGGTTGGCATGTTGAGCTAGATTTTCAACGTTTGTAAGGGAAGAATTTCCCTAGATTTTGAAGGGAATAATTTGTATGCAATGAATATGAATATTTTATATATTATATATATTCATTGCTTTACGTTAAATTATTTTTTTCATTGCATGAACCAGTATATATAGGTCCCTGGTGCCATTATCTTGATCAGATCTTTGAGTAAGACAATTCGATAATTTTAGTCAAGTGAATGTTTCGAATAGCATCATGTAAAAGTGGTTTGCGGTGCCGGACCATATTCGAATTTAGTAATTTGGTGAACACTGAACTTAAACATCATACAATGTACTTGGTTCAAGCGATTTGATGTTTCAACAAGAGTGGACTTCGGCTGCCGAAGACGGGACCGTTTCGTCGAATACGAGCCACAATGCAGCCCTTCAGTGATCTACGATGCGTAACGTTTGAAAACCTTCGGAAATGCGTGTCGCCTTTCAGGCCTGTTAAACCCGGAATGTATATTGCTTGTTCTAATGAGGTCAAACGCCCGACCAATGGCTCAACATGCTCCTTCTTCATCGCAGTTATCCTTGGCAAAACCAAAGAAAAAAGACGCAAAGAATATAATTCAGAATAAGAAGAAGTATACTGAGTACTGACAGAGATGTGGCGGATTGACGGTTCTACAAATGTAGGATCAGTGACTTGTATTTATTTGGAATAAGAACTTCTCCCGAAAGAGGTTTGTGAAACTAGACGTGGCAGCCATTGCATGCCAACAAAACTTCAACGAGGGTCATAAGTAGTTTTATTGAATTTTTGCCGCCTAGTTTTCGTTATTTCTAGTGGACTGAATCGTGAAAGGTATTAGTCCACAATAGACAGACCTTCCCCCTTTTAGCTTCCAAGCGCGTGATGGTAGTTGATTATTAAGGTCAAGCGTTGTCATTTCGCCATGTCCATGCAGGAGCGATTTAGTTAAACAAAGAAGCAAAGAGAATCGTCAAGGTTTTTTACAAACAAAATCGCTTCTATAAGCAGAGCGATATCGTAACTTAAAGTTGCTTGATAATGAACTACCGTCACGCATTGCGCGCTTGAAAGCTAAAAGGAAAAAGGTCTATTGTAATACAAAACGATGTAAAATCATGCTCACTTGAATCGGCCTGGGAGTAAAAAAGCTTAAGATGCACGAAATCTAATACGCGAACGTGAAATGTTTAGGGCTTCTTTCCATTTACGCTAAATCTTTGCCGTATATTTATGTTATATTTGAAAAAGCTAGGTGAATAAATCGAAAGAACTTAGTTTTCTGGGAATTTTGGTATGCATTTGTTGACTCAAGTGTTAAATAATGCAAATTTGGAAGCATTTAAAATTTTGCAGAAATCAGTCATTAGGGGGCTTCAGCATGGACTACAAGTACGAGATTCGTCGTGCGATTCGCTTACGCCATCTGACGAAACTTGCAGTCGTTGAGCTTTGAGGTTTGGACAACGAAGCAGTAAATCTAAATCACATGCAATGATTTCAAACCCTTTTGCATGAACCTGAGATTTGCAATGCTTTTTTTCATACTTGTCTTTGTATGTGCTCACAGCTTTTTACATCTTAAATCGTAAAGTCAGTCATTAAGCAAAGTTTTATACTTAAAGCTCGAGGACCACGAGTTTTGCATGATGGGGTGAGCAAACCACGCGCGTGAAAATGACGAATCTTGTAGTCGTAGTCGTACTTATTAGAAACACAGCCATTTTATGCCAATTTTGCGTTGTAGATTTGGTGTAGCTAAAGCTTTTTTTAAAATTTCAAAACTGTGCGTTTCAAACTGGAGAAATATGAAAAAGGATTGGCACCGAGCGACAAATCCCACCATTCTGGTCTCACATTCTCAGGGCAAGTTCTTACTCCAGATGTACACATGGAGATCACTGAGCTAGATAGTGCTATCCACATTATACTATAGTGATATTTTCAATTTTGATAAATTAATTCACTTTTTAGATTCTTCAGAGCTTTGGATGCATGTTTTTTATAACTTTCGGATAATTAATATTTTGTTTGATACTTTAGGAAAAATTTGTTGAACAAATCGATTTTACTATTGCTTGAGAATTAAGGGCTCGAAAAATGGGAAGACTTTGAAGAATCCTTCACGTGAATCAATTTATTAAAGTTAAATTTGATTGAATTTTAAACACGAAAAGGTGAAATGTTTAGAAAAACGGTGAACGTAACGCTATTTCATGCATCTATGAAACTAAAATTAGCGACAAAAGAAATTTTCAAATTGTGATTTTCAAGCAGGCAATTTGGTCGCTATTCGATGTGTCATAGCTCTACCTAATGTTCCTACAAAAGTAGTCCCGGGAAGACGAAAGCAAGGAAAGCATCTTAGCGAAAGATGAAGCCAAAGAATGAAAATGAATGAATGAAAAGGAAGCTGAAGATATGAACGATTGACTACAAGAATTGTGGTGAAGGAACGAGCCTCTTAGATTTAATTAACCGATACGTATGTTTTATTTTACTTGCTGGTCTAATGGCTGCCAATTTACTGTGTCTTTAATGCAATTTACTGTGTTTAATGCCAGATATATTACTCGACCTAATACAATAATATTTAGCTAACTTAGTTAGATGATACTTTACTTGTTTTTATGCTTACCAATTACTGTGAATTATACCAGACATTTTTTCATTTACTAGTCTTTATAATGCAGCACTATTATTTCGGTTAAATGTTTATTATTATATTCTGCCTAATTGTTTTAATTTCACTCTGTATAATGCCAGACGACAAATATTTGCCTAAAGCTAGTTATTTATTGTGTTGCCAGGGAGACCGTTATACTATGTCTCGTCCCAGACTTCCTCGCCTTGTATATAATGGCGGTACCTTTATACTTTGCTTTATTTCTAACGGTTATAATTTAATACCATGCAGACCAACATACTATGTACAATTTTAGACCAAAGTTATTCGCCTAGAGTTAGTCATTATACTGTGTCTAATGCCAGGGAGACCATTATACACTGTCTCGTGCCAGGCTTTTCTACGTTGAAGAGTGCCACTATTTTACTTAACTCTGTCATACTTATCTTAACTCTATACTCTTATAATGCCATACCATTGTAGCCTACCAAAACCAGTCATTTTATTGTGTTAAATGTCAGCGAGACTTTTATACTCTGTCTCGTTTCAGACGTCTTCGCCTTGTAAAATAATAGTGTCCTACTCTGCCATATTCCTACCTATTTTAATTCAATACCAGATCATTTTACTCTATATAACGCCACACCACAGTTTTTTACCTAAATCCTGTCATTGTATTGTGTTTTATTACCAGAGGCCTTTATACATTGCCTCGTACCAGGCTTCTCTACGTTATATAATGGCAAATATATTATTTTGCCTTATTCCTACCATATATAATCTATTGCCAGCTCATTTTACTATGCATAATGCTAGAACACACTTGTTGTCATTATATTGTGTCTAAGCCAGAGAGACCGTTATACTTCGTCTCGGGCGAGGCTTCTCAGCGTTGTATAATGCTAGTATCTTATTCTGATTTATTCCTATATTTTATCTTTTGCCAGATCATTCTACTCTGTACAATGCTATACTATATAAGTCTGCTTCAGTCAAGCATTTCATCGTGTCTAATGCCAGAGAGACTGTTATATACTCTGTCTCGTCCCAAGCTTCTCTACCATCTGTATAATGCTATACTTATCAACTTATGCCAGTTATTTCATTGTGCCTAATGCCAGAGAGACCGTTATATACTCGGTCTCGTGCCAGGCCCTTCTATACATTGTATGACGTCTGTATTTTATATTACCAATTTTAATCTAACACCTAATCCTTTTACTGTGTCATTTTTTTGTGTTTATGGCCAGGGACACTGTTATACTGTCTCGTCCCAGCCGTCTCTACCTTGTACATGCAATACTGTCTTTTAACTCTACCTCACTCAATTTTACTCTGTCAAAGACAATATACAATTTTATATACTATCTATCTAGCTCCATACTGTTTAAGTTAACTTCATTTCATTTATCCACTTATCTAGTGAAGGATGGTTTTGTTGAGAGAAAATGGTGGAGGAGAAGGGAGGGATATAGAATAAAGAAAAAGTGAAGACAGAGAAAAGGGTAACAACGATGAAGACAAAGCAAGCTTCATCATCAATTGGGCCATCCGGCCTCACCAGACCAAACAATGCCACTTCGCGCATCAGCAAGTCTAAAGAAGCCACAAACATTCTCGAAAGTTCTCAGCGGCCACGAATCGTCGATCAACCACAGAGCTACATTGTGCATCGTATTCGGAGAAGCGGCTCCGTCACCAACAGTAGAGGTACCATTCTTGCTAAAACAACAAATCATCTTAACCCCAAGTACATGTTAAAAAAAGGCACTCAAAGGGCGCTTTCCATCTTTCCTGAGTTTTCATATGAGAATTTTTGTTCTAGTTAATATCCGTTTTGAAGATCAGGTAACTGATATTAACCATTTCACTTCTACTATTTTTTTCTGCTATTTGTACTATTTTGTGCTATTTTTTTTTTAGTAGGTGCCAACGGTTTGCCCTAAACGGTTTTGCCTTTTTGTCAATTGCACTTTTTCAATGGTCTATTCCATGACCGTTCAAATGCAAATTTCTGCCCAATTTGCGGCTTCACGATTAGCTAAGTAACTAAGCCATTTATTTGGCTTAATTGTAATTTGGCGTGCTAAGCCATTTGGCGTGATCAAAATAATAGAGCAAACATAATCCTTCGACTTCTCTATATATTATTGTTCACGCGAAGCCCGTTTGGCTTAAACGGTGTTAAGCGCGCAAGAATTGTGAAAAAGTGCAGGAAAACTGCACGTGTATATTCCTAACTGTGTGGTATAAATAAAAATACGCGTACATGCTTCCTATATACATTAAGTTTAACCACCGTTAAGCCAAACGATTTGGGCAGAAAAAAACTTTGTTAAAGGAAAGTATCGGCGTAGAGTTTTCGTCTGGGAGAGCTCGCACTTTAGAGATCAAGAAGACATGATATTGTTATTCTATTTGCGGGTTTTAAATAGAGTTATGATAAATAGAGAAATTTGATTATCACATGCAAGAATTTTTTAGTTTTATATCATTGGAATTTTTTTTGTACGAACATGCACTCAGGACTTTCGAATTTCTTTAACAGATATTTTCAAAATATTTTATTATGCAATATTATCAATGTATCAATGTTTTTCAAAATTTTTCTTGTTGCTTTTAGCTCCTAAGTCCTGAGTGGTCTCCCGTATATACTTTGATACTCTACGCCTATAATGGAAAGCGCCCTGAACAACCTTAAGATCAAGTTGTAAAACTAAATTCGAATTTAGGCCGGCACCGAATTCAGAAGAAAGTATAACATACATGTTTTTGCGAAACATTCACTTGAGTAATTTATTTCAATTATTCGGCACCAGGGAAAAAAATTATTCTGGTATTAAATTTCAACTGCACATCTTGCAGTTGGTTACGTTTAGAAAGTATTGTAACGGCCGAAAATTAAATCTTTTAACATGAAAAATATGGCCGAAATTAATACCATGTTGCCGTTTCCCTTAATAACGCCGTTTTTCGTTTTCCTTAATAACGCCGTTTTCCTTAATAACGCCGTTTCCCTTAATAGCGCCGTTTTCCTTAATAACGCCGTTTTCCTTAATAACGCCGTTTTCCTTAATAACGCCGTTTTTCTTAATAACGCCGTTTTCCTTAATAACGCTGTTTTCCTTAATAACGCCGTTTCCCTTAATAACGCCGTTTTTCTTAATAACGCCGTTTTCCTTAATAACGCTGTTTTCCTTAATAACGCCGTTTTCCTTAATAACGCCGTTTTCCTTAATAACGCCGTTTCCCTTAATAACGCCGTTTCTCTTAAATAATGCCGTTTTCCGTTTTCCGTTTCCCTTATGATTTAACACGATTTGATGCAAGGGATAATCTATTAGTGACATTTGTTGAGAACGTGTTGATTTTCCTAATTTTCACTCAAGATTAAGTTTAACCTAAAATTTCCTGTCCTTGTAAAACCTGTGTAATATTATGGTCTGAATATTTTTCATATTTATAACGTATCGTCTCCTCAAATCTTAATGGCCATTTGGTATTAATAGATACTCAATTGAATGCTGCTAGTTTCGCTTTTTTCAATATAAAACCGAAATCCCAAAATGGAATTAAATTGCTTTCCTTATGCACATTCATGTACTTGCCGATCACGTGTTGTTTTTTGTGATTTTTAATTTAGAATTTCATATCTGAAATCGAATGTCTATTTTCTTATATTCGGTCATTCACCATCATTTAATTTTTTTCTTTTTCAGGATAAACTTCAATTTGTTTCTCCTTTTAGTCATAAATCGCTTGTTTAATTTTACTTTTCCTCTAATAAAAACATCATTGAAGCGAGTTTTAAGTCCTTTTTAAAAACGATTCCTTTTTCAACATTAAACTTCAAACTGAGTGTCAATTCAAATTTTGTAAATTTTAAATCGTTAATCAATGTCGGTGAAGAACATGAACAAATATCTCAATATATGTGTCTTTCATCGCCTGGTTACTCTTCCCTCTTAAAATGAAATTTGAATCTTTATTCTTAAACCTGTCAGTTCTTTCCTCCTGAACTTTCAATTATTATAAACTCCTGTTAATTCAATTGGCTTTATTTTGGAGTTTGGACTTTTTCATATTACGCTTTTCGCCTTACTGTTTCCTTTAAACATGCACTAAACATCGTTGATTCATTTCGTACTCAAATACCAAACTGAAATTTTGCCTCAGTTTTGAACCTTCAATTGAAATCGTTATACTGAAAACAATTTATATACAATTAATAATAACAATCAATTCATTTATTCCGCCATGAAAGTCAAATTTCAAACTAGAATTTCTCTTCTTTGATCACAAACAAACTGCAAGTCGGTGTCGTTTTCCGGTGGTTTCATTGAAAAGATGGTATTTTCCTCACACGTTTAACCGCTTTTTAATCGCATGTCAAATCACTCTGATGATGGAATATGAGAGGTTGGGGACTGCGTGACTTAAAAAACAGTAAGAAAATAAATGGCCGCTGTCGTGGCTGATGGAATGGGCCACGAGAATGGAAAAGTACCGATGAAAGCACGGTTACTTTCTCAAACATGAAACTGCCTATCGACCGCTGTCGTTAAATATTACAGTCTCAATTCTACCGTGAATATCAGATCGAACCCTCATTCGACCCAGGCCTGTTCCCCTGGATCCATCAAACGAGATCTTCCGCAAGTTGTCAGTAAAAAGGTTCACAGATCAACACGAGGTCCCTGACCGAAAAATCAAGCCTCGAACCGCTTTACCACCCGCACTACCTTCCTAAAAAAATCCCATGGTACTCCTAAATTTCGCTTACTGTAGTTCCATATTATCCATATCATTCTCCTTTAGTCCCAGTCATGCTCACCGAGGTCATCATCGGCGTCGTAGGTTTCCGTTTCAACGAACTTGTGACATTCCTCTTCTTCGTCATCGCGTTGTTTAGCGAGCTAATGAAAGTGGAAACACCGAATTTTACGTGCTGGAAGAGTTGACCAGTAAGGTCGGTGGTGTGACGACGAAGCGTGCTTCTGATTGGCTAACACGGACACATTAGCCAATGAGAAGTTTGCTTTGTCCGTAAATTACGTCATAACTCATTATACAAATTCGCATACAAGTTTTTCCTAAACAGATTTTGTTACTGAGGCAAACATTGATTGAACAGATGATTTTTGAAGAAAATATGATTGGCAAATTCAGGGACTTCATAACAGGGGTTAGGAGAAGGCCCCCTGGCCTTTTACGAGCAGAGGCAAGAAGGCAAAGATGCCCTTTTATTACATTATATACGTTTAAGTAGAAGTGCTACCAACGAGCATCACGAATAGCACAATTGTCTGGTGAAAAGGTTCCAGACACTGAAATCGTCTTGAAAAGAGAAAATACGAAGAAAGAAGTTCAACAAACAATGTTTTGCAATCATTCTCTAGTATGTGTCGTTGCAGAAGCGCTTTTTCACGAAAATATGATCCCCTTTGCCCCTTCCATCGTTCCGGCGCTCCTGGGCAAACTGTTTATGAAAATGCCGATCACATAATCTTGGTATAATCTGAGTATATCAAAAAAATGCCAATTTATCAACAATGGTTCAAGGTACCCTCTTAAGAATGCTTTGCCGTCTTCTGTCCTGAAACTTGAGTGCTGTCAGCCGTTTCTTCAACGCTTTGTCCCGATTTTCACTCATTTTGCTCGTTTTTGCCTCTTGAGCATGTTCCTTGTCCTTTTGAGCACTGGCAGCAGATTCCTTTGCGCGGCTTTTGACAAGCTTAGATTTAGCTAAACAAAAAGAGAGAAACAAAGCGACATCAAAACGGGATCTTCTAGTCTATGAGCATTTTTGTTGTTGTAAACATATACCTTCCTGCTCAGCGGCACGAGCCCAGAACTCTTGCATGATTCCCTTTCTGCGCGCTTGCGCTGCTTTCATCTTGTTCTCAACCTTCAACGCGATTCCTCTGCCGCGTTCACTGAAATCACAACAATAATAGCAGGCTTTAGCAGTGGCTACGAATACGGCTTCAAGATTGGGACATGTCGCAGTGCTCGGAAGCTTTCGTCCAATTGGATAATGCTTTTCTATGCTTTCTAAAGAACGAAGCTATGCTATTGGTTGAAACAGAAAGTGTATTGTAAAGTTCAGCCAATGAAAATAAATCTTGTGATGAGCTGCGACACTACCCTGAAGATTTGCCATTGTGTTGTTTGCTTACGCCATCAGCGAAAACTCGTGAAGCAGTGGAGCTTCTTTTGTGGACAAATTGATCAATTTCGTATTTGAAAGCCCAACGGCTACGAGTTTCGTCAGATGGCGTAGGAGCATCGAGTTTGGCGCGAAATGAGGATCGACACTGCTCCGACTCGTAGACGTTGTCGATCGTAATGCTAAATACCGATCTATTGACGAATGATGATGCATGGTTTATATTCTGATAATAATCAATGGCCATGGAACATGATACTCTACCTAAGGCACATTATACACTGGCGGTCAAAAAGAACTGCTCAAATGTTGCTATTATCGTATGTGACAGGAATCATTACCATCTATCTTTTATTGCACATTAACGATCAAAAAGAACTGTTTAGATACAAATTTCTAGTCTATTACCCAAACTTTTAACCCATGAGTACGATCTCAGACATCCTCGATCGATCTCTCTTTTTAAATGTCGAACGAAACGCTACAATGATAGCTTTTTGCCGTATTGCATACGTAAATGGAACTCATTTTAATATTTTAATATTTTAGAACCTAATGTTAGCATATCTTTTTGTAATTATGGTATTAACATGTTAGTAATTGTATTTCTGAGTATTTTATCACTGTAAATATGTAAATAGTCTTATTTCTGATACTTGTAAACTTGTGTTTTTCAGTTCGTTTTTCAACTGCCATTCAAGTATTTTAATAATAATCATTAATCAATCATTAATCATTCATAAAAAGGAAGCGAACATAGGAGAGAGCTTCATAGGCATTTTGGATAATTCTCTTATTCCAAGCAATATTTCAATAATGTAATGCAACCTGCCAGACTTCCAAGATATAGTCAAACAATGGTTTCAGGAAGAGGGCGTGACAGAAATGGATTGACCTGAACAGTAAAAAGACCTTCACCCTATTGAAAATCTATGGGACGATGTCAAGGGGATAGTGCAAGAAAGGAATTAATTCATAAAGCGTCCATGATTTATGGGTTGCTGTAAAGACTGTCCATAGGATGAATTTCTTTTGACCGTTAAGATTGCCACCTTAACAGAAAGTATGCCACGCCGGTGTAAGGCTGTCATCATTTATAAGGCCAAAGGAGGTTCAAGCAGTTCTTTTTGACCGCGAGTGTATTAGGGTTAATTTTACAAACACTGTGTGTACAAATACATCTAACGAGGTTTTAACAATTTCTTTATAAGGTTTTCCCTTAAAATCGAGTAATCTACTTGAGAACATGCCTATCGAAGTAACATAATTTGGGGCACGTCGTCCGAAGTTCGGAGACCGTCGCTCCGACATCGTAACTCACCGTTCTTTCTCATGAATGACTTCCGGGGAAACCTTGGCAGTTGCTCTGCGTCTTGCAGAGCGCACTCTATCTGCGATGTTTGCATTTCGACGACGTTCAGCCTCGAGCTGTTTCTCCTGCATTCTCTTACGGTTCGCCTTTTAAAAGAGCAAAGAAAGAGCCGGTTTGCAATTTTACAATCGGAAACTATAGACTAGTTTTTTGTGGGGCGGACTTTATTAAAAATTTCGGACAGCAAAATATCTTTTTACTGTCTTTTACAGTCTTTTTTTACTGTTTTTAAAAGTCTGTGTGGTTTAAACGACTACCCGTTAAGGCCCGTTTTGCAATTTTTGCAGTGATTTTATGTGCGATTTTCCTCTTTTGATAGATATGAATGAGTGAATTAATTACGGATGTTGAAATCGGAGCTCGTACACATCAGAGCATTCGTAACTTTTTTCTCGTTCACATCTATCAAAAGAAGATAATCGCACATAAATTCGTAGCAAGTGTAAACGGGCCTGTAGTGTGTATAAAAAATTTCAGGCATAATCCTAGAAATAAGACATATTCAATGAATATAACTGTCACATTTATATGAAGGCCCGTTCGCAATTTCTGCTGCATTTCTCGGTGCCATTTTCGTCTTTAGAGGGATGGAAACGAGCAAAAAGTTACAAATGCTCTAATGTACAAAATGTCCTTATGTGTACATCCGTAACTAATTCACTCGCTTGCAACTATCAAGAGGCGAAAATCGCAGCAAAAATTGCAAGTGTAAACAAGCCTTAAGATATTACGTCAAAATATTTGTATTCATTTACCTCCGCCCTTTGGTGTTTCAACAGGCGCGGAGGAACACAAGCAGGGGTGTCAGGTCTCGCTGTGTCGATCTTCCCAATCGCGAAGGCACAGCAACGTTTCAGATTCTTCTCTTCCGGTCTCAAAAGAGCTTGCATCTGACTTTCAATGGTCTTCATATTCACTTGAATGTCTTCGATGGTCGGCAAGTCGACTGGCTTGATTGGAACATCACCCAATATCCAAAATGGTGGTGGTTTGTTAATATCGGGGAGTTTCTCGATTTCTAAATATACAATGGAACCATATTACAGTGAACTTATGGGGGGAATTCAATTAGTTTTGTATAATATTCTTGTACGTTTGCATAGTGACAGCAAATAAGGAAATTAGCTTGTAGGTACACCTTATATGGTAATATATAATTAATATGATAATAAATAATATATCGTAATATATATACATTAATATAATAGCATTGATATTATATACATTCGTATAATAATATTGATATATAATAATATATTAATATAATAATAATTTATATAATGATATAATAATTCTATTGTTCTGACGAAGGCCTGGGTTAACGGACCGAAAGCTTTGCAGTTTTCAGTATTAAATATTTAGTGGTGTACCTACAAGCTAATTTACTTCATTTTGTATAAATCCACGAAACTAACAGTTTTTAGATGGAAGAGTTAGCAAAATAACTTATCTGTACCATGAGCTCTCTCAGCACCAGGTACACGAGGTTCGACGATGTTTGTTGTCAATTTCTTCTCGTTCCAAGTCACGTTCTTCTTGACTTGAACTGGCTGCCGGTGGCGGTAGCGAAATCTGGGCGGAGTGTTGCGCAGAGGAGGCAAGGTAACTTTCGTACCTGAAAAATATTCAAAGTCAAATATCTATGTGGCATAGAAACAATTGTAAAATCGCTATTTCAAAGTGCAATCTCATTCCACCGTGGATAAATAAATTGTATATTATTGTATTGTATAGTATTTTTTTATAATGTCCGTTTAGCTGTGAATTGTGGAATCCTTTCGACTGTGTTTTTATATTCGCAAATGCTTACTATTTGATTTTTTTGGGGTAAATGCAGCTACTTTGAAAAAATTGTCACCCTTGACGATGATGTCGATGATGTCAATGGGAGAGCAATTGTCGCATGTAGCCTGCAGCGCGGGCGGCAGCCAAAAAGGGCGC
This sequence comes from Dendronephthya gigantea, assembly GCF_004324835.1. NCBI lineage: Eukaryota > Metazoa > Cnidaria > Anthozoa > Malacalcyonacea > Nephtheidae > Dendronephthya > Dendronephthya gigantea. The sequence continues at coordinate 278,585 of NW_021163063.1, read as the reverse complement.
GAAAATTTGAAACCCAAACAAAATGGCTTCCTCGGAATTACACAAACGAGAAGAAAGTAACAAATTATCGCTGTAACAAAGCATTTTAATGTGCCGCGAATGCTAGGAAATAGTACAAATCCATCTCCAACAAGGTAATATTATATTTATTTAACGATAACTAGTGTATTTATTTCAAATTCATCGTTTAGAATATGTAGACTTATTTAGTATCTATAGTATAAGGTAAACTTCGGACGAAATATTTAAAATTCCACACTAATGGCGGAAGAAAATTATTCATTTTAGATGCCCTAAACATCAATATTACGTATCTATCCCCCAAATATGTCGAGTCTAATTATTTCCTGGGAAATTGCCAGAAATATCTAGAATATTTTGTCTAGTTTTGCCTGCCGCATATATTAAACAACGCAACAATGTTATTGTTCACTGTGGAAATATTGTCCGGGCTGAATGTATTTTATTCCCACTGCCCCTCCCGGCACACGATGCCCAAGATGAGGACACTAAGAATGGGTCTTATCTCAGTGCAATACGCCGAAAGTCCCACTAGGAATAGGAATAGATTTTGCTAAAAGCAACTTTCAGAATACCTACGTTTCATTTTGCCAATCATTCAATGCGGTAATAGCAGACCAAACATTAACACACAAACAACAACCAATCACTATACCAGCATACCAACATACTAACCCATCAACACACCAACAACCACCAATCACCATATCAGCATACCAACCCATCGACACACCAACAACCACCGATCACCATATCAGCATACCAACCCATCAACACACCAACAACCACCAATCACTATACCAGCATACCAACATACCAACCCATCAACACACCAACAACCACCAATCACTATACCAGCATACAAAAATACCAAACCATCAACACACCAACAACCACCAATTACTATACCAGCATACCAACATACCAACCCATCAACACACCAACAACCACCAATCATTATACCAGCATACCAACATACCAACTCATCAACACACCAACAACCACCAATCACTATACCAGCATGCCAACATACCAACCCATCGACACACCAACAACCACCGATCACCATACCAACATACCAACCTATCGACATACCAACATACCAACCTATCGACACACCAACAACCACAAATCACTATACCAACATACCAACCCATCAACACCAACAACCAACAATCACTATACCAGCATACCAATATACTAACCCATTGACACACCAACAACCACCAGTCACTATACCAGCAAACCAACCCATCGACACACCAACAACCACCAATCACCATACCAACATACCAACCCATCGAAGCACCAAAAACCACCAATCACCATACCAGCATACCAACATACCAACCCATCGACACACCAACAAGTCAACAACCACCAATCACTATACCAGCATACCAAAATACGAACCAAAAAACATACCAACCAAACAACACACCAAGAATAACCAAGTACTATATACTAGCATAGCAACCCATCAATGCAACTGTAGTCAACACACCTGTATGCCAAGATGCGACCCATCAATACACTAACAGAATAACAAATCACGGTACCAGAATGCCAACATGCCAACTCACCAGAGGATTGACATACCAACATATCAACGCATCGGTTGCCAAACTGATCACGATGCCGGCGTATTAAAATGTCAAGCGATTAACCGACACCAACAAACCAACACGCAAGAAGATCATAACGTAAACCTCACCGCACACGAACCATTTAAAACACCTACAACTCAAAGAACAAATACAAGCACTGACCAGAATGACGCGGAATCAAAATGTACCATCAACACAACAACAGGTCCGTCGACAAAGAGCACAACGACATCTAACCCCTTAAGACAGCATACAATTCCAAAAGATGCGTCTACTTTCAAGACTCGTTTGTGTTGAGTAGCTATAAATGTAATTGGTTAGAAATTTAACAAAGAAAACTAAAGCCCGAAGAATTTGAATTTCCACTGTGGTATACTAAAGCCTTGGTCAAACGTCTCAGTTTATTATCAATTGTAATCCATTCGGCGCATACGAGAAGTACGACTTTTGATTTAGGCGTAAACTTCAAAAAGCGCGGCTAGTTACAATTTTCGTTTAAACTCTTAACGGTTTATGATTCACCAGATACCACATAAAAATTAAGCAAAACATGCAATTTCATCTTTTCGCCATATTCTGATTGAGTTTCAAAAACTCCCTATAGCTTAGCGAAAATTAAAGTTATTCCCTGACGGAAAAGTAAACAAGACCATCCGTCTTAATATATCGGTATTTCATTTGATTTAAAAACGTGACTAATTTAGGATCAAGAAACAATATCATGCAAAACTTCTAGGAATACTTTGCATAAATAGCGTAAGACACTCACCAATGCGCTCACATCCTTGATCGCTAGTACTCGCTCCATCGCCGTTTTTCACAACAGGACTGACCCTTCTCTGGCGAGAAAGACACTGCCCCATTTTCAAACGAAGATACAAATCAACGAAAACGCTTTTGACAATTCCTCAAAAACTCACAGCTATCTCAACAAAGTGCGATTGCTATTTGATTGATTAATTATATTTCGCCAAAATAAAACGCTCCTTTTTTACGTCAGTAATTAAGTTCCGCGCGCATTTAGATCAAAAAGCCTAATTCTCACTTTTAGTTTTAACTTGTTTTGATGAACGGACGATTTGAATTATAGACTATAATTCTCTATTTGGTCAAAGATGTTTTCCTAGAAAGAATCTACTAACATTAGTTTCATTTAATTTGGTTGCGATGAAAATTATAACCCTGCAAAGTTTGCAAATTTCAAATACTTCACTCTTGCGCGCGGAAGCCTTTCTACTTTTTTTGGCAGAAAAATACGCATGCGCGCTATACAAAAATATACCAAATTTGTAAACTTTGCAAGACTTTCGTCGTTTTGCAACATTTCACAACCAATCTATGCAATTTATTTAATTCGATTTTGTGTAATAGATAAATAATAATAAATGTAATAGATGGACTTAATATAAATTTTTTGGGCATTTATTGTGAAGTAAACAATTGAATGTTATTGTTAATGAAGTCTAATATTAGTAATTGATTTTATTATGAAAATTGATGTTTCAGAATAGTTGGCATAATATATCACAAGTTTTAGCACCATAGGCATAGTTTCTGAATCTGCTCTCAATTAGATTTGTTTTTAGTTTTTACCAATAACGGCGTGACTGATATAATTGCTGCATGAATGCCCATAGGCGGCCCATTAAAAATGTCTTGAACTTTTACTATGTTGTCAATTTATAATAAAAATTGTTATAAAGAAAGCAAGAATAAGTTAAATTATCGAAATATAGCTTATTTTAATGACAAACATTTGCGTACACCGTCGACGGCATAAAGAGCGAAGGACGTATATAAGCTAGATTTCGGCAATTTAAATTATTCTTGCTTTCTTTATAACAATTTTTATTTTAAATTGACAACTTAATAAAAAATCTTAGTAGAAGTTGACAACATTTAATGGGCCGCCTATGAAATGCCTAGCCAAATCATATTATTATTACAATGTATATATGTTATTTACCAGATTGGAGGTCCGTATAGGGAAATATTTCCCAAGGTCTCAAAAACATCCCGAGGCCGAGGGACGTTTTTGAGACCGAGGGAAATATTTCCCTATACGGACCAACTAAACTGGTACTAATAGATTTTTTTTTCTTGCGATCCAAACTCGTATTTTAGCGTTGGCTCTGTGCTTTTAAATCTCGAGCGGTCCGTACGGCCTCATACGGACCGCTCGCGTAGCCAATCAGATTGCAGGAAACGTTAAAAGTCTAAATTAAAATTGCTAATTTTTGTTTTAACGCTTTCCAACATGTCATAACACAGAAAATCAATAACCTTACCCATCTGTCAAATGTTTCTAGTTAAACTTCATTGAAACAGACAGAATACGTGCCATAAAATACTACAATTTATCAATACACTTTTTGAAAATGCATACTTAAATGGAAACCGCGATATCTCCGTTAAAATTGCATGAAAAACCTCATGCTATATACCTCATATCAAAGTTTAATTTAGACCTCTTTTAATTTTGAAGTTATACTCAATCAAAGAGGGTTAACTTTTTTTGCGTGACCCGGTACATTACCGGCGATATTTGTGACATTGATTAAGGAAAATTGATGACTAATATAACACTATGGCCGTCATGCTGAGTAAATTATTGCCTAGCTTCTTATATACGACAGTCAGTCAATATCAAAGCGCTTGCAAATGCGAACTGCTTTAAGTGTATGTATATATACTTCTCAAATGGACAACAGCATGAAAGCCGATCCGACCCAATTGTTTTGGCAAAAAAGATGGAAATACGAACCGATGCCTTGGGATATTGCCGTGGTGATGTGTACAGTGGATGTCATTCTTGGGATTCTAGGAACGATGACAAATAGCCTTGTGATGTTTGTCATATTCCGAATGAAAAGTTTGGGAAAGATACAGAATATGGACATAGTTATTTTAAGCTTATGTTTTTCTGACTTTTTATCAAGTGCTGCCTTCCAACCTCAAGTTGTACTTCTTGTCCTTGCAAGTTCTCGCCTTCCAGACTACCGCTTACGGTTAACGCAAATGTCTGGGCACTTCGTTATGATATCAGGAACCCTGAGCCTTCTGGTCCTCACATTTGGCAGATACATTTCTATAAAATTTCCATTCTTCTGCGAAAGTCACGCGACAAAAAAGCTGACTTATGGTTGCCTGGCAACGATCTACGCCGCGGCATTCGCCACTGCAGCTTGGGTATATCTCGACGGGCGGTCGGAATCTCTCGCGTTTCCCGCCATAGTCAGTGTCATCTTCTCTCTTACAATCATTCTCCAAGTCATGATATTCGCGGTCGTGCGGACACAGAGTCGAACCATTTGCCGACAAATTATGGCAATTGAACACAACCAAGGCGTTATTTCACTGATAACGCGACGAACCAACGCCCAACGATGCAAGGCTAACAGGACAATCTTGTATATTTGTGCCGTCTACATCGTTACCTGGCTCCCCTCGATCATATTCCGAGTCTATTACACCTTTGACGGTGACTTTACCTTCCATTTAAAATGGCTCCATCTCTTTACCGTTATTCTTCAACTCCATTCATGCATCAATCCGTTTGTCTACGTCCTGCGTACATCTCGCGCGAAACAAATTTTGCTCCGCATTTTCCATCGCCAGTAAATTATTAACATCTTTGTTATAATTTGAAATTACTGTTACCCATCTGAAAACTGTTACCCATCAGGACCCCTTTATTGTATACATACTATATGCATGTACATAGCGCCTTGATTAGTTACATTGCAAGGAAGGGGCTGTATAGGTAGGATCGAATTATTAGATGTTCAAAATTCTGCAAGAGCAACGTTTGCGTATACCTAGAAAATTATTTGTACATATATATATTCTCAGAAAGCTTTTATTCGATCTGCTGCCCTTGTAACTCACTTTTAATATTAGTATAATACATAATTATGTTTGTGTTTTGAAGTAAAATTACATATCTCGCATATATTATTTACTTTATAATTATGTAATGTGACTTTTAGTCATCCGTTTTCCTAGTGCCGTATAAACATTTCCGAGTATTTCGAACACTCTTTACAAATTAACATCCCTCAAAATAATAATTGCATTGCAAGTTGCAAGGAAAGTTGCATAGTGTAACACCGCATCGTGGATGGACAATGCCTTAATATTAAACAGAAATATGTGTGTTTGCATGTGTATATATGTATGTAGTCTACGTAGCCTTTAGCCTCTGATTCGCGCCCAGAAGCAAAGTCTTCAGCGAACACTCTTCACCAGCGTGCCTTACGCGCCCAATGATAAGTTTCAAAATCAATTTGCGGCGCCGATTGTTTGCCTGACGTTTTACTCCACAGTTTTGCACCACTATATTTGAAACATTTTGTAAGAAGTTCCTTTCTCGAAGGAACCTCAGTTACATTTCTCGAAGATGTGACGACGTGCAATGTTTTAAAAGAGCTCGCATTCTGTTGTCTTTTTCAATGTCGTTAAATGATTGTAAAGCAAATAAACTGAATAAGCGCACCTCAGCACACCCCAGTACACATCGTTAGTCGTTACAACCAAAACGCCTTGATCACCCAGTTCGTACATTTATTTATTATGGAAATATGCTATACGCGTAGTGTTTCCACACTAAGGGGCTGTTTACATGAGCCCAGTTCAACATAGCGTGAGAGGGCTTTGAGGTATTGAGATAAGTCTTTAAGACATCAAACAAGCACATGCTATTGTTGTGGTGATTTTACGACTGCCAGGATCGATCGTGTTATCTGCTCATTTCAATACCTCAAAATCATCTCACGCTTCGTCGAATCTCGAGTAACCGGGCTCATGTAAACAGCCCTTATGGAAATGGCAATTAGTATGGACATTATAAATTCCACACTATTTCAAACTAGAATCCATACTATTTCCACAATATGGATTTTGAAAAAAAAATTCCCGAAGTGTATACTCCCGAACTGTGTATAAAATATCAAAGAACTCATCTTCAACGTAAAGAAAAAAATAACAGAAGGAAAAATTTTTTGGAAATACTGAAGTGCATTCTCTGTTCGTAAACCCGAATATTTGGAATAGAGTATTTAGAATATATTTGGAATAGAGTATTTAGAATATTTGGAATAGACCCATGGGCTTTGAAATAATTTGTCTACACAGGCGCGAACAAAAAGTAAAACTTTAAGCATTTTAAAAAGTATGGATTTTGAAGACAAAATCCATTGATAACAACAAAAAAACTATGTGTATAATGATATATGCATGCGGGGCAAACTTACCAACACCCGAGGATGTTTCACCTTGGTTCTCTCCACTGGAACCTGAATCCTGTTTAAAAACCGGACCGACTTTGTTGTTACGACAAAGACACTGCCCCATTTTAAACAAAATAGATCAAAGAAAAGCTTTCCAAAGAAATTTTTCCAATTTCGAATTCCTCAATCAATTATCGTTGTTTAATTAACGAATCAAACTTAGGAATGACTCTTTCCTTTTGTAAACGTCATTAATTAGAAAGACTATCATCACGCGAGTTTCCCGCGTGATATCGCGCGCGAAATTTCAAGTCTTTTCGCTCTTACAACAACAGTCATACTCATAGCAATGTTGGACAATTTTTTGCATATTTTGCGCAGTATCTTAGCACAACCCAATTAGCCATTTCCTAATCGAGCAGGATACTGGGTCTAGTCGCGAACCGCAAAGCATCTATGGACTGTTTGGAGGGACAAATGATTTCAAACTTAAATTTCCTGTCCCTCCAAACAGTACATAAATGCTTTGCGGTTCGCGAATAGACCCAGTATCCTGCTCGATTGGCTAGCTAATACTTGAGAAACGGATTTTATCCAACAGAATTTGGAATGCCTCTGATCTGCATGATATGCACTGGATAAAGTTACCAAACAAAATTGACAAAGAAGTAATAAAATTCCGAAGAATGAAAACAAAGAAAAATATTTCCTAAAATACACGTGTTACAAATATTGATGAGGACTGAAATATTATTTACACTTTATGCTATTGACTATAATACGTGTTCACATATTTCACCGGCGTCTCACTATCAGTGAAAAAGGCGCGCACAAGTTTATCAAAAAAACTATCGATTGCAATAATTATAATAATAGCACAATGAATATGTACAATGAATATATACAATAAGTACATATTTAGCATTTGCATGGAGATTAAGTAGGCTTTCAACGACTACAACAGAACGTAAAGTTAAACTTAATAAACGGTGTATTTAAGAGGTGTCCTTTCAGCTTGTCCTTTCAGAGGAGTGCTTTTAGATTCTTTAGCCTCCCATGAAAATTCCCACATCTGAATCCCGAAATCACACGTGACAACCATGTGAAACCCGTCCAGGTGCCGGTTGTGCAAAAGCCGGTTAGCTTAACCCTGGGTTAAACTGCGAATATTTACAGCAATGTTCTTAATCGCTTGTTTACAAAGTTGAGTACCTTTTTCCGTAAATATTTTCTGGAACGACAAAAGCCTTTTTTTGTAAAGGTTTTAAAACAAACAGCGGTTCAGAAGCACTTAAACGAAAACAGTGGATTAAAATTTAACCCAGGGTTAGCGCTAACCCAGCTTTGAACAACTGGCCCCAGGTGTTCTCGCACTTTTATCAGTTTTAGCCAATCAGCGTTCAGAAAGTGTTGCTAAATCCGTGTGAAACACGCGTGACTAAGTAGTGATTCTATGTAATTGTACACAGCCCAGAGGCATCGCTGTATGGGTCAAATTAAATTGGAGACAAGTTTAAAAAAAACAGTGATCTACCGACGTGGAAAAACCCTAACGAGAACTTGTTTAACGCGAGTTGTACGTAATACGTAGATGAACGGGTTGATGCACGAATGCAGTTGATAGATAACGTTAAAGAGATGAACCCATTGTATGTAGAATGTCAGGTCACCTTTAATGGTGTAGTATATGCGGAAAATAATCGAGGGTAACCACGCGGCAATGTAAACGGCACTGATATACAAGATTGTTCTGTTGGCCTTTCCGCGTTGCGCGTCCGTTTGTCGCGTCACGAGCGAGATTTCGCTCCGATTGTGCCCGACAGACATGATTTGTCGGCGTACGGTGCGATTTTTTGTGTATATGATGGCGAACAACATGGCTTGAAAAAAAATCGTGAGGAAGACGATGAGGGTGATCATGACGGGAAACACGCGAGATTCCGACTCGCCGCCTTGAAATATCCAAATCCCCATGGCAACCGCGCTGGCGTAGATGGTTGCTATGCAACCGTGAATCTTGGCGTCGGTCACGTGACTTATGTACAAGTACGGAGACTTCGCGGCGAGGTAACGGTTCATCGTGAGAAAGAGAAGGCTCAGCGTTCCCGTCATCAGCGTGAAATGCACGCAGATGTGGAGGGACAGCGATTGATTTACGGGAACACGGGAGCGCGGTAGGATACGACATATAAGTTGCGGCATCACGACCACGCTGGACAGGAAATCTGTGAAGCAAAGACTCATGACGAAGATATCTTGCGTATCCTGAAGGCCATGGAACTTTCGCATTTGTCGTATGAGGAACATAACCAGGCCATTCGTCACAGCACCAAAGGCACCGAGAATTGCCCCGCTTGCAGATACGAGAATTGCAATCGCCAAAGGCATCGGGTCGTATACAAATTTGTTTATCCAATAGCCTTCCTCTGGCTGCTCGGTTCCTGAGCTCTGATTCATCTTGGAAGAAGAACCGCTTTAACTTTCAGCTTGCGCTTGGGTCTAATCTATATTGCCACAAACCCCGTCTTTAGATAACAGGATTTTTATATGATCACATTGCGGCAGATGTGCGAGGTATATAGGCAATTTCATCGAACATCAATCCTTTTTTGACATCTCAAAGACAACATAAAGGAGAACCAATAGGAGAAGAACTTTGATACCGTTGCAAGCTTTTTAAGTAACAATAGGATATTCTTCTAGAATATAGAGATTGATGGGTTACTAGATAATGGGACACTGTGAAATTGCGAACGATTTACAGCTATTAAAAATTTAAAGCTCACAAATATCCATGAAATCTGTGTCTCTTTAGATGCCTAGGACACTGGGGAGACCACAATTCTAAATACATACCAAGACTTCAAATTAGACGTTAGACGATTTATATATGCTCAAAAAGATATGACTTGCACAAAAGAGTTGAAGCTTGCAAAGCGAATTAATAACCTTGTGTATATATACTTTAGGCCATAAAATTAATGGCCATTTCACAGCTGTCAAATGTGTATGATGAGCTGTCAAAACTCGAAATATTGCCGAATGCGTATTCAGAAAAAAATTGAACTTTTTGTATAACGTATTCGATAGTTTTCCCTTTGAAAGCGCCACAGAAATGCACAAGTGTGAACCAGTGATTAGATTTTTTGGGTTGAAACTTCATAAACACCAATTTTTACAGTGTTGATGCATGGCTTGGAAATTCGATTGTAGACTGCAAAAGACACTTTAGGCCACAAAAAATGGGCTTGTGCACAACTGCGAACTTGTGCGCGATAACAATGTAGTTATTGCAAGTAATCTCGGATGAAGAGTATAGCAAAAAATCATTTGTACTTTTCTGGTTCTAGATTGCAAAGCTTGTCAAGACAGAATTAGTTACTAAACTAAAGTTTCAAAATGGCTTGTTAACTAAATTCATCCAGATCAAGTGTTAATATATTATATATTTGATATTTAATTCCCGGCCGGGACAAATGGCAGCTTTATTTTTAGATACGTCAGGAATACAAAGTGGATATATTTCGTACTAAGACTGCATGAGGATATAATTCAGCTCAACAAAGGACTTACAATACAATGCCATACATCACAATAATATAGTTGGCATCATTGGCGTCAATCGAACGTTAATTGAGGGGGACCGTATTCATATATTGTGATATGCCTGGCTTTCTTTTGAAAACAATTTCACTTTCAATAGAAATCAGCCCCCTCAATAAACCTTTTTCACAATGACGTCAAACGCAGAAAGTATGATGTTACGCGAAGTTTGATAGCCCTAACTCAAAGCACCGGGGACTTACGCCTGTATATTCAAAAAGCTCACTCACACTCACACTCATCGAGTGTGGCATATAAATTTCGTTAATGCTGATCAATGAGAAAGTTTTTTCTGAATAGATGGAAAGATTTAAGGTAAATCACTGAAAATCAAGCCCCTGTTCGGCTCGAAATACCGCCATTGAAACGTTATGAGAAGATTAAGATCTCCCACTCAATGAGTTTGAGTGTGAGTGAGCTTTTAGAATACAGGCGTTAGGCTTCCTTACCTTCCTATAGCGTGCAAACTAAAACAACTATCAGTAAGTAAATCCAAGGAGCTAGCCTAAGGCTGGTTTCCATTTAATCGTCACGATCGCTTCAGTCATTACGATCGCTAAAAAAATTTACTTGCGACTGTAGATGCGTCTAAAATGTAGATTGCGATTAAATGGAAATCAATTAGCTGGCGATCCCAGCGACCACGACGATCGTAATGACATAGAAAAAGTTCTATCTCAGCGATCACGATCGTTACGAATTTTTTTTAGTAGCGGTCGTAATGACTGAAGTTATCGTAACGATTAAATGGAAACCAGCCTCTAGATGTCGATTGGCGATACATGCTCGAAGGGCTATATATAGAAATGTAGAACAGGGATTTATGCATTTGCCGACAAAGTAATACGACATAGAAGCTATTAGAAGCTATTTATGGGATAGTGACTAGCAGTAATCACAGATTAGTGATGTGCGTTCGGAATGTGTTGATTTCGGTTAACGATCATTAACAAAAATGTTAACATTAAACGTCACAGGCTCACAGCGTATGTGATTCAAAAGGTTACCCGCAAAATGAGCAATATACTGATGAGTAATTAACAACAAAATGTCAAAATAGAGCGAGCACATGATCTCCAGTTACTATGACGACACATGAGAAACGAGACAAATCTGACATCGCAAATCTCGATATGATTCTCCTTCGTCGAACGCAATAAGGATAGCCAATCAGAATCGTGAATTTTAATGTCATAATATACAATATCATTTGTCTCGTTTCTAAGAGAAGAATATTAGAAATATCATGCATAAATTTCAATATAGATCAATATCAGGTTCCCACGTTTATTCTATTGCAATTTGCAATGCAATTAAAAATTGCGCTATTGTGTGCAGGGTCATCGGTACAGGGGGGCAACAGCTAGGGGCACCTGGGCGTACCCCCCCTTCCTTTTACGAGCAGGGTCAAGGGGGGCAAAGATACCCTTTCACTTTAATTATTGCATTCTATAGCTTAAGTAAAAATGCAACCAACGGTTTTCAGAATAGCACAATTGTCTGGTGAACTAACGTCCAGGGGGCGGTTGTATCAAAGCCGGATAGCGCTATTCACCGGATAGCGATTTTTTCAACCGTTCTAAAAATGCTCGAAAGCGATAAAATTCCAGCTTGGAAGCAACAATTAGATTAAAAAGGACCTTCGATTTAGGAATAATAAGATTTAATCAAAGTTGCAGCAAATAACAGGCGATTTTAAAGCGATTGAAAAAACACTATCCGGTGGATAGCGCTATCCGGCTTTCATACAACCGGCCCCAGGCACTGAAATCATCTTGAAAAGATGAAACGAAGTTCAACAAACGATGTTTTACAAACGTTATTTTGTACGCGTCGCTACAAAAAAACGCTCTTCCACCCATTACCGAAAACTTGTCAGATATTCCCTTGAAATAACTTAATGTTAAGATCATGGATTTATGGTCAAAGTTATCCGGACGTTCATGAAAATGGAAAAGTCGCGTTCTGCTGAAAGAGGTTGGCACTATGAAACATGAAGGCGAGTTTCCACCTTGCGGAATTTTGTTCGTCCTATTTTGCTGGTTTAAAATCTCGCTCTATCGAAAAATTAGCTCAACAAAATCCAACTAAACATGAGGTTTCCATCTTGAGATCAGATGTTCAGCCTAATTTATTTTGTGAGTGATGAAACAAGCTGATGAAATACATTCTTATTAAAGCGTTTGACAAATGGCTACAACTTCATTAAATTTTGGCAATTATACCCAAAAATACTCCTATAATCTTACGGTGTACGTGCATGAAGGTGGTTCAAGGGTTTAAAGTTCACGATTTTCAGGAAAACACGATTGAGTTTCAGTTCAGTCAGGCGAATAATTACTTCCCTATGTGGAGTCTAATGGACCTTTTGCATGATAGACCAACTTACGATATAGGTAACAAGAAGAAAAAATATCATCACGAGCATACCAAAATTAGTATAATTGCCAAGTTTGGTCGCAAAATGTCAAGTATTACGAAAAATATAGCCATGCAAAGTAGCCAATTTTGTATATATTTTTACTACGGCCGGAACTAATTTAGCTAATTTAGTTACAAACTTCCGGCCGTAGTGAAAAAGTTTACAAAAATGCCAACTTCGCATGGCCATATTTTCCGTACTTTGCAATATTTTGCAGTCCAACTTGGTAATTTTACTAAATTTAGTATGCACTGGCCTAAATGCACTTGTTGCCTAAATCAAAAGTTGGTCTATTATGCAAAAGGTCCATCATGGCACATACGTTTACTACTATTTTAGCAACACCACGTAAACTATATAATATCAGTTAAGATGACATTCATGATAACTTTGGGTTATGTAACCGACGAAGCCACTTTTGTAATAGGCCCAGGTGATAATAGCTTCATGCATACGCATAAGACTGCTTATCGCGCTTGTAATCCTGTTAACGGAGGCCCTTCGTGGACTAAAATATCTAGTTAGGCACATGATAAGCGCTAAATATAATTTGCAGATCGATTGCATGAGTATAGCCACCAACCAGCTGTCAGAATGCGTTTCAATATAATCAGTTATATAATTTACTAAAGCCACTCGCAGTTACAGTATAATAATAAATTACCAAATCGTAATTCGAATGTCATTCGAGCAGTTGAAAATTCAATTATAAGGTTCAAAGTTTCTTGCCCGTGGTCAGTTAAAAACAATCCTTGAACATGCAAGGAATGCGAAATTTCACACAGCCTTCGTAAGGCTATATTATTCAACGAATCCGCGTCAACACAAATGTACGTCCATCGTCGCTTTCGCTCCAATGTTTCAGTAAAATTATTGGAAAAATTAAATATAAAACTGTTTCAGTAAAGTTCAAAGTTTCTTTCCCAATACTGGCCTGAGCATTTCCTAGACGGCGTTTCAGCTCTGAAGAATCGTAGGCTTTATTTTATCGCATTTTCCCCGAACGCTTAGCGGTCCCATAGGGCAAACTTTTCCCGCGCATCGATTAAGTTCTGTTTTGAATGACTCTAATATTAATTGTAATTCCTATCAGTACGAACAGTTTAGTGTATGTGTATGCTATATACGTTTGCTCTGGAGACTCGTAATGTGCTTCCGTTGTGCATAATTATTTCAAAATCAGGCTGAATTGAGGCCATCGTCGCTTTTCGAAGCAAAGTTATGTCCGACCACCTTGTGATCCGAAGACGGCAAATTTCGAAAGACGGCAGCGTTCGCCTCTTCCCACAGCTGTTTGTAAATTTTATTCTCCAAATCGGTTTTGACGTGATTCGCCATTTTCGAGGAGACGTTACGAAGCAATTGGCTGTGCCGTTGCGAACGGGGCGAGCGGCGATGAGATAAATCATCAGCGGCCATCTTTAGTTCCCGCGTTAAATTCTCGGCTTTTTGCACGCATTCGTCCTGCACGGCTTCGTAGAACTCTTGCGCCGTCATTTTTGTCAGGCTTTCACCCCGTCGTATTTTCCGCCGTCCTCCTTCGGTCGTCATGTTTCCACTTAAAGCATTTCCAATGGACTGACAGATTTACGCGCGGTCTTCACTTTTGTTTTGGCATTCCGCGTCGATGTTAAGTTATACGCTTATTCTTTCACCGCCCGCCTTGCTTCAACCACGCTCGAGCAACATTTTCAACGGAAGCAGTTTCGATTTAATGTCATGTAAACATTGTTTAGATCTATATATTTGCCCACGATAGCTGATAAATAATATATTAGTTTCGACGAAGCAATCAACGTCGCTCGTAAAATAGATAACCGAGGAAAACATTTCGCACGCGACTGCGGTGCCAGTTCGCCCACGCATCAGTGTAAGCCTCATTAAATATCTCGCATGTTTGACCAAACTTGTGCATATAAATCATTACCTTACCTTTCTGACCCCGTCTGTTATGTCATTGCGGTATTCGAAAACTTTGTTTGTCAACGTTGTGCCTTTTTTTTGCTCGTTAAATCTTCCCGCCTCGCTAATAACCCGATTTTCGAGTGAATGAATGTGTGTGACATAAACAAAAAAAAAAATTCACAAACTATGAAGACATGTGCTGTGTACGCGTGTGTGAAACCGCACTCCCTGTTACGCCTTTTACAACGTACTTCATTTCCAACGCCTACGAGATTTTCATTTTCAAAACATCATTGACGCGATGAAACCAATTTCGAATTTTTTTATACTTTCCATACAAACATTCAAAAAACGTCGTCGTTCGGATAATACTGCGACTGTTAATTCGCCTCAAATTCCCGATGTCCCATCAGAATTATCACCTCGAACTGCGGCAATATGTTGTAGAGGAATATACAGATGGATATATAGCCTTTAGTTTATTGAAAACGAGTCTGCTTTAGGTCTGACTTCAAAGATAAGTCCCCAAAAAATGGTCTAGTTCTTCCTGGTAGTATAGATGAAATAAAGGGTATACATAATCGCGATTTTGAATATAAAGCATTAATAAAATATTCGCGCGAAGCGACTTTATTCTTTTGTATAATTGAACAATTTTTTCAACTTGTTGCAGTTGACAGCTCCCACACAAAAGTAAAATGTCGCTTCGCGCAAAAGTTAACGCCAGTGGAAAACCGGCTAATTAAGACGCAAGGATACCGTATATTTATTTAGCAAGAGTTTAACGCGACATGCAATACGGTATAGCTACGTCCCACATTTGGCCGCAAATCGCTATAACTATACATATACAAATATACTTTGTTTTGTTTCACTGTGATCGTAAAAAAAATAGGAAGGAACATGACTTCTGGCTGTGACATTCACAGTTGGTCGTGACTTATTAGAATTTCGCAATGAATAAGAGCGTTTTTCGCGTATACATATAATTTATATAAATAATATGTATAATAGAAGGCGCGACTAACGTAAGCCAATTCGCAATTTTAATATGTAGTAATTTCTCCCGCGAAAATATATACATTGCATTCAATGGCGTAGCCAGCCTGACGATTTACACATGCTATTTATGTTTTTATAATTATTCATTTCTTTAGAAATTCATTGTTTTCACAGTCAATGAACATCAAAATATTAGCATAGCATAACTAAATTGTCGAGCTGCCTACGCCACTGATGCATGGCATTGAATAGTAAGCGATTGCAAGCAAGCTGTTATATACTTTGAAATACATTGTTCAAAACTCGCCGAGGTTGGCTATATTTCGGAATAAGTTAAATGAATTTTTAAGATCTCTATATTTTGCGTTAAATCTGGACCCGATCTTCAAGAGAAACATGTCTGCTGCATGGAGATTGCAGTTTAACTGAATTCCAATTTAACTGAATCGAAATATACTGGTTGAAAATTCATAGTGTGTGGGTCTCAAAGTCTTTTTATTCACACGGTAAATCTATTCGGATTAACTTTTGCTTTGTACTGACTGAAATGATTTTTTTTACCAAATAGCAGATTATACGCTGTTCTCAGACACGCAAAACATAAGCGGTCTCGTCTTTCGTGCATGGAATATGGCTACGGTACGGGACTCGAAGAATACAATAAATACAAATACTTCTTAATTGCCACCTTAATCAATTGATTAAAACACTATAATTGTGTGCAGGATTTTATATTATTCGGCGACTAAATTTGAAAACCTTATCATAACATGACTGTCATTTGAAAACCTTATCATATCATACAATTCCTTGGAAACCGTCTCCAGCTGATTCGGGCAGATTTGTCGTGTAAATAAAAAAATGGCGATCAACTGACAAATATATGTTTAAAACTGCATATTTTGATACAAACGTCTGTGAAATGATTTAGATTTAAATGGAAAAACATACAGTTTTTCAAACTTTTATTTCGTGATTGTTTTGCAACAACTTAGCGACTTCCGTTTTATAATTTTTTTTTTTGAATTGCCGGTTCGCTACGCCTCACACACAAACCGCTTGGCTTTTTTTTTCGGAAAAACCGCTTTGATTGTCCGCGGCGGTAAAAATTTCATCCACATCCGTGTGCTGTTATGTCTGCCTGTGCCGTTCCTCCCGTTCGTGCAAGGCTAATTTTCCTCGACATATTTCATCAAATATATTTTACCCTGTATATAAATGATGATGAACGTGTATGAAATTTGTTAGGGCAAATTACAAAAATTTTGCCGAAGAAAATTTTTCGTGCTTTGGGGTATATTCATGTATGATTTTCTCATATCAGAATAATTCCGAAAAAATCACGGCTGGTGTCGCTGTGGTTGTAATACAAACATGAGTGAGGGTAAACATTAACCACCTCTATTGTGAGTTAGTTTGGGCAAAAATTGCCAAGCATCGGCGTTGGTTGTCGAGTATGTGACATTAGGGAGCTTTAGCAGTGACTACGAGTACGACTACGAGTACGAAATTCGTCATTCTCGCGCGTTGTTTGCTTACGCCATCAGTCAAAACTCGTAGTCACTGAGCTTTTGAGTACGAGTTTTTTGATAAATTTCGTACTCAAACGCACAACGACTACGAGTTTTGGCTGATGACGTAAGCAAACAACGCACTCGTATAGTCGTACTCGTAGTCACTGCTAAAGCTCCCTAATGTAGTCATGCAGTTACATACACGTATTTGGGTTTTTCTAGAAAGACTTTTAATCAAAGTTTTCTAGATTTATGCCCACGTCTTGGAATTATAACGACAGTCGCTTTCAACACTTTGAAAATCAGTCAAAAAGCTGTTGTTAAAAAAACACTGAGTTCTAAAGAGGTCGAAAGATGAAACTACAGGGAATCAGTCCTTTTGTTGTAAACATGCGTAGGTAGAATTTACTGCAGCTATACTATATTACAGATTATAGAATTAATATTCCGTCTTTCACTCGCAGAGTAAAGCGCGCGTTTAAAACAAAACCTTTGATTCCAATAGTGGTTACTTTTTGCAACACCCTAGCTGTATTCAGTCAAGCAGTGCCATTTGACTGTTGTCAGTATAGACGTTGAAAAGCACTTAAATATAAACGTCATAAAACTCATTTTCATTTAGATATTTTAATGAATGCAATTTATGCCATATGATTCACAGTTTCCTGAGATGCTGAAATGCCGGTCCTAGTTGGGCTGACGTGGACACCGACATTGTTCCCACTACATACTCTGAACTTGAAAAATTTTTATTCAATGCGGTGTACCGTTCCCCACAATTCTCATTCCGTTTCACCCTCGTTCGCGTATAAATCAGTCAAACGGCGTCAGCATGCATATAAATTAAAATAGGTACAAATTTGCCACACGCCACAACGGCGGTCAATGTTCATCAAATTTTCTTAGTGATTTGTGGGTAACTAGTAATGATTTTTTAAACATGTGTGTTCATTCGCGATAAGGTTTCCGTAGGGCCGAGCGATACGATTCTGTCGATTCACGCGCGCATGCCATGTCATTGAAAAGGGGACCCAGAAATCGTTGTCGATTTTTTGCGGAGAGCGATGACATCATCGTCAATTCATTAATATAGATCGATTGATATATTTAGAAATATTGATTTGTTTTTACTTTATATCAGTGCTCGTGATCAGCAAAGTCTCTTGTTACTAATAAAATAGCCCGAGCTAGCAGACGGTTCAAATCGGCGTTTCGTCGGTAGGAAATGAGTTTAATTGACCGAAATACGAAATTGGTCTGTTATTATTGCGAAAATCGACATTAATTTCATGGCCGACGGATTTTCATGGCCAATATTTTTTTATATATACAGCCAATACTTCCAAAGCCAAAATAATTTATTAGACCATAATATTATCATGGCCAAAATTCTCATAGGCAATATACTATCCTATATATGCAAAGGCAATGGCCAGTATATTTTGATTTTCATGACCGATATATTTTAATACTTTTATAGCCATTTTTTTAATACTTTTATAGCCGATATCTTTTAATATACGTAGCCAATGCCCTTTATTTTCATGGCCAATATTATATGATATATGATATATTTTATACATAGTCACGTATGACCAAAATAATAAAAAATTTAATGGCAAATATACTTTCATAGCCAGTTAATATGCATGTTCATGCAATAGACTATAAGGTATGTGTATTTTTAGTGCGAAGCAAATATTCACGTTAAATTCCCTTAGATATTGCAGAGAGAATTATCCGAAATTAAATTAATTACATTTATGTAAGACAAAACGCTGAACGATTTGACCGTTTAAGCGATATTTACGGCTTAGTTTTTTATTCACGACGCTCAGGTAATGTGGATTGAGACTATATTTCGAAGTAATGACTTGCAGAAACTAGGTCCACTGCTGCATGCAGTCAGGATGGACGAAAGTTTTGAAAGCATTTGCTATTTTCATCTGAAACTTCAATGTTAATGCCTAGTTTCCATTCAGTCGTTAGCTGTCGTTACATGTCTTTCCGTGTCTTTGGAGTAATCGTGAAAGACCGATAACGACCGAGAGAAACAGAAAACAACAGTGTCGCTCGGATAGAACAAATCTAACTAGCTCAACGACATAAAAAGACAGGAAACGACATGATTCTTTCCATAATTCGTTATCGGTCTTTCACGATTATTCCAAAGACACGGAAAGACATGTAACGACAGCTAAGGACTGAATGGAAACTAGGCATAATTGGAAGATAATTTGCATGCTTCCATCTGATTATGGCCAACCAGCCTTCGTTTTGATTGGCTGAGAAAATTACAATCTGCAAATGTTTGTTGCAAATTATGACGCTCGCGACAAAATCGATAATGTTTTTATAAACATCGTTCTCGGTTCTACAGTTTATACGCGGCATATAACTGTAGTTCGCATCAGTTAAGAGCAGCCTGGGCAGTAAAATGAATTTTAATAGCTGTATACTGATACGTTAAATAGGCATTTTAGTTGAATTAGTTTTTTCATCCGCTATATCCCGTAATTCATTTTGTCAATTTTGATTGAATTTTCCCTTAATACTTGAAGCTGCGATTATATACGATAAAGTTAATGAAAAAAATTCCTATTGCAGTAGACAACTTCTGAATTGGGCTTTTGATGATCTGTCGAATATGGCGGAGTTGAAAATCTTCACTGACGTATATAGTTGTTTGCGTTTTGTTTTGCAAGGTATACACGTGCATGATCTTTCATTTTTGGTGCGTGTAAAACGCACGTGTTTCGCTGACATTTCTTGCAATTTTGGCGCATTATCCATCTGATAAGGATTGTTATCGCACTCCATTTCGGAACGAATTTCAGTTATGTAATATGCTGTATCGCCATCGGGAGAAAAACATTCGGCGGTAACAAACAAGATAATGAAATTACATGGGCTATCCGCATACTTTCCCAAGTCACAAATTCATCTGCTGGCAATTTTCCTGCATTTGTCATGAAAACACTCGGAAAGCGACAATCCGATCAATTTGAAAACCGGTTTGAAATGCAAGATTAATCCTGTTCTTACTTCAATCGTATCGTAGCTAAAACACATGTCTTTTTACAGGATGAAAACTTAGATTTGCAATCGATTAATTTTATATAACATGCAAATTTAATGTAAATTCAGATTCACACGCAGTTTAGCGATATACGTTTAGAGAATATTATAACTGATGTTGAAAATTATATTTGCTCGTATCGTATCTCTGGCCAAATATTCATTCTGGCAAATTCATAATTTGCAATAGCTGATTGTGAAAATAGGGCGATATATGGCTAGTTTTGCAATGCTTTTCAATTGATAAAAATTCGGCGATTGTCCGATATTTGCCCTGTTTTTTCAACAAGTCATATAGCTACGTCAGCACATTTCCCTTTAAATTTTCAAATTAGTTTAAAACTAGTGCACTTGATGTTAGAAAACAACGATACAAGCTTAATTTTCAATATCAATAATATTATGATTTATGGATGAAGTAAAAAAATGGTTGATAAAGAAGCGGTCATGCAAACTCTCATGCAAACAAATATGCAAACTTAAAGGCAGATATAAAAAACATATCTAACGGACTAACACTGTTGCATTAAGTTATTATAATGCACTGTGTTGAATAAAACGTTAGACGTTTTTTAAGGATACCATTTTACCTTTTCAAGACGGAATATAGTGAGAATATAGTATGAGAATATAGTATTTGTATTAAGATGTGATAGCTAAGTTGTATAAAAAGTAGTATGTGTATTGTACCATGTTTATCAAAATATGTTATGTTATATGTAAATGTATCGCAATTTATTAGAACAGATTATGCTGTATTGGCTGAATGTCGCATCAGGATCTTGAATCTTAATGCATGTATCTAGAGTTAAATGTATCAGTATGTTTTGTCAAAATGTAGCTCAGTATAATAAAATTATGTTGTTTCCGATACCTGGCATATTGTACCAACGTCGATGTAACCTATAGCTATGTTGTGTCAAAATTTGATATATCGTGAAACAAAACTCATCATAATAATCATACAATGTAACAAAATACGTCTGTTTAATGCCTCTTACGGTTTATGAAATGTGTTATCTTGTATGTGTCCAAATGTATTACGTTTGTGTCAAACTGTATTATACTTATCAAAGTATGTTTGATATTTATCAGTGGACATCGTATATTTGATTACGAGAAGTCCAGATATCAGGTCTCAAACTTTTTCTAAAATTTAGTATAGAACTTACAGCTTGGCCTCAAAACGTAGCTAGTTATGACTGATATAAACCGCGGACATGATTTGTCGGCATGTGTCAAAATTTTAGAACGAGCTATATTCGTTGGCAATGGTATACTAGCTACTGTCAACAATGGCTTTCGCATTGCCATTGGTCAAGTCATATATAGTTTAGCATTCCGTAATATATAGTGAAGATTTGGTAATTAGTAAAAACATGCAATATACCCTAAAATTTGTGTATGATGGTAACTGTTGAGTTATTGTTTAGGTTACTGTTGAGATATAAAACCTAGTTCCGAGCATGGACTATAGGAACCCTTCAATCAATCCTCGGTGTTCTAGTCGAAATGAACTGCCACGATTTGGCTTGCGAGTTTTACTTAACAAAATTGGTGAGATGAAGGGTCGTCAAAATCTGATGTTATAGTTAAATGCTAAGGATGCATGGAATAAGTGGAACCCTGCGTTTTAGAAGAGAAAATTATAACTGATTGAATAATAATTTCGACTTCGGTTGTCAGGTAGTAACGAACGAAGGAGACAGAGATTCACGATGTTAAATATGTGATTCTAGCGTCTCGGCTGTGACAACAACAGCTAGTCAGCTATATGTACCAACCACTGCAAGTACAGCTAGTTTTCCTGTCCAACCAGAGGACATTTAGCCTTCTTTCTGAGCGAAATTTAGATAGAAATTAGCTATATTCCTTACCATTCAAATAAAGTTCAATTCTAGTAATTCATCGATCGTGTACTACAAATTTTCTTTGGGACCCTACATAGGGGGGTAGGCTGACTAGTCGAGATCTCGCGTGCTATCATAAATCGGGCAGATGTAACCTTAATTGATTAAAAACGTTTTCGTTTCATCGGAGAGGAAAGCCATCCGTATACCGGGCGAGATTTCGCTTAGGATGATGCCATATGGATGATATATCCCATGTATAGGCTAAACGCAACAAGGAGAACTATAGCCCTCTTAGTTGCATGGCATTGATGTCACCACTGTATACGTGTATAATTCAGTTTTACAAAGATTTCCTTCGATACAAATATGTAGCCCTATTATTAAATACCGCAATAACTTTCAGTCGTCCGTTGGTTAGTATTCGAAACGGGTTAGTATTCGATTTGGAGGAAATGAATATAAGCGAAAGCTGCATATGAAAGCTATTCAATGTGGTTTTAGGGAGCGAGCCAGCCCTAGCAAAATAGCTGATATTTCGCATATAAACACGAGATGAAAACTAGCCCAAGTGATAAGGATATCCCTTCCTGTAGGGCTCCTTTGAAACAAACCCTTTGATACCTTACGCGAATTATTGCTGTCTTTGTTGAGAGGCCTTCAGAGATCACCAAATCTAAACTGACTGAATCACCTGAAGAACAAAACAATACTGTGCCAAGCCCGCCATGCATCACTAAACATTCCCTGTTACGCCCAATTAATTTGCTACCTGATCATCTCCGAAGATGCCCAGTCTGCTATCCCAAATACCCACCGTTGTACTCATTTACCCGTCGCAATCATCCCCCGTCATGTCCAGCAATAGGTACTGTCGTCATGTTACGCGCACGAAACATTTTCTCTTTGAACCCAGTCCCTAACCGCCATCCTTTCCTGACCGCAAATCACGAATTCCATAACATAATGATCTGACCCAGTAAAATTCCGTATCATCCGTTTAAATCAGTAACCGCCTTAACACGATATTTCTTAGATTTGAGGATCTTACTTCGAATGCTTTATTCTTTTAGGAAACGAAATAGGGAGACAAGGGTCCCAAGATCATCAACGAAACTTTGAGTCGAGTGGAAAGTTAAAAGTCTCCTTTGCCTGGCTATGCGTCTCGACACTGATGGATGATCTAAACGAATGACAGCCAAGATGTGAGTGATGGAAGTTTATTTTACTAAACCTGTAACTCGTATTTAAACACTCGGCGAGAGAGCTTCAGAAAGCTAACGCAATTAGCCATGTCTGCCAGCACATTCTTACTTGCTCCTTGGCGAAACGCAGATTTTCTTCCAATCCTTAAGGATTCGAGTACAATCACCTGGAGGTGATTTTAATGAAGATGTATCACATCTCTTGAGGCAACATTCCATTGTTGCATTTTTTACACTTTCCGCACGCACGACGCGTCGCATAAACATCGGTTTAACGTTATTTCTCGAGCAACGACGCTACTCCTCGCATGGCATTTGGTACTTCGAGCGACTCTGCGTTTTTATTTGACACTGCATTTTTGATTTCGCTCGATTCCCGAGGAGTTTAGGCTTTTCGTGCACGTATGTACTTACGAAACCGGTTGTGGCGGAGAGGAGTCCCTTGTATTGTAATCTGCACTTGACTAATGCAATTTATAATAATATAAAATAGTTGTAATCCGTCACGAAATGAGAAAATTTTGGAATGAAGAGCTTGCTTGAAGAGTGTTGAATACTCCTGCAAATACGCATGGGCAACAAGTTTTGATGTTTCTCAAGAAAATTTTCCGGACTGTAGGTCGGCAAGAGCAAGAATTATAATCGATTGAGCCTTCTATAATTATTAATTATGATTCAGCGAAAATTCATGAAAAACTAAGGGGTAGCTTACATCATGAGCCCGGTTGGCTGTGATTCAACAAAGCGTGGGTGATTTTGAGGCATTGAAATAAGCCTCTATGAAACCAAACAAGCACATGCTGTTGTCGGCATGAACACAGCAATGTCAGGATTATGTTATCTACTCATTTCAATACCTTAAAGCCATTTTATGGTATTGAAAAAAATCGTTCGTCTAATCTCGGATAATCCTAAGCGGGATCTTTTGAACAGCTTCTAAGATTTATGCTAAAAAAGCTCCAAGATTATAACTACCTTCAGTTTTTTTATCAAGTATACATTTTCAAATTTCAAAATATGGCTGAATTTTCTCCATTTGTCCTAAAATATGTCCGTATAGGACAAATGTATCGAGTGATAGCGTCGTCAAATTTATCTTTCTAACGGGCTGTTTAGATGAGCCAGGCTCAATGATATCTGTATAAAAAGGAAAAATATTTGACCGCTAAGCGAGAACGAAATGCGATACACTAAGTCCACTCAGATTAACCAATCATTAGAGCAATGGGCAGTGACCTCCATTTAGACTGGAACGATAAATGACGGTTAATTGACCGCCATCTTTGAAGCGACGACAAGTACCAGTCTCTTTGTTTTAACCAGCGCGATTGTCATCCGCGAAGGCGAAAACGATATGAATGGACTTGCACTGCTCTTTAATTCGGCTCTAAATTAGCCTCAAAGATGGCGACAGAGTTTTCGTTTTGGTTTACTGCATGTGGCACTCGCATATGTTCAGGAAGACATAGCGTTGGTGGTATTCATGTCTGAACCTCGCTAATCGCAGCCTTGCCACGATTTACTGAAGCCCGTTCTCCATCAGGCGAATTTGTTCGCGCGAACAGATAAAAAGTAGGAAGCGATTCTACTTTTTCGCGGCGAATTTTTTCGCAAACCAATCACATCACTGGATTTCACATATCGCTTCGCGTCGCGCGAATAAATTCGCCTAGTGGAAAACGGGCTTAACACACTTAGCAAACGACGCAAGTAAAATAATGCCGAGAAAATGTTGGCAACACAACACAAGTCAGCCTATGATTTAGCTTCAAACATGGCGACAATTAAGTTATCGTTCTAATCCAGTCAGAATTTACTGGCTGTAACCTATGAAATTAACACAATCCTTATTCCTTTAGATGTGATGCGGAAGTTTAAGCCCTGTTTATACTACGCAAGCCAGCCTGGGCCGAGCACGTGTAAACAAATACCCGAGGTAAACAAATATTTTTTGAGGTGTAAACACGCTTAACCTAGGTTAGTTTGAAACGGGCATTGCATGGCATTGCATTATTCATGTATCAGGTTAGAACTACAAAACGATGGTTCGACTCAGGTTTAAGTTAACTCTGGTTAAATCTAAAGTCTAAAGTCCAACCCAGAGTTCCTCGACATCATTTGGTCGAACTTCAAAAGTTGCACAAGTAATTACTCTTTCAGTAAGGTTTGAAACCTATCCTTCAGGCCAGCTTTAATGAGTCTATGAACGTCACTTTCTGAGCCGGATGCACGATAGTACATACACCATAACGTTAAAAACAAACCGATATTGTCATTTGGGTCGCGAGTGCATTTGCTTGCATGCTACGCGGAAAAGATTCAAAGTTAAAATCCGATTTCCCTTCGGCTAAAAATACACACGACAAATATAGCGTTCGCATGTCTTGCAGATAAGCATTATTGCGTCAAATGCCTACGTACTTCTTACTTAAATAAACTAACGAATATCTCCACATGTTATTTTATGATGTCAATCGATATGCCTTTACCGTTACTTACTTGGACCTTATCCAAACACTCGATTTCACACGAGAACCAAAAGTTTTTGAAAAGTGGTATCCTGCAGCATAATAGCCAAGCACGTAGATTCGATCATCCACCTATCTTTTCAATATCAGTTGCCGCTTACCTATATAGCTGTGTTCCAGTCCTTTTGTGACTTGGCCCCAGGCCAACCTCACCCTATCTGCAAAATTTGTTGACACAATATGCAATAAATTTGAACAACTTTCCCGCAACACAATTCGCTGTGGAAATGTTTCAAGTCAATCAATGCGAGTTTTACATCATGTAATTGACATTGCGATTTTGAATGTCGTTTCGTGTAATATCGTGGTCAGTTAAATTAATAGCCTGAAGCTGGTTAGGTCTACCAGCTGTTCCAATCGGAGGTGATAATTGGACAGGCGGTATCTCTGAAAATGAGCTAGTAACACTATCAAGAGACTGAATGTGTATAAATGTTACGATAAGGTCACCTAGCCCACAAAAGCACTCGTTCAGGTTTAACAAAGGAGAAAATGCACTTTAAATCGAAACAAACTATATACCTAAAGGATAACCATGCACAATCCCATTTACAGCTGAAATGGTTACCCGTACCAATTTCATCAGTGCTTGGCCTTTATAGCCCCGTTTACAGCCCCGTTTACACTACAGTCAATTTATTGGCACGACACGGCTAAAATGGGTACCCGCGTCGCCCGGCCAATTTTATTAGTGTCAGATGCAGGGTACGGGTACCCATTTTAGCCGTGACGTGCCAATAAATTGACTGTATAGTGTAAACGGGGCTTATATTTCGTAGCCTTTACACGCATAAAACAGTATAGAGGTAACCGCAAATTTAGCCGTGCAGTGCCAATAAATTGAGTATAATGTAAACAGGGCTCCGTTATTGTTTCTAAAATCAGCAGTTAATCCAAAAAGAGGTTTTTAGCATGTTCTAGAATATATAAACACTCTTTAGTCGAGTCATCGACACATTTTCCAATCCTTTTACCGCAGAATACATGTTCCAATGCAGACTTTCTACCCCCGAAAAATTACACAGACTGTAAATCAGCAAATGCTTATTTTGAACGTGAATTTTGGCATTCACTGCTTCCATGAGCACTTTGGGGGTCATCCGTCAGAGTTGGCTAAGTCTGTATACAAATAAATAAATAAATAAAGAGATTGTATATGTAGAGCCGGAAACAACGTTCAAGACAATTTTGATCTAAAAAAAGGATCGTGGGAAATTTTTTACCAAACTGAGAGAAAAGTCATTCACTGGTGAACTTCGACACAACGAAGGTTTGCAGTGAATAATTTACTAGCTTTGTGTTTCTGAAGATATTCGTAATATTATTCCAATCGTCGTATCACAAAATTTTAACCTTGCATGAATTGCATATAGGCTGTATGTATAGTTAAAACTCAACTGTACTATAGTTTACGACCAATGGACGACTTGCGCTTTAGACTAATTTTTGATCGAAGTAACTAGAAGAAAATAAATCATCACAGCCAGAAAGATCTTACTTAAATTAGTAAAACTGCCAAATTTGGCTGCGAAATTTTGTAAAATACGGAAAATATAGCCATGCGAAGTTGGCAAATTTTGTATACTTTTGTATTACGTGCGGAAATGTGTAACTAAATTAGTTACACACTTTTGGCCGTAATACAAAAGTATACAAAATTCGTCAACTTCGCATGGCTATATTTTCCGTAATTTACAACAATTCGCAGCCAAACTTGGCAGTTTTACTTATTTTAGTAAGCTCTTTCAGAAAATGTCCTTTTTATCGCCGAGGTAAGAAATTAGTCTAAAGCGCAAGTCGTCCATTAATTAAATTAGTCTAATTTTCTCAAATTATATTAACCTAATTAACGGTACCCATAGCACCATGCAAGAGGACAACAATTTAAGGTGTATGTCGGAAGAGCCGTTGCATATGCTTTATATATAGTATGAGTTTAGAACACGGAACCAGCTTATAGCCTACGGCCGGGTTTGTCTAACTCGGGTTGAACCTAACCAAATTAACGGTGGCATATGACTTCAGGAAGATATATCAAAGCGTATTTTTGTACCGCTCTAAAGAACAAGCAAATTTCGAACATTTAAGAGATCTTTATATTAAAAATTTAAATTCAGCAAAAAGGAGTTTGCATGAACGCAAACATTCGACCTCATTTCAAAATAGCGTTCTTTTTTATGCTGTTTGTCACTTGCATGGAAGTGGTTCTTATATTGGGATCAGGTCAGACAATTCACATACACAGTTAATTGCCGAGCGGAATTCGTCTATATTTGTGTGGTTGCTAATAGTTATAACCGCGATATCTGCTGTGAAAAGTCAGCGTTTAAAGGACCTCGTTGAGACGTTTAGCGATAGACAGACTTACATCAAACATTGCTATATTTATCGGTTTTGCGTAGGCTTCCAACGTAATTATCGCACAAAACGCGTCAGTTCCCCTCTCCTTCGGCACGCGTTCACCATTGAAGTGTTGGCAAAGCCTATATATATTATGACATGAAGACATTGACCAGAACATCGCTAGAGCCTAGAAAACATGTGCAAGTCAAGTCCGTTCTGCGCGCATCGGTTTCGCAGCTCATGATAATGTGAGGGAACTCTGCGCAAAAATGGGCCCAAATTTTCCGGCTGAGCATGAAAACCAGGGGCCGGTTGCATGAAAGCCGGATAGCGCTATCCAACGGATAGTTAGTATTTTTTCAGTCGCTTTAAAATCGCCCGTTGTTTGCTATAACTTTGACTAATATACCTTAGTATTTCTAAATCGAGATTATTTTCTAAATCCTCTTTAATAATTGTTGGTTCCATGCAAAGATGAAATTTTATAGCTTTTCGAGCATTTTTAGAACGGCTGGAAAAATCACTATTCGGTGGATATAGCGCTATATCCAGCCTTCGTAGAAGTTGTACGGTACAACTGGCCCCAGTTCATATTCATTTAAAGGCGTTACGAACCGAAATAGCGTTCGATATATGAAACGCACAACGTACCGGGTTTGGAACTTTGAATTGAAAACTTTAATCTTTATATTCGTCGTTACACAGACTCATTCTCGCCTACTCAAAAGCCGTCACAAAACTCTCAGAAGGAGGTGTCGAGTGGAAACTCATAACCAAATAAAAATAAAAGAAAATGGGCGTCGTCGGTATATAAAGTATAGCTTCACTTGCTACCCAAGAGTCTGTGAACTGTCTCTTTTAGCTTTACGTGACCCAAAACAAATTGGCTGACCATTCTTGCATGCTCCTATGACCATTCTTGCATGCTCAGTGTCGTGTGCATTTCACAACATTATTTACTACCAGTACAAGAATACTTCTCAAATATCATCGAGCAATCATATTGGCAAGGTATTGTAGTTTTGTATTTAAAGAATGCTATAAAACGTGATAATAAACTAATGATTAAAGGGGGATTACAGTCGTTTCTGTGCATCATTTCTGCTCATAGCAATGCAGGGCTAGCAAATTTGAAATTGCCTAAATTTTGCATGTTTCGGTTTTTTCTCCACACGAAACACACTTTTCACATTGAGTTAAAACCATAGCGAAGTAATAATCTGGACGTTTGCAGACAGCTCGCTGCTCATCCCATTTCAAAACGTAAATATTAAAACAGTTCGAAATGTAAACAAAGTGTTTGTTTACATTACGACTGGACATTATTTTCAAGGTTTGTTTGTCTCGAAATACAAAAGTTAATTTTTTTAATGTGGCCTTTTAAATCAATTTGACAAGGCATTTGAATTAATGAACTGTCACTCGTCTCATCTCTATGAGACTATCTATAAACGTATAAAAGCGCGCGACTTGAGACGTGGCGTTGTTGCCATAGCAACCGCGCTAGTATTCCTAATTTGTTCACCGGAATCGCAAGCCTTTACGTTCGACCTCTCAACAGAGAGCGCCCGAGCTAATATTCCACTTAACTTCATCTCATATTTTTCCTTATTCGTTCTTATGGCAACGAATCATGACACGATTTTTTCCCCCCAGTTTTGACGTATGTTGACGAAATTGAAGCTACCTGCCTCTGACGTTGCGCGCTGGATGTAAACAACAAAACCATTTCGAAACCTTCTTCACGCATATCGCATTACCTTTTTTTCCACACAGACTCTTCCATCAAGTCACTTAAACTTAGGCTGGCTTCCAGATACATGTTTTTCCTACGCACACACGCGGAAAATTCTAAATCCGTTTACACGTTTCTTAAGAGATGACTAAGTGAATAATAAATGGCAGTTATTGTCGATTTCATAGGATTTTCTTACAAGGAAATAATATACATATGCACAGCTCTTATGAAACGACGTGTTGACTTTGGTGTCATGATTCGAGAGTTGTTTATCGACTTTTGAAGGCGCTCATTATGGTACGAAGGGAGAGATTTAATTGGAGTAATTTACCGAATAATATACTCCCATTGCAGTATGCTTTTTTTTTTTACTTATTCGACAAGTCTTTAAAGGTTTGAAAAATTCAAAGTTTTAGAGGTTGCCGTGTGTGTTTTGCCTTTTTTGCTCACAAAGCAGTCTGAGATTGCTTATTCACCATTATACATACTTGCTACTCGTTTCAGTCATTTGGGTACGTTAATACTTAATATCATGGTAAATTGCCCGTAGCGACTTATGCTGGTTTATGCTGTGTTTCAAAAACTGATAAGCTAGATAACACATGTATTTGTTCGTGCTTCGCTTCCAGAGAGAACTAAATGCAGGAAATTGCGAAATGCTCAAATTCAGTCAAACTGAGTATCCTAAATCCCATACAAAGGCATTACGATCGATTCACACTTTACCGTGCGTGTGGGTACTTCAAAAAATCCAACAGCGGAATGCGAGCTCAAGAGATGCAATTCGTCTTCATTAAAAGCTGAACAACCTGAGGAAATATATTCTCAATTAAAAGGTTAGGACAAAACGAGTCAACAATGAATGTTAACAAGCTATGTTCCGCATACGTCATAACTCAATGCGCCTCTCTGATGATTGGTGTGTGAAAAAAATGCGACTAGAAAAAAAAACGGCGAACAAAAAAGGTGATTAATGCATACGATCAATTCGTTTGTAGATATTAGCAATGTTTTTTCCTTAAATCTATACGACTGTCGCAATTCCCTTCGAAGCAGAACGATATCATTCCGCGAATGAACAATAAAACAGTGTAGTCTGTCACACAGAAAGTTTCCCCTGGCGCGCGGCCTTTTCCCTAGAGCAATGTGAACTTGTAATCTACGAAAGATATCTGACATCTGGCAAACGAATTTCGAATTTTGCAATGGTAGCTTGCGCGAGAAGCTTAATTTCACCTCGGCTAGCTCGGCCGCAAGCGTGACGCCGAGACATCTGGCTGGATGTTTCGGTCTAGCAAAACCATGCGCTCGTCTATGGGACAAACAATTCACGTTAAGTCTCCTCTTAAGAACTCCAGCACACTCGGATATTGAAAGATATGCCGCGCAAATCCGATTCGAAAATGAGTTATTCCGATTGTCATCGTTGACATAGCAGGCAGTTTCGGGAGCATGCCAGCCAGCCCCATCTATCGATTTTCTAAAGATTAAATCTTGAGGGTCACGAATTTATTACTTTGAACTGTTCAGAAGTATTTGATTTTTAATAGATCACATATTCCCAGTACCAACCAGCATTGGTACCACAGCGAGCATTAATCTCATTTCAACAACGCTGATTCACTTCGCTGATCACAATTTAAAGGAAATTCAAGCGAAAAAATTCGCTCCATTGAAAAATTTTGGCTAAAAGCGGAAACCTACCTTCAGTTAGTTTCGAATGTCCGGACAACTCGACATGTTGAAATACAACACAGACATTTCAAAATCGGCAACCAAGACAGTTAATTGAAAGGCAATCAACGAAATATTAGTTGCATTGTATCAAAATCATGCATATTACCGATTCACTGGCTTCAATAGGAAGGATGAATATTGCGAAAAATTATCGATGCCAAAAATTAGCAACAACCCCCCATTTCACGTTTGTAGACTTTGTACTTTGGAATATTCAATGATGAAGCTATTCATTAGCATGTGGTTGGCCAGGCCGGGCGAATCGCAGCCATAACGTGCATAACGCTGGCCTTTCATCTAGGTTCAGCCTATATTTTGTATCTACATATATACTGCATTTGAAAGAAAATGTCTGATTACAACTCGTACCCGCATCGTATGCTAATATGTCCATGCCTGTATTGCATCTCAAATCTTAATCTTATATTAAATTTCTGTCACAGAGCCGGTCATTGGGTATAGCGCTGGCTTGAAAAGGTATCGGTTATTATGCACCAAAATCTTTGGTCAGACATAGGGTAAGATCTTGTAGAGTTTAGGTGATATTTTTATAGCGATTGATCTAACCGCGCCATAAACTGACACCTTCATAAACTGTCATGTCTGAAAGGCGCAGAAAGTAATTACATCCTTCATACAAATCTCATGTTCACGCAATTTTCTGCTATCCTGCTAATGTGCTTTTGAAGTTTTTCCGAATATCGGCGGCTTTAACAACTTCTCTTTTAAATGGTAGGTGAGAGGGGGTGGGCCAACCCCCGCCCAGACCGCCCTCCTCTCACGCACGATAGTCCGGAATACTCACTTCAAACTGCTTCGCTTGATCGCAGGCACGATACATCGTTGATTTAGCCATTTTTGCGTAAAACGGTTTCTTTTTAGGGGCTAGGATTACCATACGAATTTCAGACGGAAAGCTCAGCTCATTAGCATGCGACGCGCAGTCGTGAGTGCTCTAAATACGCTGCGCAAAAAAGGTTAAAAAATCTATTTCGGACTTATCAGCTTGCTTTGCTGAGCAGCGCCAAATTCACTTCACAAACCCGCCGTATATACATAAGAAAGCAATAACACTTAATAGTTTTCTATTTTGAGAAAATGACAAAACAGAAACAGGATGGAAAGGTCAAGCCTTTCTCAAACCCAGACGATCTATTTACAACGAGCCATTCAAACATTTCAAACAGCCGTTTTTATTGATCGGTCAGTCAGATTTTTGTACAATGATATTTACAACAACAGCATGCATGCACGGTTAACGCAAATCTTTTGCGGTCGTTTAAACACAATATATACAAAGTTATTAACACGAAGTCGCCTTGGTATATTTAGCCTAGTTATGGCGTGTTCCCAGGTGACAAATTTTGTACACATTTTGACGCAACGGCGGAATATGAGCACGATATGAGCTCATGTCAAGTCTGATCCCAGCTTAAAATCTGCTGCTCGCAGAAATTTACGAGCACCAAGTTCGTCGGCATGAGCTGGCGTTTTAACATCGAATCAAACCATATTCTTATATTTGAAGCCACACTTTAATGACCTTCGTCGAAAACCACATCTTATTTACATAAGGTACGCGCACAAGAACGGCTGAATTCAAAACCGCGCTCGCAAATACAATCTAGAATCTTTCACTTTTCCCATGGGAAATCTATGCGATTAAGCCGTGCGGTTGCAAAACAATTCACATTTAATTGAATTCAACCGACCTGTACGCGATTTTCAAAATTTTAATCGATTCCGATGTTGACAGTCGACATTTTAGTTCGATCCCCGTCAACTCTGTCCGTACACAGCTTTGCTTGCCTCTTGCCAGAGTTCCTGGAAAACGTTCTGCTGCATTTGTTCAAAGATATAAGACTCCGCTCTTGTCGAGAGGTTCTTTAGAAACGTATCGTCCTGTTTCGCCCGCGTTGGAGAGAGACTTTCGGCGAATTGTTCTAAGTCTTTGCACTCCTTGGCGGCCTTTTCGCGGCAAAGCACGTCGACGTAAACATAAAAGTCAAACTGATGTGAAGACGGGGATTTCGTAGTCTTTCTTTCCGACGTTGGAACTCGTTCGGCATCTTTCCCGCAAATCATGATCTTTGTTTAAAAAGTTTGGATGTTTCGGCAACGAATTCGTCGTATTTTACTTGAATAGCATGGAATATCGACAATTAATTCTCTCGCAAATTTGAGAAATCGTCGTTAAATTTCAATTTGAAATCTCAATATCGAAGTATAAAGTCCAATTGTGAAACTCGTTTGCATCCGACCCGAGGTAGCGTCTCTCTATGAATGAAGAAATACGTGCAAATCATTTGTATATATAGCCATAAACGTGTTTACGCTCAATGTCGCTTGTTCTATCAAGAATGACATATGTGTTAATGAAGGGTAATATGTCAATATTATTAACTAAAGGGAATTATCCAGCATTTCCATAGCACGCAGTGACCTTATGAGATGTTATCGGCCATGTGAATTTGTCATTTAATCCGTTGCATATTTGACATAATTGTTTTTATTTGGTATTTAATGCATGCATGCGCTATTCATTACCGATGTTAACACGAGGACTGGTCACGCGTTTGCTTTCAAACTTGAAAGCCATGAAGTCTAGGCTAAATAAATAGAACCATTCTAGTTTGGGACGAAATGTGAAAAATATTCCCTAGATAATAATACAGCACTAGGAGTCTCTCGTTATAAATTTATCGCCACCGGTATTGTAAACAACTCCTAATTAACTAAATTTTGCGTACACAGTTAAATCATAGTTTACTCATACATATACCACGCTTCCGTTTAGCCAATTCTAAAACAACAACAGGCGGGCGACTAAATCCCGTTTACACTAGACAGTTTTTGGCGCGGCACTGTTAAAACAGGTACCCGCCGTACCAGTTTCATCAGTGCCCGGTTTCTGTAGTCTGTATATTGTTAGCCTGGACTAGTATAAAACTAGGCACGGGTGCTGTGCCGATAAATTGAGTTGAGCAAATTTGGGGCTATATATACTACCTATTTATGCAAAAGCCCCAGGGGAAAAACTAGTTGCATGAGACCATGCAGTATATCATTGTATACTTGGCTGAAATCGGTAGTATTTGAAACCTCCTAAAATAATTACGGAGTATATTATTAATATTAATTGCACATATAGAATATCAAAATGTATTTTTCGACATATTTTTGAAAACAAGAGACGTAATTTAGTTCAAAATTCGACACTTGGTTAAATCAGACATCATTAAAAGTATCCCGTTCCAACTTCGGGCTCAATCCAGTCTATGTATAGATCCGCGAGCGACGTGCACGTTATATATGGTCTGCGGACTTCGCCGGATAGTAAACAACAGGGTAAGTGTAAACAATATTTTGAAATAACTGAACGTGTTTTTTCGCCCTCAGCGGAAGCCTGCAATCGGCTTAGTCAGTGATAAGGCCCTAGTATGGACAATGACATCGAGATATCTCGCATAATTGGTTTGTTTTTCATGACAACGTTTCCTCGTAAACGGCTTAAGGTGTGATTACACCTAATTATGCAACAAGGGCTGTGGTATTCCTAATGTAAACTCCTTAAAGCATTGGGAGTGGATGGGGACAGGCATGTTTTTCATTCTTTGAAGATTCCAAATTTTCGGTTTACAACAAGGAGGGTTTCTTCGACAATTCTGAATGCCTAACAGGGTATATAGAGCATGTTGAACGCCTTTTTTTAACAGGCTCCAACTGGCGATGTTATTTGATATAGTTATTATATTATTGCATCATTTTCAGTTGTGGCATTTGATTTTTCACAGTAAAAATTTACAGTAAAATATTAAATTTGCAATATCCCATAAACTTAGTTTAAGCCGAGGCCGAATTGCTTTCATATACAAGTCTTTTTTATATAAGTCTACAGGACATGTATTTTTCAGTTGAAATCTTTCCCGGTTCAATGTTCCCTGGCAAAATATTTATCACAGCTATTTTAGTTTAGAAGAGATTTATTATGCTCAAAGACTGAATGCAAAACATACGAAAAGGAGTTAGTCGCCCAATGTTATGAGCACAACTGATGCGCAGAAACCGCTAAAACTGACTGTCTTTAAAGGGTATTAATCTTCTGAGCTGCTGACTGGCGTAGCTATAATCCGTATCTTTTTGTCATGAAATCTTTCTGAGATCTTTTAAACAGAATGTCTAAACCAATGCTTTATATGGGTATGCTTGCACCGAACATCAAAACCCCATTTACAACAATTGTAGTGTTAGTGCATGCAGATAAAATTGGTACTGATGAATTTTGCACAATCTTTTTGGGTAGTCTGAATTTCATCAATCTGAATTTCATCAATCTTAGTTTTATCCCTGCCAAATCTAAAATTGAACCTAGAGTTATCCGGGATAAAGGATTATTTTGGTACGGATGAAAGTTCTAATCACAATTCCATACCAAGTCATTTACCGTACTTAAAAATACAACTGACAGAATACAGAGGGTTCGTGCCAGGTAAATTGTTCGTGGCTTGGATTTGAAGTGCGTATAATTCCACTCGAAATTAAGACTCTTTCAACCACTAGAATTGACAGAATACAGCTAGAGTATACCCTAGGAACCCAGTTAAGTTAGAGAAAGTCGACTCCCTGGACCTTCTCAACATGGCTTGTTGCCGCTTGTCGGACATCCAGCTCTTATTAAACTCGTCAAAAAGGGGTATCTATACCGTGTGATATAAAATAAATAAGGATTTTATTATTTCTATCCGCACCAGTTCGACCACTCGCGTGTGAATATAACTTAGTTGTACTAAACGTTTTCTCGAAAGCGTTTCTATACCCTTATAACGAGGCATTTTCAAAGCTTTGCACGTAAATGGGAGGCTATCGGGTGAAGGCAGCTGGGTTTTATCATCATATTATTAAGGTGTTTTTATTTCAAACTGAAGTGCTTCAGAAAATGAAAACACGCAGCATTGTTAAATCCCATAATAGATACCTTTATAGATTGGCGTTTACGCGAAACGTCTATAAGCACTATTCAACTGTGTGTCTTCGAGTGTCTTACTGATTATATAGGGGAAACGTGATACACAAACTAAATACTGCTTTTCTGTATTGTGCTATTTCTCACTAACGTCACTGCCGAATATCACGATTTTAATGGTGAACGTTTTTGATTTAGCGAAGATACCGTAGAGATAAATAATACAAAGTTCCGGTTAGCAGTTTGACATTCGCCGTAAACAGCAATCTTAAGGTCTCTATTATTATAAGGCCATGAGTCTGCGCTGCCGAGGAGATTAATCGCGCGTGATCGTGGATTGTGGCTATATTCCATATGATATGATATATACTTGGGACCATGTTCATGAGATTCGTAGTCGAGGCAAATTTTACCCACATGCATATAAAACTGATCGGATCGTCTTCAGACTGTACGATATGCGCAAGAAAACGCGAATATTCTCAATGCGAAGCGTACGTGTACATCAGGTTTTCTTCAAAATTTAAGAGATAAAAACCAGAGTTCCCGCTGTGATGGGCTGAATTATTAGCAAATATAACTGCGCCATCAATAATGACAATACCTACGATTATGATCAAACGAAATTCATGGAAGCTCATATATATACATGTATACTTCAGAGCCTAATGGCGATTGCCTGCAAAGCATCCTAAGTGCACTTCTAGCAATCAATTTCATGACGTCGTCCAATACATCTGTATTCGGCATATTTTTGTATTTTTGATTGATTTCGCCCTAAATTTTATTACACAAATGAATCATCACAGGGAACAGCTATGTAATAGCTATAGGGTTATAAAAAATCGGGCTGAGGATGCTTCTGGAATTCAAGAAACAACCTACTTAGTGTATGGACTGTCAGAAGAAATCCTCTTGTGAGCCCATGTAAACTTTACAAAGCAAAGCAATAAGTTTGCGGCAATATTATGACTCTTTTTAAATCATTGCTAACCGACAACAATGGTGGGCCAAATACGAAATGTCACCGGCAGTAAACCTGTTGTCTTGTCTAGCCACAAAATGTTGTTCTTCGGAATACATTTTTCTTTTACTTTATTAAATCTTCAAGAACCCATGTAACTTTTATCATATATTCCTGGATTACAATCTGAGACTGTTGCTTTTGAAGAATTTTTAGAATAAATGCCGAATTACAAATTGCATTCAACTGCTTTCAGGACAAGAAGAAAATAATTAGCTTATACATACCATAGGAAGAATTATCAATGGTATAAATAAACGATTATCATGGTAAAAAATATCGGTCATATACCCAATATACGCAATTTACAATCATTTAGAGGTGCTATAGAATATAGGAGTTTTTTAATATTTACTTATTTGTTTACTGTGAATATTGACGTTAAACTGTCATCCAATTCGGTCAAAGGCTGCTGTATAAATTCAAATATACTACTTAACCTTCCAGCTAAACTTTCCTCTCAAAGACCTTCATTTCGAAACGTCGAGAAGATTTCTCAATAAATTTCAAGCATTTCATCAATGAAACGTTATTGACTAAGAGGCTTCTGCAAGGCCGCACGCCTGGCCCTTGTAATCTGAAGAGTTATGAAGGTCATTGTTTATCGATCTAGCAGTCGGTACATCCGTGCTCAATAAAAACGTAAACCACTTGAACAGAGAGCAAAGAATGCGTTTACCCCAGATCAGTGATTTGCCCTCGATTGGTTTGCCAAAAAGATTCCAAGCATTTTAAAAACGCAAAAGCGTACGTTAATATGTATTATTTCACCCCTGTTTGTTACCCTTGACCTAAATTATTACACCCCTGTAGGAGAATTACGTCACGATTACGTTTAACCTATGGGAACCGATAATAACTTCTAATAGTAACTATTCCGACAAAGCAAATATAAATCTGACACACGATTATTTAGAACGAGATGATTTCATGCCAAATGGTGTGTAATGTTTGAAGGTGTGATTTTCATCGATGTTGCCCTTAAATTTTGGAATAAGCTGCCCATGTAGTATTGACTGTTCACCAACAGATTACCAGTATTCGAGGTTTGAAAACTGATTTTCAACGCAATACTATAGATAAGATTGAACCTCCCCTACCCTAGGGGCTTTGAGCGTCGGTGGAGGAATGTTTCCCACATAAATCATTGAGCAAGTGGTTTATTTCATTCATTTGAAGAAAACAATCATTCTTCTTGTATATGTCATTTTTTAACACGGGGAATGGAAGATCTTTGAACTGCATGGAAAATGACCGCGGCGAAATTTTGTGGCAGCTAGCGTTCTTTCAGCGAATCGAAATCGGCGAGAGGAGAACTGTAATCGCGAAGCTCAGCCATTATCCCGTTTATGGTGCTCGCAAAGATTGCTTTCTTCCCAAAAGGAAAACAATAAACTTCTTGAAAATTTACGTGTTAAGTGGAAATTAGATATTTTGCGTGAATCATGAATGATGGGTCTCGTCGGTCATGACCCGACTCTCGCGGTAAATTATATATGACTTCCTCATTTTTAGTCTGAAGTATCGAAAGTTCTTTTCCACGAACATAAACAAGGATGATCAGTATCTCTTTCCCAAGCCCACAAAAAAATCCTAGAAATCTATCCATTTAAGGTGGTGAACCGTACCACTCGTTCACATCACTCAAAATTGTAGCATATCGCACACAGGACAGCGAGAATGCAAAAAATGTTTATATTTTTTTGCAATTAAGATTTTTATTTACTATAGAAAACCGTTTGTATATCCTTTATTTTGAGGAAAACAATCCATTATAATACGGGTTTGAATAATCAAAGAACGGTGCCTTTTATTTAAATCTAATAGTTTAATAGTCAATAACTGATGGTACAACAGACAAGGAAGTGAATCGGAAATGTTCCAAAATATAAAAATGGAATCTTTGGTCCTATAGGCTAGACTACTAAAACGGGGTGATTTGTTTGTATCTTATCTCTTGAACAGAGATCTCGAAATTTTAAGTGAAACCTCTCTGAAAAAAAAATTCATTGCCGTTTGTTGCATTGTTTTTTGGTGAGTTGGAACGATCGGTATGGCCGCTATCTTGTTTTTTTTTACACACTAGAAGCAATTTCCTTTTTGCTGTTCCTGTATTAATGAAATAGATTGTCCTATGTAGTAGCTATCTAAGGTCTAGTTTCATTCGTTGCATTTTTTCGCGTCGACTGACGCAAATTTACAATAAACAAAAAAACGTAATGAGATTTATCATCTCAAGCATCTATTCAGTTAGTTGCATTTGATATTGTCGATCGAAGTTGCTACGTAAAAACTAAGTCTAAAATAACTATGGCCACCATGCTTGTATTCATATCATAACAAAGCACAATTTCCGTTAGACATTTTTAATACTCTTTGCAAAAAATGCATGTTTCCAGCGAGAACTAGGTTCTGGTTTGAACCAATTTGGTTTTGAACCCATTTCACTGTATGCAAAAAGATAAGGGAAAGAGCTCAGCCATACAGTCGTACTGATCAGATCAATTAAATTCTTACAACTGAAAGAACTGCATGCTGAAACTGTTTACAGAAAGTGCAGACTTTAAAATTTTTATCACACATTTTATTTTTATTTGTATCACTTCGAAAACAGGCAAATTTTGAGTCGTGTAGCTCTGTTTATAACTGAGTGTGGATGTTAAATCTCTATCAATTATCTATATTCTATCAGTCCTAAAAACGATCAATTTTGAAAATCTCGACTCAGATTTTCAGTTTCAAAAAATTACACGCTCTGAACTTGGTCATAGTTAAAATTCAACACCACAGGATGTATTATCAAACGGCGATGTTAAATATGTAAGTTTTCAAGTCAGATACTTAAGTTTTCAAATCTTTCTTTGGACTACTGAAGTTTGTTCGGAAGGATTTGCCGCACATTAAGCTACTGGAACACAGACTAACTTTAAGAACATTGAATATGGATATATGTGTTTCATCGTTATTTCCCAAAATGCTACCGAATAGAACGGTTTGTCCAGGTCAAATGCCGTTTCGGGTTTAATATAACGAAACTTCATATTATAGCTACACAATATAGGCCCTAATGAATTGTTATCAACGTACGTACGTCAGGCACTGATATCGACGGAAAAATTCACGGAATCTGCTACGATAGCAGCAAATACGTGCATGTGCTCTCATCAAATATTGAAAAACAACTCAGTCTGAAAAAAAATACAAGAAGTTTCTCCATGTTTTCCCCAAGAAGGGTCCTCGACAGCAGTGTAAGTGCGGTATACTTCTCGACGCTTCAATCTAACGAGCCAAGTGAGTTATCATGTATTCGAGAGAGTTCTCGACTCTTCAGTCTGAAGTGCTCTCGTCAGGAGTGTTCGTGTGTCGGCATAAAACGTCTCGACGCTTCAATCTAAGCTAAGGGCCCTCTTCATGAGAGTGAACTGTAATCTGTCACACTAACTGTACTGAATGATGAACGCTCGTCTTAATCAGGTCATAAGGTCATCTCAGCCATAAGACACATAGAGTGTACTATACATAATGTAACCACAACTGCACGGGAAAGAACATGCATGGGGGACCTTACCTCCACTATATAACCTTTCACTACATGCATGCACAGGCAAGCGAGGGTACGCAGGCCTGCCCCTTTGTCATCATGTTGAAATATCACACAATGGTCTTAATTCGTGATATAGGGCTTTGTTGTATAATTATGATGGTACACGCTATTCTCATTCTCCTGTAGAACTGCATACATTTGTGCATGTATACTTAAAATTTAAGTTTTCTCTCCGTGCGATTGCCAAGTTAAAATGAATGTGTCCTTTGCTGCACCCTAACTTTGGTTATCACTGTCCAATTTATCTATTTTCAATATACGACTGCTATCCTAGCCTGGCGCGGTTGTTCGACAGGCGTTTAGCCCAAAGTTTAAAAATATTAATATGCCAAAGTCAGTTAAAAATACTCTCATACATGCATCTTGTGAATGACTGAACCTGCATCTTTGCATTAAATGGCTTTCAGTGAAAATTAAACTATTGACATCGAAATATAGTCGCGCAATTGTTGAATAAATATGGATAATTTTGTTTTCCATTTTGAACTTTTTCACCGCTTAAGCTGAACGCCTTTCGAACAACTGGCCCCAGTTAAATTCTGCCAGAGATTCTGCTATAGAAAACGAACATCAGAATGATGTCAGAATTCGAGGTTCATCAGTGAAGTGAGTTTAAAAATGATATCATAATGTTACGAAAACATCCAAGTTACATCATTCCCTTAGGTTTTTGCGAGCCGTCAATATTCACAGTAGGAAAATTTTCGCAATTATGGTTGTTTTTTTACAAATTATGCAAAGCTTGTTTGGTGCGCAAACAATTTGTTTTGACGCAAAAAGTTGTTCTGCGAACATAAATTATTATATCTGATGAAACACCTGGTGTATTTCACCACCGCCCAATATGTTGACATCCCAGTGAACCCTCCTGAGGATAATTGACGTCAGAAACTTCACGCGTTGGTACAGGAAGTTGAATTGACCGGCAGTTAGTGCGTTCGAGTCTTTTTCAAGCCTATGACATTCTATGTAAAACATTTAGTGTAATATAAGTTTTTTTCCGTGTTGATATCTCAAGAGAGAGGCCTAGATTAATTGCGACGAGTGCTATACACCTGCCAATGGCGTAATTAGAACAATAATTTGGGGGAGTTATATATTCAGTTCTGCCCAAAGATTTCTTCTGTAAGTTCAATAGCTTACAATAGAAGTGAGAAACCTCCAATTATATTTCAAAGTACGCCCCTGTTCAGTGTTGACTTAAACTTATAGAATTCAGTTATTATAAGGCTGCTTTCCTCTGTCGCGGCGTTTTTTGTATGTATACGTACGCACATTAAAACATTCTACATGCCAGACAAAACACACTAATTCATGAACAGAATCCAACATTATGCACCTATTCAATAGTTGATTGAATAAGTATCATTTTAAAATTATTTTAAACCGTTTTACGCGTGCATATACGTACGTGCAAATAAAAACGTGACAGTGGAAGACAGCGCTTACGTAGCTATTAAAGTCGATCAAACCAAGATAAATAAGGCGTGAATCAACAGAACTGGGTATGGGTGATGTGAAATTCCGTGTAAAACAGTCATTAAACATCGCTTCTTTTCCTGAATTGGACATTTTGACATAAGTGCATGAGGCGTATTACCGAGATGGGTTTCGATATATTTCGTTCACTGTTAAGTTCGACAAATAAAATTGTTTTTAGGTAAATACTCAAGTCAATCGATCCAAATATAGGCATGAGTGGACACAGAATATGGGTCATTTCATGCGAAGATCACGTTGTAAAATTACATCACTAAAGCAAAGATAAGCAATTAATTAAATGCTGTTTAGATAAGCATTTATACAGAAAGATTAACACCTGTAATTTATCTAAAAAGCCCACTCGTACCGAGTACGGTGTGTTTGAAATCCACCTAAAAGCCAAGCATTTTCTTCATGCCAACAATGAATAACACAACTACAGACCAATTGCTGGAAAGCGAGAAATATATCTTCTCATGCACTCTTTTCAATGTTGTAGGCGAAAATATATATATACATTTACGATACAAGCCATGGCCTTGTATTTGTTGGCAGATATTTCTCTGTCAGATAACAGACACCTTGCATGGATCCCACTGAAAAAAAATCAAAACACGTACTTTGAAAGACAAGATCTTGAAGAACATTTCTTGGTATTTTACACGTCAATTCATTAACTTTTGAACTGAAATATGCGTATGTAAATTATTATTGTTATGACCTCATTGACAGACCCCTCAGTTGATCTACAGAGGTCAGCAAACTAAGCGCAAAGTCCACGGTTGAGACTGTTTCAAGTTTTTTATCCCATTCGGGGCCAAACTAGTGCGATAATTCGGGGGGGGGGGGTGAATAGGATTTCTGTTGAAAACGCATATACGTACAAAAGAAAGCTGTCGGGCAGAAAGAATACATGAATATGCCGCCCCCCCAACAAATATTGCATCTGATAGTGTTTTTTATGGTATACATTTCGTATACAATGGTACGGATAAAATGTAAATTAGTTATTATTAAACATGCCATAGCTATTTCGTCGCGAATGTAGTTATTGTAAAACGGGTTGTACTAAGTGAACGTGCAATAAAGTCCACCGCACACGAGAGATATCAGAGACCTTACGCAAACAGGACGGCACCTTCGTAATGTCTTGTAAGAAATGGCGTTGCTTCCGCAGTTCCGCTTTTGCTAACAATTTATATGCATAGATTAGCAAAAGCGGAAGCAACGCCATTTCATACACGCCATAACGAAGGTGCCGTCCTGTTTGCGTAAGGTCTCTATCGACTGAGCTAACGACCTCGCGATGCAGTTAGTTCAACCCGAAAACCATCCGCACACGCGAGAAACTTGTGATTTAGTAGCCTCGCGAGGCCTTTAGCTCAACTAATAGCTCTCATCTGCGGCGGGCTTAACGTAACATAATTTCTATTTCGATCATTTTGATCGGTGGCGTGCGAATTACGGTAATATTTATATATATCACGTTCAGTGCATGATCAGTTATATTTGTTAAATCGATTGTCTTCACAGTCATAAGAATACAGGCCTCGAAATTATCGATGCTCATATATAGGCCACTGATTCTGATTGCCCTAAATGGGTCAATAGATCCTATGTCTTCTGCAGAAGTTATTTAAGTATTATCATATTATAGGTGTTTAAAGCATGGCTATGAAACCGCTGTCAACGTTTAGCTGTATGAAAACGGCTCGAAATTGGTTTTCCCGTGGTGTCTCCACTGTTTTG
Source organism: Dendronephthya gigantea (assembly GCF_004324835.1). Lineage (NCBI taxonomy): Eukaryota > Metazoa > Cnidaria > Anthozoa > Malacalcyonacea > Nephtheidae > Dendronephthya > Dendronephthya gigantea. The sequence goes on along the minus strand of NW_021163063.1, from coordinate 233,982 downwards.
ACCGCACACGTTTAACTTTTCATTCAAAACACTACCTTTGTGATAGTTAGGAAAGAGATAAAGGCTTTGCAACGAAGTCGAATGTCCACAATCCATAATAGGGCAAGATTCATGCCGTCCCACGCATTTTTTATGCCCACGCATCCATAACGAGGAAAACGGAAGATTACTTTCGCCCACGCGATTCCTTTATCATAAATTGCATTAATTTGCGCCCGCAAAGATAACAATTGCAGCCGTAAATGAACCAGACAAAACAATTTGCACTGAGACAACATGTCTGCCTGGAAGAGGACCTACTCAGCAAATTCCAAAGCAGGAATTCGGAATTGTTGTTATTATTTTTAGGGATTAGGGAATGCCATGCGTATAATGCTATCTTATGTATTTACATTTGCGCTCAAACGCGTAAATAACGCTTTAATTGGAGAATATAATCGTTCTCTTCTATCCTACTTAAAGTACCCATGTGTGTACCATAAGTGGAAAGAACAATTACTTGATAGTTTTCCACCAAGTGAAGTGAATTTCCGTGCACAGTGAAAACACACGTTATATACATGTTTTTTTTTATAATATTATTACTAGTAATAAAAAATGTTGCATTTAATTGCCCGATAAAAGAAATCGCTATTCGAATGAACAAAAGTTCGATAACAAACGTACGTGGCTATAGTTATACAATTTATATTCATTTTAATAAACACCGCTTTTTCTTGCAAGAAAAAACGCTATTTATTAAGTTTTCTAATAAAATAAATATATTTCTTCTGTCATAACAACAAGAGATTGGTAAAACATTCTTCGAAATTGCAGGAATACCAACTTAAGACTAACCTAAGATTAACACCAACTTAAGATTAACTTGTAAACTCTATAATGGCAGATCTATGAATATCTCCTTCTAAACGTCTTGACTCTTGAGAATGCTAAAATAACCAAATCCATGCACTTGTAGAAAACCCTTAGCCTTGACTACCTTTTTGAGTAAATTGTAAAGAACTTTTAAATACACGATTATGATTGGCTAATGCTTTCATTAATAATAATTAAGAATTAACTATACTAATTGTTCTAATCATTTTTATAGGTGAAATGTCAAATATATTTACTGAAAACCATTGCACAGCTGTTATTTTCCTTCCTAAACAGTATACGTAAACTTCAGGCTTTTTATTTAAGCACAGAATATATAATCAAGAAAATTCTACAATTCATCTACAATACTACAATAGCTAATAAATATATATAAAGTTCGACGTGTTAATGTTCTGTTATAAACTGATTCAAGTAAAGATTTTAAGCCTTAACGTACTGCACTGCTAAAGAAGTTATTTTCTCGTAATTTTTGTAAACATTTCTCTCAAACTGCGCAACCGAAATAAATCAAAATAAAATCACACTGTATACGTCAATTCAATTTTTAAATTGGCAGCCTATCGTTTCCATTCTCTTAGAGTTCATATACTGTTCGCCGTACTCTAGATTACTACCGCGATATAAAGATTATAAATGACTGCATGGACATCTAAGGTGAATCAGGAAACTTGTTATTTTGGGAAGAATTTAGTCTTAGAGTACCCAGGCATGGACTCGACATCGATGTTTTTAACGCAAAGTTTTCACTGAGATGATCTGTGATACTGAAGTAATTGTCACTGTTGACAGCAGCTAACGTTGATGGAGAATATCGATCATTGAACCATATGCTAGTGTGGATATGCGCCTTATCAAAATAAATTTGCAAACAAAATAGTTGAAATGATTTCTCTATTTGTTGTCAGTTCTGTGATAAACTGATAGACCATTAAAAGCATGGTTAAGGCCTTCTCTATACTTATCGCAAAACCCACCTACTGCACTCGCTGTGGGTACTTGAGAATTAAATCCCATCAAAAGTAACCCGCCCAGGAAAAAACTAGCTTGCGCCGTGTTTTTTTTCACTCAAAACTTTTTTTTGCGTAGAGGTGAAAAGAGCTTTCATAGCACCCGTTCTTCAGCCCGTCTTTCACTAGGCGAATCTATTCGTGCGACGCGAAGCGATATCTGAAATCCAGTGATGTGATTGGTTTGCGAAAAAATTTGCCGCGAAAAAGTAGAATTCGATTCCTCCTTTTTATCTGTCCGCGTGAATTGGAAACGGGTTTTACGGCCTAATTCCAACGGTGCTTTTTCTCGGTCTCTTTTGAATTTCGACCACTTGAATAAGTGAATTCTGCTTCATTGCTCGCAATTCAATTTCGCATCTCGCTTGAAAATTTAGCCCGGAGAATTAGGAGTTTACACAACAGTCACAACTGGCACAACATCGCTTTGCATTTTGGGGTCTTGTGGGTCATGATATATAAGATTAAAAATGTGTACTTATTAAAGCCGGGCGCCCACGCTATAGCTAGGATGTTTATCGGCCATGCAAAAAGCGATTTGAAGCATGCAGCATTTTACTTGGGAGGTGGCATGAAATGTGGGCGCCAAATTGTCCTCGCTCTAAGTGGCGTAGGAAGCACGATAATCGAAGGGGGGCAAATATTCATATCTTCATGTTCTGCATGATCAATTCCTTTTCACATAGATTGTCTTTAAGAAACGAAAGTAAGGTTCTGCGCAGGATAGTCTTTACAATGTGTTAACATTTTAACACACGAGATTCATACAAGCATGGAACAATCCTGAATGATTGAATTCACATGTTTACACACTCAGTGTTGGGATTTAAAGCTTCACAGAGCGTGTGAAGTTATTGTACAATGTACAATTTTAGGAAGACAGGTTTCCTTATTAATTTCTCTATTCCTCTTAACCATATAACAACACTTTATGATCAAGGAAAGATGCAAAAGAATAGTTGCTCTAAAAATATTACTTTATCTAGAGCTAAAATGAAGTAGACCTAATGCAATCTAATGTAAGTTTAGTGTTCAAAAAATTAAAGATATAAGCATTGTCAATAAAGGACTGCAATATTTTTGGCAAATTAAATTGATGTTTACTACCATGTTTCAGTCTATATCGACAAGCTAACTTACACCGTTTAAACGTGTTTATATACTTCATGGAATAACGAATTTAATTAATGAACCAAAATATCGTCGTTCGTAAGATTTAAATATGTATTTGTAAACGTTTTATAGAAAATCTCAAAGGTATAAATGATTCGAACTACCTTTTCGTGCGTTTAGATTGTGCTCCCAGAGTCGGTGAAAGGTTAAAATGAGAAGTAAATAATACTAAATATGACAGTCTCAATACCATCTTGATTTGCTAAAGTATAATATAAGACGCATTCCGAAAACATCAATGTATGACAATTATTGTCCTGTTAACTGGCCGCTGATAAAGTGTGAAATGATTGGGGTGTAATTATAAAGCTATATGAGTTGCTGAGACGGCATATGTTGACAAACAAAGTTTTTGAGAGCGAGGAGTGGTTGGGATCGAATATTCGATAAGAACAAGCCCTATATCTGCGGAATTTAACAAACAAACAAACAAAATAGTTTGAAGACTTTGAATAATCAGAACGCAGTGCATGTATATTTGACATGTTTTAAAGCACTTCGGATTAAAGCAGCCCACTTCCGCAAACGTGCATCAAAATGCCTTAATAAAACAGATGGCAGCTTGTTGATGAAAAAAATAACTAAATCATTACGAATTTAAGTCATTTACGATAGGAATGTTCAAATTTTAAATATGCCACCGTAATTATAAAGAGAATTTGTTATTCTTCAACGTACAGTTGCACGTTTTATAAAGGAAGGTTTTTACTAAAAAAAAGAATTTTTCTTTCTAAATGAACGAGCATGCATGTTGATATGTGAGTTATCAGAATACAGGCGTTAGAACTTCGTGCATGACACTGGGGGAAGAATATCCTTTTGTCGAGAATTGAAATCAATAACATGCGATATCAAAATATGAATGCATATACTAGATCGATTTTTTTAGAAACTCTCATATTACTACAATTAATTGAAAAGAACACTACATGAACTATCTTTTGGCCTATAACTAGGCTCGAGTATAAAATTCTACAGTTTTACCGGCCGTCCAAGTGTTCCTCATTAAGTATTTGTAACATGCATGTAGACTGTGTGTTTTTCAACAAATTCGGCCATTACAACAAGATCGAAACACTGGATCATAACTACGGGTTCCATGCATGCACAACACCTTGTTTTTCTGCCAGCGATCGCGAGGTTATAACTCTACTGCAGCATACATTAAACACTGGATTGTAACTGCAGGTTCCACAACACCTTGTTTTCCTGCATGCCAGCGACTCGCGAGGCGACCACACAGTTACAACAGATATCAAATACTGGCCCGAACCGTTTGAAACCACAAACGGCCCGACTGACTCTTAATTGTTCCTCGTCCACAGCTTCTGAAAAAGAATTGAAAAAATACATCTTGACAACTTTTAAAACGGAAAACTGAAAAACAGTATAGGGGGAAACAGACCCTAAAACCCTTTCCATGTTGCATTTACATTGATGAACCTATATCCACAATACATGATGAGCGCGAAAAACCATGATTTTTAGGCTTCGAGAAAGGCAAATTTTCTGACCCTGCTTTTCAACAGCCAGTTGTAGTTCGTTGTACAAAGCTACAACCCTGTTCAAAACAGAACAACCCTCTTCGGCTAAACATCTCTCATTCACTTTGCGACTGCAAACCCCCTAAATTTTAGACTATGTACGTTGGTAAACGCATTTTTAAATGGGATTTGTGTATCTAAACACCCTATAGGTGTCTTCACGAGAGATTCTGGACGGTCTTAAATATTTATCAGTAAATGCCCAACAGTATAGGATGTAATTTTACTATACCTGCAGATACTATGACACAAAACGCAGAAAGTAGCACCGGTGAGAGCTTCATTAATTGGCACAATTTTCTTTTTGTCTCTTATATAACTTGGTAAAATCGTTGCCGTTTTGTATGTGAGAACGTTATGTTCCAAAGTATAGTGGATTGAAATCGGTCTTATTGTTATGGCATATACTATTAATATACGGATAATTTGTATGAGATTATCATTCTGATGAAGCCAGTGACTACGCCACAATAATCATAAATAATGTGAATAATAGTCTTTTAATAATACGTACGTACAATTTTAAAATAATTCATATAATTCGTGCATCTCTACAACGCGAAATTAAGTATCTATACAAATTCCCTGAAACATGCATTCGAAACAAGTTTTTTAAATTTCTTCTTAGGCAGTGTTTTCAATGGAGCTTCTCAGAAATTCCGTCAGGCTTTCGTCACTGAGCGGATACCAATCAAATATTCCCTTCCAACCCACCACGCGTTCGTCTTGTTCAGCGGCCACGTCACGTTGAAGCCCTTTCTTCATAACCTGCACCTCCAGTTTGTCGTAAAGATCAGCGTTGGTCGTAAGCAAGAAGTTCAACACACTCATTAGCACATTTCCGCGAGAGATCTTCAACTGACAGAATTTCTCGGAATCGATATCGAGGCCGTTACATTTGTTTCGGACAAGTTTTCTAGAAGTGATTACCACCAAAATCAGCGCTACGATGTACTGGACCCAGTCTTCGTCATTTCTAATCAAGACAACAATTCCAATGATGATCACCAAAATTGACAACATTAACGTGCAATTGGCCATAATCCTGTACGCTCTTTGTCCGTAAAGCGTTTTGGTAAACTTTAGGTAGTTGCCTGTGTGGTAATTGGGATGACGGTAGGCAAAATAGATCAAAAGTACAAGAAGGAACCCTGGAATGATATGAAAGAGAAAAATGGGAATTTCGTTTTAGACCAATCAGAAAGTTTGTTTACATTTTCATTGACCCAATCAGAATGCACAAATTTTGATAAAAAGTACAATATATACCATTTTACATGAAGTATTAAAAATTTAGGCATTCTGATTGGCTTTGCCTGAAAAATGTAAACAAATATGGCGATTAGTTTAAAACAAAATTCCTCCTTGTTGTGAAAGAGTGAAATGATGTTAATTTTATAATCCTGAACGCAACGCAAAAATTGAATTCCAATAAAAAGTAGTATCTTTACATACCAAAAAGCCATATGGTCATTAAAAAATACATAATCCTCGGCTCAGGATCGTCAACTCCAACTAAAGCCCCTTGACAGCGTTCACCGCATGCTTTGAAAGGATTCTGCGGACCAGAAGCAAGATATCTTTCGTAGGCGGATTCGGCACAATCGTCAACCTCTTTAACAGTGAGTTTTTCTTCGTGCAAGCACTTTGTCACTTCACGGTGGCGGTATGCGGTCTTGATGGCCGTACCGGTGAGAATTCCTTTGAAGGTGTTGTAAACAATAAACCAAAGAAGCCACACTGGTCGCATCTCAGTCACAAGGAAATGCACGAATGCCAACACTTCACCGAACCGCTTACTTTTACTCATAATACTGAAAGAAACGTTTGATTATTAATTGATCAAGTGGGATTTCAAGATACGGGAATTGTATGGGGTATATGGGGTCTGGGGAGTGCATCACTTGATTTTCTCGATTTTGGGGACACTTAATCGGACTAATCCATACAGTCGAGGACTGAGAGGTTTGTTGGGAGAATATCATTACTTTCTTCTGAAAATGGCTATGGGGGGGGGGGGTGAGAGGCGAGGGAGAGGGTGAGGGGAGATTTAGACACCAAACTTATTTTAAAATTAACTCATTTTGTATAGTCGTGAATTATAATATATCAGTAGATAATTGATCAAATATTGGACGAGGTCGAGCAAAATATCGTGATTTGTTGGTGGCAAGCAGATCCAATTATTTGTCGATGCCAAAGGCAGAGGCAAATAAAATAATTGATCTGCGAGCCACCGGCGCACTACTTTGCGAGAACCGAGTTCAATAATTGTTTTATCATTCACTGATAATATTATTTTTTGATATTTTCCGCATTTTTTCTTCGAGTAAGCAATACAACTCATTTTCCGAAAGTTCAGGAAAGCGATTCGCCATTATTGTTTACAAAATTGACATCAATGCGCATGCTCAGAGTATTATTTGCAGCTGAGCAACGTTTTTAACAAACGCGCATGCTCAGAGTATTATTTGCACGCAGTTCAACTGAAGGTAAATTAACCAATCAAAATTGAGAATACAATAAAGGAATGATAATATTTGTTAAACGGTTTTAATTGTTAGTGAAAAAGTACCGTGAGGAATAATTAAGGTTTTATTTATTAATTCTGTCAAATTTGAACTAATTACCTTAGCTTCACTTAATCGCCTGAATAACTGATGATCAACACACAAGGCTTACGGATCGATGTTCAAAATACGCAGCAGAAAATTTGACGGCGGCAAATAAACTGGATTTGAAACAGTCAATGTCTTGTGTGACTTTGCTTTAAAGGCTTCGCCGGTTGATGAATGTGAATGATTTTGCCGTTTGTCACGAACGTAAAATTTGATAATAACTTTTATACACGATACACTAGGCCTCTTCGACGTCCGGTTCCGGCGTAGGAGGAATATATGATTATCAAACTGCTTGTTAATAATTCTGTAAAAAAAGAATTTTTCAATAATTGTATGTTGGCTAAGGGAATAAAATTCGCTAACGCAAAGATGTCAAACTGCCTCGTGTGTCGATCTGTCTTCGTAGAAATAGAAAATATATCAGCACTCATAGAAATTAGCCTAGCAAAAGTATTTCAGTATTCATAAAAAGTTGCCTAGCAACATTTCACTTAGCAAATGATGTTTTGGTGTTGCTTGGCAGCACTTATGTTCATAAGCGAATTTTCCTTGCGAGATTTTCGATATTGTAGTCTATTATACATATTTTTAAAATTGTTCATAGTAAGTTGCGCTGACAGACTTCTACTCCGAACTCACTAGCAAGATATATTCAAAAATATAATACGTGAAAAGTAAGTCTGCTGAGAAGCCGGTGTTTTGAGTGGTGGGCTAGTTGGATTCTTTGTTTCAAAATAACTTGTTCCTAAACATTTGCCCTTGGATGCCCTTGAAGGCTGTGTGCTGTGTCAGGCTCCCGTGACGTCACCTCGTCTTTCCATATTCCTTTGGTGAATAAGCTTAGCAGTTAAGAGGCTGGCTTAAAAGGCCACCTCGAACGCTAACTCACACTCAAACTCATTCAGATCTCAATCTTCTCATAACGTTTCAATGATGGTATTCTCAGTCGAATAAGAGCTTGATTTTCAATGTTTTACCTTAAATATTTTCTTCGATTAAGAATAAACTTTCTCGTTGATCATGCACTAGTAACAAAATTTCTATGTCACACTCAAGTGTGAGTCTGAGTGAGCTTTTTGAATACAGGCGTAAACCTTCAGTTGAAGTTAAATACCTTTTTATTGAAATTCGTTCTGAGAAAAATGAAACAAGAAAGAATTTGAGACGTTGAAATGGACTCGGGTTTGTAATGAAGTTTCTCGACTCTAGAATATTTAGTTTCATACTCCGTTTATATCTAAGTTTATTGCAATTCTAACCATGCCCAGTACGAGGTTGGACACCGTAGATCATGCACTTATGTTGTCCACAAAGTCCTAAACCTTCTCCGTACGTTCTTTGGCATTGCTTTCATCCACACTTGCCAGAAATTCGTTCAGGCTTTCGTCACTGAGCGGATACCAATCAAGTATTCCCTTGCAACCCACCACGCGTTCGTCTTGTTCAGCGGCAACATCACGCCGAAGCCCTTTCTTCATAACCTGTACCTCCAGTTCATCATAGAGATCAGCGTTGGTGGTCAGAAACAAATTCAACACCCTCATCAGCGCGTTTCCACGAGAGATCGTCAGCTGACAGAATTTCTCGGAATTGATATCGACGCCGTTGCTCTTGCAACGGACGAGACTTCTGGAGGCCATTACCATCAGCATCAGCGCGATGATATACTTGGTCCAATCTTCATTATTCTTAATCAAGATCACGATCCCAACAATTATCACCAAGACAGACACCACGAATGTGCAATTCGCAACAAGCTTGTATGCTTTGCATCCGTAAAGATTTTGGGTAAACTTTATGTAGCTGCCTGTGTGATAATTGGGATGACGGTAGGCAAAATAGATCAAAAGTACAAGCAGGAACCCTGGAATGATACGAAAAGCGACTTATGCAGGGTGAGTTTAAACGTTGAATTTGATACAATAAGATTTTGTATACTAGATGGTCATTATTTGCTTAAATGAGTAAACCAATTCTATAACCTATGCATATACTATATTGTAATTTTATAACTATACTAGTTCAATTGTTGTAAATATAAATTTTTCTTTAGCTTACTCTCACCTGTAACTACTAAAGTCTTTGTAACTGCAATGCTTGTTTTAAACTATCTATCTATCTACTAAAGGGCCTTTTTACATAGAGCGAGTTATCCCGGCTAGGGGAGGTGAAAACTGCATAATTATAATGAAAGACTAATAAATTTAAACCTTTCATATGATGCACTTTTTACCTCGCCTAGTTGGGCTAACTCGCTCCATGTAAACAGGCCCTAAGATGAAAGTAGTAATGCAAACAGTGATTAGCCTTCATTTGTTGCACTCTAAATGCCAGAACCATTTAACGGGACAATTAGTCAGTCTCTGCAAAATTATCAACCGTAGCTAAACTATAACTTAAGCAATTTTTCAAACTGAGACTATACTCGATATTTTGCTGAAAGATTTCGTTTTGATATACATACAAATATACAAACTCTTTTTTACCGTATCAGTGAAAACCTTACTGCGCAGTACAGTGAAGAATGGAAACAACTGAAGTTTTTAGAATAAACTAATCCGTTTACAAGACAAATTATCTTCAAAATAACTATAAATACATACCAAAGAGCCAGATTGTCATAAAAAAGAACATTATTCGTGGCTCAGGAACGTCAACTCCAACTAACGCGCCTTCGCAATGCTCCCCGCACTCATCGAAAGGTATCTGTGGACCCGAAGCGAGATATCTTACGTACGCTGATTTAGCGCAATCTTCAATCTCTCCTACACTCAGTTTCTCTTCATGCAAACATTTTGTCACCTCGTGTTGACGGTAGGCGGTCGTGATGGAGGTACCCGTGAGAATACCTTCAAACGTGCTGTAAACTGTGTACCATAGAAGCCATATTGGTCGCATCTCCGTCACAACGAAATGGATAAACGCCAATATCTCACCGTCCCTTTTGCCCATGGTCCTGAAAGAAAATGCCAAAAATGCTATAATCATATATAGGCAGCCCAAATATGCGTGATAATTTGAGCGCGAGAAAATTTTCGGCTATTTGTCAATTTGGGCTGCTTATGAAATAACGCGCATCAATAAGAAATCTATAGTTTCATTAAACTATAAAATGCTACATAGGTCAATGACTGCATCTAGCTATAATCACAGCACGGAGTTTGAAGCGACAAGATGGCCTCTAATTTAGAGTGGCTTCAAACCATCTCAGTGACAGTAAACTTTTTTTTAATAATTGAATCATGAGCTCAATCGCCTTCAGTTAAACTAGTCTGAAGTCGGTTTGAAGAACAAATAATAATCTATTTTCATCTTTTCTGTTGGCAAGGTTGACTATGAAATCGCACACTCTTTCGAACGGTTCGAAGCTGAATAGTAAATGAGTGATTTTGTGATTACTGTACCTTGTTTTAACTGAGTTTAACACCGACAAGGAGTCCCCCTAATGTCCAAGTATCAGAGATAACAAAGACAAAGTGTAGCTGAATTTGAAGCAGAGAACGCTTTGCGTGACTTTTGCAACATACTTTTGTTGACAACCAGCAACCTGAATTTCGCGGTTAATTATTACGTCGGGATTGACGTCAGTCATTCGGAGTATAATGCAGCGTTTGGGACAGGGCAATTTGATACGAAGAAATGTGATAGTATAAAATAATAAAGCGTGTTCCAATTTGCCGATATTTGACGAGTTGTACAGATTTAAACCATGGTGTTCAGTCGCTTTTACACGGGCAAATTTCTTTGGCAGGAAGTTTTTGTTGACGTAAAAATTAGCATCACCAGTCTTTGTCCAAATGCTTTTTACTTTCGTCAAAGCAATAGATTATTTCCGTTTACAAGTTACCCATCAAATCCACATGCAGAATTGCAGATATATTTAGCACATTATAATTATGCACTGCTATGACAAGTTATGATGTTCATGTCTTTAAAACCTATTTTCCAGTCCGTCGTTACCCGTCGGCCGTCGCTCTATACCACGCCAAGTGACGGATGTCATTGAGCGCCATATCTCTCAGTACTTGATGAAAACTAACTGATTTCATCATACGCAGTACAGAAGACGAGGGAAGCTGAGACTATTTTACATCTACCACTTGTCCTTCTAGCGGCAGACAGCGCGGATAAGTGAAGCATAGGGTTGTTTTGTTTTTTTGTACGTACGTACACACGTAGAAGTTTAAAATAATTTAAATCATACTTATGAAATCAACGATTGAATAGACGCATAGGTTGGATTCTGTTGGTGATTTGCAGTGTTTTTTTTTATTTAATTGATTTGATTTCATTTAAAATTAATTATACAACAGCTTAGAAGATTTTTCGTACCTGCAAATTTAGGCAAATCGTCATGTTTAGATGTAAATATTTCCGAAACTATTTAATTATATCAAAAAGGGTTGTGGAACTTATAAACTAATTTTTAAAGCTCAATTCAAATCCGTAAAGATCCCACAAGTGATATAGGCACTTTAAGACTGATTGCTAGCGATGTAACATATGCATTTGTGTTGACTTTCCCTACCTGCTAAAACATCGCTATTTGCATGCTTGCTTGCTAACTCGTAGTTAATGTTACAGAATAGGCAATGGAAGCGATAATTTATACAAAGACTCTTGAGACTTATTCTATATAACGAGGGTCTTAACCAGTTTAATTGCTAAATCCTAATGTTTCGAAAGTTTTATAGGGAAATAGTAATAATTAATTAATATGGATAATGTGGCGATCATGTTGAATGAGACGTTAGTAACGTCATTAGTTCCCCAGCAACTGTTCTGTTCCTGTTCACCTTGGCGAAAATAATAGTAAAATTCAAATTTGGAAACAAATTCAGGAAGTCCAGGCCGATAATTAAAGTGTTGCTCGTTTTAATATGACGAGTGTTTTTTCTTTGTAAACAACGGCGCGATGTGATTGGCTGGTGGCGGAAGAGAATTCTTTCAAAAATTAAGCAGGTCGGGAACTGATCCAAGTCTTAAACTGAGTGAAATGATGTGAAAATTGAGATGAAAATTTGAGTTAACCCAAGATTAAGCTAGATAGCGATTTTTCAACCAATTTAAACACATGGTTGAAAGCAATGAATTTGCAACTTCGGAGTAAAAATCATTATGAAAGAGAACCCCCAGGTTTAATGCAGGTTATACTGAACAGCGGACAATTTTAAAGCGATTGAAACTATCAGATGGATAGTGTAATCCAGCTTTCGTAAAACCTGCCTTGGAGATGGTAAACGTGCATTCCGTTCCGTAAACCCTAGCTCCTGTAAACAGTTGTACATTCAGTTCAAAATATGTATTTTCCGTCGACATCTCTACACACTAATGTATTATTCTTGATCAAACAGAACAGCAGTGACCACAAAAACAGTATTGTTTTTATTCAACTTGTAAGTGATCATAATTCAGGGTCAGCGAAACGTAAGACAATGGCAGCCGCCGGAACTTCTTCCAGAAACCAGACAATGGCCTACTCGAAGATATTGACTTCGAATATTACTTTGACAAATTACGATGACTGACATATAATGCATAAATATGTTTAGTCATTAACAAGATGCACATATGAGAGTAAACTTTGGTCTACTCCACCGTTTAAGCTGAACTACGTATACTGGATGCTAGACAACTAAATAACATATTGCTTGGCTATAATAAACTCTGTTTTTTATCATGCAACATTGGGCCGGTCAAACCAGTATATACAAGTATATTGAGCATAATAATATCGGATGATATTACAACAACTTCAATAAAGGTTGTCAAAAAGATTTAACTAATTCCATTACAGTGATCATGCACTACTATATGCCACTTTAGGACTTAAAAATTCAGCTTTTCAAGCCAAGCTAAGGCGACGTAAAAAGGAAAATGCTCTTTATTTATGGAGCCTAATACGAGACAACCATTATACATTGCGCGCTCTGAGTTTGAGGTCAAGGTTTTAACACCATCACAATATAACAATGTCAATGCATGCATAAAAAGGTCAAGTTTAATTGAATGAGCAGTTTATTTTCGACTTTATCTACGTACTTACGTGTCTGCCGACTGATACTGTTTATTTGAAAGTGACCGACTAACACTAGTTGTAAACTTAAATAGAAAGTCGCTTGGAAGAGAATTTCCGATCACGTTGAATAGTTCGATCGCAATGCGTCAATTCAATTCGGGGCTTTATTTGGCCAGCGTGCTGGTTGTTATCCTGTGTTGCAACGTGTCGCCTAGTTCACAGTGCGGAAAGGGACGCGGGATATCGTTGCCGCGAAATCGCAAGTATAAGGAGAATTGTTGCTTCTTCAAATTTCGGGGCATTGGTAAGGCTTGCAAGAAGAGCTGCGTTGGATATGTCTGCTATGACGACTGGGATTGTTCATATAGAGAATATTGTACGTTAAGCAAGCGCTGTGCTCCCAAAGTACGTCCAAAGCTGCGTTTGAAAACGACTGTCGCCATTACCCCGAGACCGTTTACCACCCTACCTGTCAAAGAGTGTTTCCGAGATTCCGACTGCTCTACAACGGGATACTGCTGTATTCTTAGTTATTCTGGCCCGGTAGAAAGGGTATGCCAGTCAAGTTGTGTCGGGTATCTTTGCTCTCCCGAAAACGCCGACTGTGGCAGTAATGAAGAATGCGTAGATCATAAATGCAAACTAGTCAACCGACCAAACACCCCTACTACTGTGTTTCCCACCACAACCTCCAAGGCGCGTATTTGTGATGAATATTCGCATTGTGTGGCTAGTGGAGGTTTTTGTTGTATCGTCGACTGGACTCGTGAAATTCAAAAGGAATGCAAGTCATCTTGTGTTGGAAACCATTGCTATGAAGACAGCGACTGTGGTTTAAATGAACACTGCAGAAACCTCCGATGTGAACCAGGTCATAGCCCAACAGTCCGGACATTTCCCCCAACTCGTGACATGAGTAAATGTTCTGAAGACTCAGGTTGTGTCAAAGGAAAATACTGTTGTATCGTTGACTGGTCTCGTGCGATTCAAAAGGAATGCAAGTCATCTTGTGTTGGAGATCTTTGCTATGAAGACAGCAATTGTGGTTTGAATGAGAACTGCATTTCAAGTCGTTGTGTACTTGCTTCGACAGCGCCAATGACGACGCTTAAAATAAATACTTGTGCACAGGATTCGCACTGTGCTCGTGGAAAATACTGTTGTATCGTCGACTGGACACGTGAAATTCAGAAGGAATGCAAGTCATCTTGTGTTGGAAACCATTGCTATGAAGACAGCGACTGCGGTTTAAATGAACACTGCATAAACCTCCGATGTGAACCAGGTGATAACCGAGCAGTCCAGACATTTCCCCCAACTCGTGATATAAGTAAATGTTCTGAAGACTCGGGTTGTGTCAAAGGAGAATACTGTTGTATCGTCGACTGGACTCGTGAAATTCAGAAGGAATGCAAGTCATCTTGTGTTGGAAACCATTGCTATGAAGACAGCGACTGTGCCTTAAATGAAACCTGCAATTACGACCTAAAGTGTGAACTAGAAAGTCGACCAAGTGTCGGGACAGTTAGTCCAAATCCCTGTTCTCGAGACTCAGATTGCACTAAAGGAAATTTCTGTTGTATCGTGGATTGGAGAGGCCTCATGGAGAAGAAATGCAAGGCGAGCTGTGTGGGAGACCTTTGTTATGAGGACAGCGATTGTGGGATGAAAGAATTTTGTACTTCGCACAGTCATTGCAATGCAATATGATTAACTATCGTACTGAACAAGAAATTTGTTACATCCGCATAAACCTATTGCGCATTTAGCGAATTTAATAATATTGATTGTTTTACTTATTAGGGTCTGTTTACATGAACCTGGTTACCCGAAATTCATGAATTTGAGGTATCGAAAAAGGACTTTATGAAAGGAAACAAGCACGTTTTATTGTTGAGATTGAGACACCAATATCAGGATCATCTTTACTCATTTCAGTACCTCAAAATCATATCACGCTTCGTTTGAACTCGGTTATTTGGGATCATGTAAACAGCCCCTTTTTCGAATTTAAAGATAGAAAGATGGTATAGTACATAAATACTTCTGAACGTAGTTAATTTTCCTAGATAAGAGCGGCTTGACGATGATTGTTTCCTACTGTTTAGATAATAAATATACGCTGAATGACTGGTCCAGGGTATTGGCATGGGAATTAAGAGGCTGTTCCACGTGCCATCATTTAATTTTTTTAAAGGCAATTTGAATTTAAAGGCAATTCATTGGCTCACACGTGCCTTGAATTAACTTGGATTATCTAACCCCTATATGTCACGTATATTCTACCTATCTGTCTGCCTGACCAGCCTCGTGTCCAGGCGCTTTTTTTGCCAAACAAATGTTCTAAAGTTTGCCTAATACTCGACAAAACTCCAAGTAATTCTACTGTTTTTATATTGAAACACGTTTGCCTTTCAACTTACGTCCTTAATACTCGTTGTAGTAAGAATGAAACGCATGGGAACTGGGTTCTATCAAGGCACCTCGCGACGTCATCACAATCTCAGGTTAACTGTTTAAAAGTTAAAACTAGATTTAAACGGCAAATGTCTAATTTTTCCGTTATCGTTCAATTTGTATTAAGAATTAACTGGGTGAATTGTATATAAAATTTATTGTAAATTAACGTAGTCTTAGTTGATTTTTAATTCAATTTAAATTAAAAATGTATTTTAAAAGCGTCGTTGCAAGCGTCAGTCTCGTTTAGACTCGTTCTGTCAGTGTAGTGCCACATATTTCTTCACCTCCCAAAAGATCTTCGGAACTTGTGGACCTTGGTGTTTCCAGGAGGGTATGCCAGGTGAAAAACGCCGAGCATCCTTCTTTGCGTTCTTCCGGGGCCACCAAATCCCGGGGGAGCCCTTTTTTCATAAACTCGACCTCCAAGGCATCGAGGACACCAGCATTGGTGGTCAAGAAGAAATTCCAAACTTTCATGAACGTGTTTCCCCGAGAAATCTTCAATCCACAGAATTTCTCGCATCTGATATCGAGGCCATTGCTCTTCTGGCGAAGAAGGGTCCGGGAAGCCATCACCATTAATAATAATGCGACGATGTATTGGGTCCAGCCTTCGTTATACTTGATCAAGAGGAAGATCCCGAGAAGGATCATGATGACGGAGAGGAGGAACGTGACAATGGTCAAAACTTTGTACACTTTACTGGAATAAAGTGTCTGAGTAAACTTGATGTAACGGCCAGAGTAGTAATCTGGGTGGTGGTAGACGCAATACACCAGGAAAAGGAGATAGAGTCCTGAAATGAATGCAATAAATGCAACTGGTCTTTTTTAAGGAATCCTTTTCAGAGTCATTGACCCCTGTTTAAAATACAAGCAATGTTATATAAAACATAGAAGCATGTTCCACCCAATATTGTTTTCAGTGTGTACAAAGTATCAAAGGAAACGGGGGGGGGTGTCTTGGCCCCTCCAGTGGTACTACTGAGGGTCAATTACACCCCACTGTTAGCATTTTTGCAAATTCATAAAACATTGTTGGCAACATGGATACATGCTTATATGTTTTATATAACATGCTTATATTTTATGGAGGGGGTCACTTTCTGTCAAAATGATTGCTTAAAAAAGGTCCTGAATAAATTAGTCAGATGCATTCACTCTCAGTCTAGATGATGTTACTTCGACGATTTATCGTCCAGATTTATGTCCAGAAACACGTTTTGAGAAAGGTTCCTGATAGAAATCCACCGGTGAAAAGCACAACCTTCGTGCCATGCACTATAGATTTTATTCGATTGAGCAGCCGCGGGCTTAGAAAATTGATCAGGTATTTAAATTATAACAATAGTTTGATCTCTAAAGGTCTTCTTTTTTTATACACCCTGTATAAATGGCGTTTAAGTTTAACGCTCTACATAACATTATTAAAATTGCATAATTTTATATGATTGTTATGCATTCTGATGAATTGTGACAATTGTCAAAGTCAATATTTGCACTAATAAAAAATAATTGTTAAAAATTATTCATACCAAGAAGCCAGGTAGTCATGAAGAAAAACATAATGCGTGGTTCAGGTGCGGAAATCCCGACCGCAGAACCCGGACATTTGTCACTACAGTCTTTGAAATAATCCTGGGGACCAGAAGGCAGATATCTTCGATAAGCTGATTTAGCACAATCTGCGACGTCTCGTGAGTTGATATGTCCAAAATAAATGCACGCAACGACACTCTGAACGCCGTAGGCATTTTGAACAGCTGCACTCGTGACAACATTCGCAAACGTGCTGTAAACGGTGTACCATAGGAGCACTAGTGGTCTCATCTCAGTGATGGCGAAATGCAAAAATGCCAATATTTGTCCGTCCCGCTTACCCATTTGATCTGCAAAATCAACAGAGGTACAGAGATATTGAAATTCCCTGACCATTTTTAACCCGAGTAGAACGGCGGAACTACCCGTGGCGCTCATATACAAACATTAAACAATATAATCATGCTTTGGTTATGATGTCAAATATTTTGACATGGATAACCACGTTGTTTTAATGGTCAAATGCTTGTCCTATGTAAAGTTTCCAGCATGTTTGGCGCTCATATACTAACATTAAACAATATAACCATGCTTTAGTTATGATGTCAAATATTTTGAGATGGGATAACCACGCTGATGGTCAAATGCTTGTCCTATGTAAAGTTTCCAGCATGTTTGGCGCTCATAACAAACATTAAACAATATAACCATGCTTTGGTTATGATCAGTGTAATTTTTTTTAAATTGATAACCACGCTGTTTTAATGGTCAAATGGTTGTCCTATGTAAAGTTTCCAGCATGTTTGGCGCTCATATACAAACATTAAACAATATAATCATGCTTTGGTTATGATGTCAAATATTTTGACATGGATAACCACGCTGTTTTAATGGTCAAATGCTTGTCCTATGTAAAGTTTCCAGCATGTTTGGCGCTCATATACTAACATTAAACAATATAACCATGCTTTAGTTATGATGTCAAATATTTTGAGATGGGATAACCACGCTGATGGTCAAATGCTTGTCCTATGTAAAGTTTCCAGCATGTTTGGCGCTCATAACAAACATTAAACAATATAACCATGCTTTGGTTATGATCAGTGTAAAATTTTTTAAATTGATAACCACGCTGTTTTAATGGTCAAATGGTTGTCCTATGTAAAGTTTCCAGCATGTTTGGCGCTCATATACAAACATTAAACAATATAACCATGCTTTGGTTATGATGTCAAATATTTTGACATGGATATAACCACGCTGTTTTAATAGCCAAATGCTTGTCCTATGTAAAGTTTTCAGCATGTTTGGCGCTCAAAACAAACATTAAACAATATAATCATGCTTTGGTTATGATGTCAAATATTTTGACATGGATAACCACGCTGTTTTAGTGGTCAAATCACTCAAATGCTTGTCCTATGTAAAGTTTCCAGCATGTTTGGCGCTCATAACAAACATTAAACAATATAATCATGCTTTGGTTATGATGTCAAATATTTTGAATGGATAACCACGCTGTTTTAAAACTTTTAATGGTCAAATCACTCAAATGCTTGTCCTCGGTAAAGTTTCAGTCCAGCATGTTTGGAACTCGATCATATACAAACATTAAACAATAGAAACAACCAAAGAGGACCTCTTACGACTATGACGCCGTAGTTGTTGGCTTCTCAAATGCCTTAAGCGAAAGGATTAAATTATGAGAGGAACCACGCTGTTTTAATGGTCAAATGCTTGTCCTTTTTTGTCTATTTGTTTTGTGTTTGTTTTTTTTTATTTTGGGCAAACATATGTACTGAACATAAATAATTTCAAACCACTTGTAAACATGGCGGATTTATTACGACATGCAGATATCGTTGGAATATACTCATTTGTTTGAATTGGTTATCAAAATATCCTTTGAAGAAGTAAGCAAGAAATACAAATTGCTAAAAATATTGCTTGTAAATTGAGCGAACTAAAATATTTGAAATTAAAGACTAATCATTACGGAAAATTATTTGTGGGGTTAAAGCCCAATGAGCCAGCCTGCTCCGCGGTGCTTGACTTGCTGTCTATTTTGAGCTCAACCACCGTTTAAACTAAAAGGGCTTGATACAACCGGCCCCAGTATAGGAACAGGCGAAATCCGGCCCCAGTAAAGGCAGTATAGGAACAAGCGAAATGTTTCACTTTTCCGAAGGAAAAAGCGCTTATCAGCGTAGATATATATCAGTGGAGAGTCCTTTATTCGATCACCTTGGCATAATGTATTTGTGCGTTTCTGCAGCTATAATACGGTATATTGAGAGTATTTATTAGCATTTTCATCTTTGACTCCATTTCGGGTTAGTCTCAACGTCACGTAAACTATGCGGATATTAAATGCTAAGAAGCGTTTCATTATTAAAAACTCAGCCTTAAATTTACATTCAATTAATATGGACGCTGTCTCGACATGCACAACACCCTTTTGTTCAACATGACTGAAAATCTTGGAAAACAGCGTAGCGTGTATATAAACGATGTCAATCATATTAATTGTTGATGTTGTGACTTACCTTGTGAATGAAAATGTTGTATTCAATCTATTTTGAACGCGTTTCTCGTCGGTAAATTATCACACTATCAGGCTAGCTTTAGCAACATCGATTGCTTTCCCCCCCCCAAACACACAGGGATAAGGTCAGATATAAAAAAATTTTTGCTCATCCATTCTTCTCTGCCATTGGCTCGTCTTGAGTTGGTTCCAGGAAGTGCAAACTTGTTCTTGGAACGTGTGAAGACCCATTGGGGAGCAAATGCAAATTTTATTGGAGGCGAACAAATGGCAGCGTTCGAACGAGATTGGAATATTTTCAGTTCAAAAAATTTTGTGTGGCACCTGGTTGTCGAATATAGCCTTTTTACACTCCCGTAATAATAACTCCTTTTACAGATTATTATTATTGGGAAATTTCGGATGTATTTTGCCGGCTAAAATGAACGATTTGCCAGGCTAGTTTCAGCCGATTATAAATTTTTCCTGATTTGTGATTCAAAAAAACCATTAGAATTATTATAATGGATAAATATTTAATAGATCGATTATTAAGTCGGTAATGCCGAAAATTCCAAATGTGCATGCATCCAGGGTAAGCCACCCAGGTTTTCCCACAATCGCACGAGAAATCCTCGTTGGGCTGGGAACTAGGATGCGCTGTGCCTTGGCCTCTGTGCTCAGGTGTGAACTTTGCGCAAAGGTTTCATTAATACCTGAGATCAAATTCAATAGACCTAATTCCCATGCAAACTGAAAAGGTCTATTGGGTATAAAACTGTATATCAAAAATATTATGCTAGAAATGGTGAAATCTATTGAAAGAATTGGTTACAACACAGTTAATAGAATATACATGGTTTGGAGACTAAATAGAGGTACAATACAACTCATTAACTATGTTATTGTCCAGGTTTATGCAAAAAATGGTTCCTTTCTCGTCACGTGTCTATTGTATTTTAGCCAAACGTACCAATGGCATTCGTCTTGCTAAGCTCCTCAACCTTGACTTGAAAAATGTGTTGATTATAAGATTGCTATTGGTTTATCTGTGTAAAATACAATAGGCACGTAATGAGAAAGGAACAATTTTTGCATAAACCTAGTTTTATGTGGTCTCCAAACATGTATATTATTATGGTTACAAACAGTCATACAAACCGCGCGACCCCCGCGTGTGCACTCTCGGACCACTAGGGCAACCCCGCAAGTTACAGTTCTACATGAAGTAATTCTCAGAAGCTTTGCGTCTATTGCGTGTTGCAATTTGCAAATGAATGATTTTATAACGAAGTAAATAAATGTTCATTTTGCGACATTGTTAATTCTCTAATGAAACACCATAGATGGATTCAGAAGCATAAAACATGTGCAAACAAAGTAGGTCAAGATATTTCCGTGTTTGGGCCGTGATCACGTTGGTTTTGTCTCTTACTTTGGGATATTTTTATTCGTTCTGGTTTACAATCAGCGAGAATAACGAGGGAAAGGACAGTGAGGTGTTCGACCCCCAGAAAGAGAGATGCAACGATTTTAGTCCGGCATTCCCGTCAGCTGGAGGTATTTATTGATGAATATTATCTTTTAAAACATGTAAATGCTGGTGCGTATTTTTTGGTAGAATTTGGGGGACTTTAATAGTTTGGAACGGAAATTACAGAAAGTTCCCCAAATGCGTGTACTCGTAATTTACCCTAATTTGCCCTTCTAGCCAAGCTTTAAATCACAATATATCCTGCACTTCTTATTTGCCCAGCTACAGGGGCTGGTTGTATCAAGCTTAAGCCTGTTTAGCTTAAAAATGGTGGTTAATTAAGTTAAACTGGCTTGATTGATACAAGTCATACAACTGGCCCCAGTACAACAATATATTCATTATGGAAGACAAATATATACTGTTAAAGTTATAATGAGAAACTGTACAAAATTTTCAAATGGAAGATTGAAAGTCTGAACTGGGGTTAATTGCAGCACACCTAATACTCCCTTTTGGTATATTGCAGTCCTCTGCTGGTATATATTACAGATAGTTTCATATGAACGTGTTTGTGCATGTAATTGCATTATTACAAACAAATGCTAAATAGTAAATATTTTACCAATATTCCAGTTGTAACTGCTTAATATTATTAAGGAAGAATCATATAATGAAGGAAAAATCATAGAAAAATCCCTTGAAATTATATTGAACTTGCATAATTTGATCTGTAGATATAATTATCTAATTATCCTGGCTTAATACTAACCAAAATTTAAATAAATGACCCAGGATATATTGATATATTTAATAATTAGGTCCTGGCTGTAAAATGAAGTGTGAACCTAAAGATAGACAAGTAACTTCAACTTATGCTGCAATATATATACCTTAACAAGACCCACAGTTGGCCTAAAGAATTGTTGGACAATATGCACTTGGCTGCAACAATTCTGAAGAAATATGGCACCCCTTGCAGCCTTGATACAGAGAGATCTGTCTACCTGCATCTCACATTTGATTATTACTGCTGCTACACAGAAAGCGAAGCTGTGAAGATTGGGGAATTCATTAACTCCCACAGGTGGGTGTTTCTCCTAGTGGCATAGCCAGCCTGATAAATTAGACCTGCTATATGCTAAAATTTTGGTGTTCATTGACTGGGAAAACAATTTATTTCTAAAGAAATGAATACCTATGACTTAAAATTTACATAGCAGGACTAAATCGTCAGGCTATCAGCCACTGTGCTTCTCATAACAGTCAAACTGTCAAACTAATTAACGCCATGCAATAAGAATTAACTTAATTAAATGCATGCAAAAGATCAGCCTTTTGTTTAATAAAGTTAGTTTCATACTATTCGGAATATTGCCATCCATACTATATCCATAATTTGGATTTTGAAAAAGAATTCCAGTGTCAGTTGTTTCCTACTGGCCAATCAGAAACATTGCATGCCAGGAAGATTGAGTCACATTGAGTATTGAGTATGTGTTTCCTACATTGAAAAAATTCTTATAGTTTTTATGTGCCATTAATTAGATGGACTTCTCTGGTGATATCATTTAACAAGATGGCCTGTGCGATTAGCTCTCATGGTGACATAGCATCGCTTGTTTTAATGGTTGACGAGGAATCCCAGAAGAAACTACTGGAGTATGCCCTTGAAAATGAGCAAGAGTTGGAGAGGCATACAGGTATACCCAAGAATATTCCGCACACTCAACTTCAAGAATTTCACATGACACTTGCCACAGTGGACCAAAGAGAGTTCCCAGTGCAAGCGGCATTGAAAGAAATAAACAATGTCATTCAGCCTGGCAAATGGCATAGAACTCCAGTTGTTTTGCACAGACCAGTTTGCAGAAAATGCGACCGACTAATTTCTGCTTTGAAGAAAGAGAATTTATAGCGATGGGCAAATCTTGATGTGGAATAATTTCAAGAAATAATAGGTAAGATAACTATGTTCCTTTAACTCACACTCATAGTAAGTAAAATTCGGCACCAGGGTCAGGGGCCAGTTGTATAAAACACTAGTTAACTTTTAACTGTAGTGTAATTATAAGGACAGAATTGGCCTATCAAAGTCATTTATTTCAGAGTTAACTAGGATTTAACTATGCAACTCTAGAACAATGTTTAATCCTACAATTAACTGATTAATCGGATTGGATTTGCCTACCTCTCTAGTTTATGTAACAAATCTATGTCCAGAATCCACGAATATATTAATCCTTAGTCTCTAGCTAATCCTCTAGATAGCTGATTAGGGTCAGGTTTTGGATTAGTTAGACTGATTATCTTCGTGGATTTTGAGCATTGAATTGCTGCCATAGCTTGCTTCATCATGCGCGTGTGGTGCAGGAGTTTTTATCTTATCAAGTTTAGTTTTAGTTGATACAGAATTACCCTAAACTGGTCGTGACTTGCGTCTCTCCACCCGAAACTTTTGCAGAAGAAATTTTGATTCTAAGTGGCGGAAACACTGATTAGCAGTTCTTGGAATTACACCCTAGTTCCCGGTAATAAGGCGGCTAAACCAAAATCGTTTGAAAATCAAGTTTCGAGTTTCGTATTAATTAGTACGTATCGTTTCATCTGATGTACTTGATACTTTTACCACAAAGCTAAAAGCTGTGAAGTTATCGTGAGCACAAAATAGCTAAATATTATAGTATTGTGATTATTCTGATTCAATCGTAATTGCGCGGACTTTTCAAGCAACGAGCTATGTGTAAATAACGATACAGCTTGTCGTATTCAAAACATGAAAGCGTGTTTCTAGCGTAGATTCAACGTGCAAAATCAATGAATTAGCCTGTGCCGTAAGATTGGATGTTTGGTATACGCATATGAAGTGAAGCCGATCCCGGGTAAGTCGTCAATCAATTGTATTGGTTGTAAGAGGATTAAAAGATTTACAGGATTCTATATTCAGTCCAAATGAGACCTAATTTTTACGGCTATTTTGTAAAATTTCGTCGCCAGCAGGCAAAGTGCTTGTAACCTCTTCATTTATAAAATAGTAAAAAAGTAACATTTCTCCTCATTGTTATGACAATGTAGCCGCCATTTCATTGCGGAACTTTTTTTTACCTGCAACCTATTGTGGCAATAGCTCGAGAAAGCAAGTTTTCGCCTTGCAGGTAGCTACTGCAGCAAAAGACCGGTCTGTGTAAACACGACGGCAAACGGACAGACAAGTTATCACACTTCATGCATCACAAATGTCGTTCGTTTTGTTTATCATTTTTGGATCTTGCCTGGGATTTTGCAGCTTTTGTGTATAATAAACTGTGCAGTATATACGAGTCAATCTCAGAGTAACTCGATACAATACCGTACTTATGTATTCAGGGAAGTAAGAAGCATCTAATATGCCATATGGCTTAAACAAAATAACGAAACTTTCGATATTTCGTGTTGAGCCTTTCTTAGATGTTTCCACTTTCCGAACGATAGATTAATTATAGTCTCACTTTGATTCGCGATAAAATCAGTGGAATGCAAAGAAATCAGATAATCCTAAACGAATTTAAGCATGGATTTTGGATGATAGTTTCAGTTTTTCATCATATTCCACATACAACATGTAAGTCGTGCATATTTTATGACTTATGTATGAAATTGAAATTGTTCCTGATGCTAAAGTTTCAAAGTAATATATGTCAATTCTTTACCCCATACGGCATACTAGACTTGCGACGGACGTTATTATAGGCTAGTTGTCTGTTTACCGTATGATAGATGCAGCCATGTTATATCAGGCTATATATACGATGTTTGCAAATATTTATTTTTTTACGGTACATTTCGCCACCAGTAAGCTACAGTACCCGCTTTGTTTTGATTCAATAACCGTATATAAGGCCTTTCCGCAATGCGTGCATACTTTTTGGAGACAAGCAACGACGCGTATGCTCGACGTCCAAAATTTATTCTTGGTCTCAGTTCTCTCAATGAGATGGATCCTTGATCTTCTCTTAATGAGATGGATCCTTGATCTTCTCTCAATGAGATGGATTCGTGAATGCCCTCAAAATGCAAGAAATCAAATCATAGTGTCAAATCAAAATGTTTGTCAGACGGTTTCAAACACCGTCGATTTACAATAGAAGCTGAAGCTAATTTAACATATTAAGCATATTTTCCTTGGATCGTGTGGACAAGGCGTCTAAGCAATAAAATAGACAAAAACGAATTTGAAAACAACGCTCGTGTGCGCATAGCCTAAGTTACTAATTTCTAGTTTTGCCTAGTTACTCCGCCTGCGTATGCGTAGCGGAGTCTTAAAATGCCATGGTCTTTTTTCCTTTTAGTAGTCGTAGTCGTAGTTTTGGTTGACACAAGTTGGCATTTCCACAGGTAACCCAAAACAACTTCATTTTTGACCGAGAAGCCCTGGGTTATACACGGTCCACGGATGAATTATGTACATCAGTTGGCATGCAGGCGGGCGGAGTGAACGCCTTGAGCAGGCGTCTTGTTCAAGTTAATGTCCCTTCACTAAACAAACAATTTGTTGAAGAGACCGCGCGCTCACTATATTTAGATTACATATTTTACCTCTGAATTAACCGAAGCGTTACGAATTTGGCCAGTCGTTAATAAATCTGGTCATGATAACCTCGTTACGTTTATTTTCGGATTTTTTTACCTCTAAAGCCTGGAGTAATTTTTTATCTTTTCCTGTAGATTCCTCGATGCTTAGCCGCAGACTGATTCTGCTGTCCTTAGACTGGACACGGCCCAAAGACCCTCCTCTCTCCCTGGGTCACGCCTCTATCCTCGCCAATCTAGTGAAGAAAGGGGTGAACGTCGCCTCTATGGAATACAGCGTGAACTCCCCGACCTACACCTGGACGCAGGTTGTCGAAGATATGGAGAAGACGTTGAAGTCATTCGGTAAAAACCTAGCCAACACCGACATAGGCATCGGTGCTTTTATTTGGAATGAAAACTCGGTGCAAAATATAACAGAATCTCTGAAGCAACGCGGGTTCCCTGGGCGTGTCATTCTTGGGGGACCGCAGGTGTCGTATTCGTCCCCGGGGATTGAGCACGAATATCCTTACGCTGACGTTTTCATTCGAGGCTACGCGGAAGATGTGATGTTTAAATTGATGACGTCGGAAGAGAACAAGCCGATAAAAGGTGTTCACTACAAAGGTGAGCCCGATTTAGCATGGCGAAGCCAAGTCGACTTGGATAATTTGACCTCTCCGTATCTCTCTGGATTGATCAAGCCACAGCCATTTCTCCGGTGGGAAACTCAGCGTGGTTGTCCGTTCATGTGCTCCTTCTGCCAGCATCGGGAGAGTGGAGATCATTTGAAGAGAAGAAATTTATTGCCCAAGCGAGTAGAAGAGGAAATCGACTTCTTCTGCGAAAACAACGTGCACGACTTAGCGGTCCTCGATCCCACGTTCAATTCCGGGCCATTCTACTTGGACGTTTTGAGGCGCTTCGTGAGAAATAAATATCGCGGAAAAATAGCCCTGCAGTCGAGATTCGAAATGGTCAAAGAGCCGTATCTAGACCTCTGTGAACAGTTAAACGAAACAGGTTTGGTTCAGTTGGAATTTGGACTGCAGACAATTCATAGCAACGAAGCAAAAGCCGTTCGTCGGGGTAATCCGTTGGAACGGATTAAACGCTCCATAATAGACATAAATTCCCGTAATTTACTCTACGAAGTGTCGATCATCTTCGGACTGCCCAATCAGACCCTCGAGTCATTTAAGCAAACCGTGCAGTTCTGTTTGGTTCATAAAGTTCCGGTCATCAAAGCTTTCCCCCTGATGCTCCTCAGGGGGACCGAACTCGAGGAGAAGAAAGAGGAATGGGATCTAATCGAGAGTCCCGTATCGGCGGGGGACTTGATCGATAGAGTTCAAGATGGTATACCCCATGTTGTTGCAAGTAGTTCGTTTACCGTTGATGATTGGTCGCGTATGGCCGAGATCGCAAATAATTTGGCGAGAACTGAGGGTAATCATCCTGCTAGTGTGGACGAGTTACTTAATTGTCGATTTTCTCAAGAAAACCAGACGGGTAATAATTGCATAGCCAGAATCCAGGAGTATCATCTTTAATCCAGTCCTGTAGTGTAACTTGAAATATAGCCCACGGCATTCTAAGCTAGGTTTTTATTATTAAAAAATATTACAAAATAAGTATGCATATATTATAAATTAAAGTAAGTATATAGACAGCATACGTATAGTTGGGGTACCTAGTTATGTTTGAAAACTCCCAGAAATAATTGTTGAATAATGTTGAAATACAATGCCTCATCGGATGCGCATGCGTGGCTAACCACTATGTAGTTGAAATAGTAGCTTTTAAAATGAGAAAAGTTTGGCAGACCTCGATGTATTAATATGGCTTTGTATTCTTATGGTTTAAAATTTGCCTCTATTAATCTGTTTAGCCTTTTCAATGTAAGCTTTGCAGCAAATTTAAATTATTTATTAATACTGTTTATTATGTCCACTGTGTACCTATGATACCAGGTCAAAGTTAGTTTGTAGCACAAAGGAAAACGTTGGCAAACTCTGTTATTTCTTGTTTCTATTTTCCCACAATTGACATTATATTATATAAACCAGCCATTATTTCATTGAAGAGTGAAAATAAAATGCCTGACCTTAGCCAAAACAGAACTGTTGACAAAGTCGAAAACAATCCTATATGTAAAATACTAGTTCACATCACTTTGTAATGGGCTTTGCCAAACTTATAAAACCTCCGCTGAAAATTATTACGAAGCACAGGAAGCCATTTTTAGCATGGACGTTAAAACAGTTTTAGAAAATTTTTGAAGGGTAGCAACACGGTGGCTTAGTGGTCTACGGCCCTACCAGTTTGTGAGCGCAGGTTCGAATCCTGCAATGCAAAGATGCTATTTTTTTCAACTAAACAAGACGCCGTTCTGGCGTTAACTCCGGCGCACGTGCCAGTCTTCAATATAGAGCTTCTGAACATAAACAATACAGTTCGCGTATTGTTTCGCATACATATTCGCATTTAGATGCCTTGCGAACCTAAATGTTCGATCGCGAAATTCAGAAGCACATCGCAGTATAGAAGTTCAATTGTTCAAAAATGTAAATAAACCGCATGATACATTCGCTTCGTCTTACAGTTTGCCTTTGGAATTTGCGCTTATATAGTTATATTAAATCTCCGATCCTGTGCAAACAACGCGACGTGTCAACGCGCCCATACACGACCACATCATCTTGTTAAAGGGCGAAATTGCAGCGATATTATTAAAATAGGACCGGAATCTACATGTATTAAATATATTCTTACCCCAATTCTATTTAACGTAATCGAACAGCATGAAAAGAACGGTTTATTTGTTCCTCTTGGAGAAATTGCCGTATCATGCGAGCGAAATCGAATCGCGCATTGGAAAATTAGCCAAAGCTGTGCACCACAACTCTTGGGAGATACAGCCGATTCAGGTTGAGCGTTTAGCGGAAGTGTTGATGACGTTCGTTGTGGGCGTTGCAACGCGACGTTTCTAAGGGGCCAATTACACGTTTCTATGCAAAGAACGTTGCGTTGTTTTGAGGCGCGAAATTATGAATTTATATTGTTGTTCTATATTTAACATAAACAAAATGTGGAAGGTTAGCAGTAAAGGGCGGTCGTA
The DNA here is from genome assembly GCF_004324835.1 of Dendronephthya gigantea. Taxonomy (NCBI): domain Eukaryota; kingdom Metazoa; phylum Cnidaria; class Anthozoa; order Malacalcyonacea; family Nephtheidae; genus Dendronephthya; species Dendronephthya gigantea. Next base: position 205,070 of record NW_021163063.1, on the reverse strand, counting down.
TAGGCCAGGAAAAGCTTTGTCATCCGATTTAAGAGCAACTATTATTGATAAGATTATTGAGAGGGGTGGAAATATGACTAATGGTCATTTTCGCGGACGATATGCCGATATCGCAAATGAATTAAATTTGTCCCCTCCAGTTGTTTCTAAAATTTGGAAGCAGTTTGTCGAAAACAAGTCTTTAAGCCCTCTAAAACACGGTGGGGGGAATAAAAGCGGTCTTTCAGACGGAGATCTCCAATTAATTGAAGTCCTGAAAACACAAAAACCTTCGATTAGTTATTCGGAAATTGAAAATATTCTTATTGAAGTTGGCGACCTTCCCGTTGGAAGTACTTCAACCACAGCTCTTAGCAATGCTGTTCGAAAAAGAATGCCGAGTGGCGAAGCATTTAGCTATAAAAAAGTAACTCACGTGGCACAGGAAAGGTTTACCGTGCAAAACATGGCATACACACAATTGTTTGTGGACTATTTACACGAAAAAGATCCTTACACCCTGAAATATTTTGATGAATGCGGTGTTAAGTTACCCACCAACGGCACAAGATTTTACGGACACGCTCCTTTAGGAGAAAGGGCAATTGAAATTAAGCGATACTGTGAAACATCAAACACAACTGTAAATCTCATGTGTGCTCTTACCGGGGTAACGTATATGAATGTAATAGATGGCCCGTCTAACACTTTGGAATTTCTAAGGTTTTTTGAAGAAGCATATACTTCTGTAAACCCAGCAACAGGCAGACCATGTCTTGAAGTCGGCGATACAATTGTTATGGACAACTGTCCAATACATCATTACGAAGGTGAACGCGTTCTACGAGAATTTCTTCAAGATTTGAACATCGAGTTAGTTTATATGCCCGCTTATAGCCCGGATTTTAACCCCACTGAGTATGTTTTTGGCAAATTAAAATATTTGCTCAAATACAGATTTTGGGAAATGACAAACACGGACTTGAAGGAGGCTTTATACACTGCTATTAATTTCATAACACCTGGTGACATGCAATCTTTTTATGAGATTACTGGTTATTTAATGCAATAGGATAGACATGTTTCAAAACTATTATTTTCAATCAAGGAGCCTATATAAACGAAATTATTTTATGTCAATTGTTAAATGGCGTTATTTTACGGTAAAACTATTTGGAGTTAATTGAGCAACGAAGTGCCTGTCAAAACAAACTCCATTAGTCATTTATCTGACAGTCTGAGTCTGACTATTATAATCTGACTACTCTAAACAAAAAAACACAATATAAACATTACGTATTAGTCCGTCTTGAAGCTTATCAAATTCGCCCTGTTTGCAATAGGAAAATGAGCCAACTAATAATATAAATTTACTTTACGTTTATATTGTCTTTATACCTGTACAACTCTACTGTGAATGTCGATTTCAACGTCTAGGACTGTGACTCTCGGCGGCGTTTCAACTGCAGCAGGGCAGCTGCAGCGTCGGCTTCAAATTCGATATTCTCGACTGTCCGTTTTACCACAACTGGATCATTTGATGCTAGTTCGGAGCCGAAGGGTTCTTGGAATGGGACAGGATTGGAATTTTCATCATCTATGATGATTCGGTCGTTGCGTGTATTTTGCATCGACGCCGTCGAACTCTCCTTACTCTCCATTGGCATTGAACTTTTTGGTGGGGACTCCATTTCTTCCTGTTGAAGTTGAAGTGCGAGTTTGAAGCCTTTCAACTCGTCGCCAGAGCAGATGACTGATGATGTTTGTGTCTTTCCTTTGCTAGGAAATTTTATGCCATAATTCTCAGCCAAAAGACGCTTGTGCGAACTCATCCTGTGATCTGTCTCGCTCAAAACCGGCGCCCTACTGGCCGTGGAACTAGATCTTTGCTTTGCTTTACTCTCACGATTCGACGTATTTTTAACAACTTCATGAATATGTTTCATAACATTTTCTCGTGAGGGGAGCTTCCCTTTGAGATGTTTTTGTAGAGTAGCCACATCCTTATTTAATAGTGCCCAGTTTCGTAGCCCAAAACTGACGTATCTGTCTGGTTGCTCGGCGATAACAATATCTTCAATTCGTTTGGCAACGGAATGAGTTAGTTTGTCCGCAGCTCGACCGGCATCTTCCACTTCCTTTCGTGCCTTATTCAATTTAACACGCAAACGGCCAATGTCTCTTTCTATAGCTGTACGTTGGGCCTTTTCATTCATGTGCTTGGACAGAATGCCACAAGAAAATGCGGATTTACACGGAGAGAAGGTACATATTTTTTTTGTGTGGCCAAGTTTCATGTGACAATTCCCACACGTAGATAAACTTCCCTCATTTTGGGACGATGCTCGACGAATTTTTTCATCAAACTTTTGCAATTGGCGAGTTCCTTCTTGTAGCTCTGTCGAAATTTTTTCTATTGTCTCTTTTTGTTTCAAAGCGTACCTTTCAAGAGGCATCATTATACGTGGTTTGTTTTCTTCGGTATTTTCGTCGTCCGTGTCCACGTCTGATTCTCCTCCAAAGACAAAATCCAGCTTCGATTCATCTTGCCTCGTAGAACTAATGTCCTTCGTGCGCGTATATCTTGCTTTAGGTTTGGCTTTTTGACATCGGTGCTGATCGTGCATGACTTTACACCAGAAGCTTCCTTCGAAGACGATGTAGATGTTGTCACTATAGGTGATTCGAATTCGATCGCGTATATTCTGATGCTCTTTTCTTTTTCTAAAATTCCTCTCATTTGGACATTGAAGTAACTTGGCGACAAGTCTACTTCAAGTCCATCATCGTCTATGGTCCAACGCAAAGAAGCAGCTTTCGCCAAGTGTGGGACATCTTTAAGTACACGCATTTTAAACATTTCAAACGAAAAGCTCTCTAATTCTCCGTCCAATATGTAAATTGGTGTTATCCGGTTACTTGAATAGTAATTGTACACAACTTTAATCTGAATTAAAGACATTTTTATAGAGAAAATATATACAACGCATAGCATGTGCTTTATATTTCGACGCAACGTTCTTTGCATAGAAACGTGTAATTGGCCCCTTAGAAACGTCGCGTTGCAACGCCCACAACGAACGTCATCAACACTTCCGCTAAACGCTCAACCTGAATCGGCTGTAAGACTGGGACGTAGATAAATACAGTCACATACACGTTTTAAATACAAGTAATATTTCGCGCCATTACACACTTGCGACGACGAAAAATAAAAAAAAAAAAAACAAAAACAAAACAAAACCGGGGCGAATTTTCAACTCCGTCGCTGACGCCGGAGTAATTACTATTTAATTTAAAAATGGATTCCATACCTGTGATATTTTTGCCTCAACACAAGTGGTTGATATGAGGTTAAAGCTACGAATATAAGGTACAGTTATGTGCGTTTTAAACAAGAACATAAATCATCATAACTCATTGAGGTCACTCATTAATTTATATCTTAGCTATCATAACTTCGTGAAAAGGATAAAGTAACTTAAATAACCATAGCCGTTCAACAAAAAATCTTGTAGTATAATGGCAAAGACAATGGTCTCCCAAGCAGTAAGTCGATGGTTCGAATCCTATCATAACCATTTTTCATTATGAACTTCGTGAAAAGGATAAAGTAAATTAAATAACCATAGCCTTTCAGCACAAAATTTCTTAGTCTAGTGGAGAAGACACTGGTCTCCCAAGTGGTAAATCGATGGTTCAAATCCTACCGTAACCGTTTTTCATTATGAACGTAGTGAAAAGGATAAAGTATATTAAGTATCCATAGCCTTTCACCACGAGATCTTGTAGTCTAGTGGCGAAGACAATGGTCTCCCAAATGGTCAATCGATGGTTCGAATCCTACCATAACCCTTTTTCATTATGAACTTCGTGAAAAGGATCAAGTATATTAAGTAACCATAGCATTTTAGCACAAATCTCGTAGTCTAGTGGCGAAGACACTGGTCTCACACGTGGTAAATCGAAGTTTCGAATCCTACCATAACCGTTGTTTTCCTTTATGAACTTCGTGAAAAGGATAAAGTAAATGAAATAACCATAGCCGTTAGGCCCAAGATCGTGTAGTCTAATCGCTAAGACAATGCTTTCCCAAGTGATAAACCGATGGTTCGAATTCCTCCATAACCTTTTTTCATTATGAACTTCGTGAAAAGGACAAAGTAAATTAAATAACCAAAGCCTTTCAGCACAAGATCTTGTAGTGTTGTGGCGAAGACAGTGGTCTCCCAAGTGGTAAATCGATGGTTCGAAACCCACCACAATCGTTTTTCATTATGACCTTCGTGAAAACGACAAAGTAAATTAAATAACCATAGCCTTTCAGCACAAGATCTTGTAGTCTAATGGCGAGGACAGTGGTCTCCCAAGTAATAAATCGATGGTTCAAATCCTACCATAACCATTTTCGTTATGAACTTCGTGAAAAGGATAAAGTAATTTAAATAACCAATGCCTTTCAGCTAAAGATCTTGTAGTCTAGTGGTCAAGATGTTGGTCCATCTGTCGACAGTGGAAGGTTCGTATCTCATTTTAAATGGAAATTTTCGTTATTTAAATTTCATGGCAGGGTTATGCAGAATAAGTTGGTGTAGGCTTCCAACAATCTCCAGTTAGCCTTGTGGTAAAGTCGTGGACTATCAAGTACAAGATCGAGGTATCAAGAACAGGAGGGTACGTTTCTCATGGCGGTAAAAGAAAAAAATGGTAGGTATGTTGCTCGGGGTGGGTTTATACTCGGTTAATCTTTGGAATTAAAATTAATCTTTAGGGAAATCGGGGGGTAGATAGGGTGAATGAGGGGTATATGAGTACAAAAAGACTTAGTAATTGGGCGGCCTCGGCTCCCCGGGGCAAGGGGGAAAGGTATAGGTGAGAAAACAGTATATAAAATGTTTAAGTCTTTTTGTACTCATTTAAACCTCTTTACCCCTATTTATCCTCCTATTTACTCCTATCTATCCCTACTCTTTCTTACCCCCAGATATCCCTAACTATCCCCTAACACAATTAAATGTTTGAAGAAAGCTTGCTTTGAAAGTCGGGAAAGGCGGGGGAAAGAGAACCCCCCTCAGTCTACTCCTCGCCCAAGGCGAGGGCATATTCGCCCTCTCGCTCTACTCCTCTCACACTCACAAATTCTCACTTTGTTACCTTGTTGTTCTTTTTCGGTTTGTCCAGGGCTTGAACCATTGGCTGTATACTTGTCAGGTCACCGTCTTCACCACTACACCACCAGTTCTTGTGGTGAACACCTACTGTTTTTTATTTAACTTAATCCTTTTATGGAAGGATCCTTGCCGAAAATTTAATACCTTTTGGTAGGATCTCAAATGAATAAGTACTTAAACTGATGAGTTCACTTTAATCCTTATGACTTATTTTCTCAAATCTCACACACTGTATCTTATTCGTAGCCTGTAACGTAATATTAGCAATTTTTGTTCTTGCTAAAATATCACATACAGGTAGTGCAGAGCCTTAAAGAACTATCTTTCAATAAGTTTGTTATATGAAGCCCAAGTGAAGCTAATGGTTACGGTGCGATTGTTTTGTATTTTTAATGAAGCGAAGTCAAAGTAACTGCACAAGAATTAACAATGCATTTCAAAATAGGTTTAAACTAAAAAAGTACAAGAATTAAGAATGTATTTCAATGTGTATAACACGTATAATCATGAGGCAACAAGCATGCACCTCGTACTCTCGTAGATTTAATACATCTAAAATCGCAATTGAAGCAAATATCCAGTTAAACAGATATGAATTATTTATCTCAAGATTTTGTTCCATAAAGAGTCGAAATATTAGCTTGTTTAGCCGGTTCGTCGAATATAAAATACGCTAAGAAAAAAGAAGTTCTGTTTATAAAAACGCAATTTCCGCAGTTAATCGCGGTAACAAAAAAACAAACAGCAGCTCTACAATATTACGGCAACGATTTATAATTATTCATTTAAAAGTTCTTCGAAGAAACGAGTAAGTCAAATAGAGAACAATAGCTTATCGAGAAACTATGTTGTCGTCAAGTAGTTGTTAAGACGTTGGTCTCTGTAGTACAAAATAAAGGTTCAAATATTAGATTAGCGTATTTTATATTCGACGAACCGGCCATAAATGAACCCGCGAGGAACAATCTTGAAATAAATATTCAATGTCTGTTTACCTGGATATTTGCTTATTTGCAATTTCAGATGTAATGCTTGTTGCCTTATGACTATACGAGCTATATACATTTAGCCGAATTCATATACACGGGAAACTCATCAAAGACGGGACACTCGTCTGATGTGAACCCCACAGACGGGTTTCTCGTCCGAATTTTCCTGTACAACTTTCCCGTCTAAATTAAGAGACGCGTAAGTTAGACGGGAATCTCGTCTGGAAGAGAAACTCGTCTTAAAATCGCATTTAGACGTATCAGTAAATCAGACGAGTTTCAGAAATATCAGCACGGTCAACGACTGAACAAGGGCTACGGAGAACAAACACAGTTATTATCGTAATGATTACGCATTACCCGAACCATCATCACACGTAAACATTTTCCACATCCCAATTCACATTAAGACGGGTTTTTACGGCTATCAACATTCCAGTCTCAGTAAGATGAGTATTCGGCTGTTCTTAATTCTTGTACTTTACTGTGACTTCACTTCATTAAAAATACAAAACAATCGCACCGTAACCATTAGCTTCACTTGGGCCGCATATAACCAACTTATGAAAATATTAAAGCACTCCATATCTGTATGTGATATGTTACAAGCTACGAACAAGATAGTAAAGTCTGTAAAGACACGATGTCTGAGATTTTAGAAAATAAATCATGAACATTACAGTGAACTCATGCATCTGTTTAAATTGTTATTTCATTTGAGATCCTACCAAAAGTTAGTAAGTTTCGTCAAAGATCCTTCCATAAAAGGATTAAGTTAAATAAAAAACAGTAGGTGTTCACCACAAGAACTGGTGGTGTAGTGGTGAAGACGGTGACCTGTCAAGTATACAGCCGATGGTTCAAGCCCGGAACAAACCGAAAAAGAACAACAAGGTAACAAAGTGAGAATTTGTGAGTGTGAGAGGAGTAGAGCGAGAGGGCGAATATGCCCTCGCCTTGGGCGAGGAGTAGACTGAGGGGGGTTCTCTTTCCCCCGCCTTTCCCGACTTTCAAAGCAAGCTTTCTTCAAACATTTAATTGTGTAAGGGGATAGTTAGGGATATCTGGGGGTAAGAAAGAGTAGGGATAGATAGGAGTAAATAGGAGGATAAATAGGGGTAAAGAGGTTTAAATGAGTACAAAAAGACTTAAACATTTTATATAGTGTTTTCTCACCTATACCTTCCCCCTTGCCCCGGGGAGCCGAGGCCGCCCAATTACTAAGTCTTTTTGTACTCATATTTTGTACTCATATACCCCTAATTCACCCTAACTATCCCCTTATTTCCCTAAAGATTAATTTTAATTCCAAAGATTAACCGAGTATAAACCTACCCCGAGCAACATACCTACCATTTTTTTTCTTTTACCGCCATGAGAAACATACCATCCTGTTCTTGATACCTCGATCTTGTACTTGATAGTCCACGACTTTACCACAAGGCTAACTGGTGATTGTTGGAAGCCTACACCAACTTATTCGCCATAACCTTACCGTGTATTACTAACAACGAAAATTTTTATCTAAAACGAGATTCGAACCTTCGATTTACCACTCGGGAGACCATTGATTTCGCCACTAGACTACGAGATCTTGTGCTGAAAAGCTATGATTATTTAATTTACTTTATCCTTTTCACGAAGGTCATAATGAAAAACGATTGTGGTGGGATTCGAACCATCGATTTACCACTCGGGAGACCATTGATTTCGCCACTAGACTAGGAGATCTTGTGCTGAACAGCTATGATTATTTAATTTACTTTATCCTTTTCACAAAGGTCATAATGAAAAACGGTTGTGGTGGGATTCGAACCAACGACTTCCCACTTGGGAGACCATTGTCCTCACCACTGCACCACGAGATTTTGAACTGAAGCGCTATGGTTTTTAATTTTCTTTATCCTTATTTTAAAGGTCATGATTAAAAATATTTCAGTCCGGATCGAACCACCCAATTCCACTTTGGAGACCATTGTCTTCACCACCAGACCACGAAATGAAGTACTAAACAACCATGTTATTTAATTTACTTGATCCTTTTTACGACTGTCATAAAGAAATTAAAACAGTTGTGGTGGGATTCGAACAATCGATTTACCACTTGGGAGAACATTGATTTCGCCACTAGACTACGAGATCTTGTGCTGAACAGCTATGATTATTTAATTTACTTTATCTTTTTCACGAAGGTCATAATGAAAAACGGTTGTGGTGGGATTCGAACCATCGACTTCCCACTTGGGAGACCATAGTCTTCACCACTACACCATGAGATCTTGTCATAATTCAAAATTCTTTCAATGATTCGAAGACTGGCTTCGAGCCATCTAGTTCACAGTTGATAGGACATTGTCTTTGCAAGTAGACCATCAGCTCCTGAGCTTGCAACCATGTTTTTTTACATAAATATTTTATTCAAGGTCATAAACGACAGCCACCCCCGCCCCCCCCTCCTTAATCCAAATCACCAAGACATTGTTTCAGAGAATAAGGAACTAGGCTAGTATAAAGTAACAATGCTCACATGCAGGCATCTTTATCATATGCAAATGTTTACATTGTAGTTGACTATAACTATATACACAATATACATATATTGTAAAAAACAATTGTTAAAAGTCTACTTCAACGAAATTTTCAATGTTAAAAAAATGTTTGCGATCAGAGTTTCAGTCAAAAAACAAAGTATAAATTTACTTAAAAATAATGCTCTTCCAAAAATATAAAGACTTATATAATATAATATAAAGGAAGGTAGGCACAGACCTAGAAGCTCAATTGCGGGGGTGCATATTCATATATTCAAGTTTAAAAGAGGGTAAAAACAATCGCGCTATCAAAATAAATCAATCGGGCATAAGACAAGTATATGAATATGCACCCCCCCCCCAATGAAGCTTCTAGATCCGTCCCTGAAGGAAGATGAAAAACACTCACACTTGGCGATAAACACAACAACAACAAAACAAGTCAGCTTTCCTCCTCTCATGAATGCTTGGCCATCATATGAACTTCAAGTTCTCTGGGAACATCAAACACAACATCACAAACACAACAAATATACCCAACACCAGTTGGTTCTGCTGAATTAAGTTCTTGACAAAGACCACATTGATATTTTTCATCTTTGCCATGCTCCTTTGCAATATGTTGCACTAATTGCCTGAAATTTTGATGTTGTTGTTTACAATTATTACAAATAAACTCTCCAGTACTTTCATCTTCTACAAAATGTTCCAGAAAATCTTGTGGTTGAACAATCTCCTTGTTGCAACTGTTGCACAACAAGTGCTTGTTTTCGTGTGTGGTTAAAATACCTTTATAAGTTCTCTCTCCGCTGTGGCAGCTGTGGTTTCTTTTTATATGTGATGCAAGGGAACCAAATTGTGCGTATTTCTTGTGACAAACATCACATTCATGTGGTCTCTCTCCAGTATGTTTTTTTTATGTATTTCAAGGTAATTATATTGTCTGAATCTTTGGTTACAAACACCACATTCATATGGTTTCTTTTTTTTCTTGTGAAATGTAAGTGCGATAGCTTGTGTAAATGACATATTACAAACATCACATTTGAAAGGTTTCTCCCCAGTGTGGGTTCTCACGTGGGCTACAAGGCCGCAAGACCTTTTGAACCTCTTTTTACAAACATCACATTCATAAGGTTTCTCTTCATGTTTTCTTCTTTTATGCGATAAAAGCAAACCAGATAGTGTAAAGCTCTTGTTACAAACATCACATTCATAAGGTTTCTCTCCAGTGACGGTGTGTCTTCTTTTATGCGATAAAAGTGAACTAGATCGTGTGAATCTCTTGTTACAAACATCACACTCATATGGTCTCTCGCCATTGTATTTTCTTGCAAAATTTGCGGAATTCCTCGTGAGAGAATCAGACGACATGATTAAATCTTTTCATAAATTTTATATTACATTAATGGCCGAATTTGATCTTCGATCAAAGATCAGATTCTTCGGCTCCCTTCAGACTTGGCCCTTGGGATCAAGATGAGCAAGTTATCAGTATAAGTATATAGCTCAGTGTCAAAAATTCAGAACAAAGAAAAAATTAACCAGATGATGACTCACTTGTCTGCTAAAATGATTGCTCTGACTTACTTTTGGATGGTTTGTAAAATTCATGACTGCAGTTAAATGAAAAATAGACTGCTTGATAGTATTACAGTTAATTACCTATTAATTAACTGTAATATGACCAGGGACCAGTCGACCAGAGACTTTATTACCATTACTGCTGAGCTATAAGTATCTGGATTAAGCAAGGGTGCCATTACCAGAGGCATGGCTAAGGGCAAGGAACTGAAGGAAGGCAGACCAGTACCCTATGTTACCATATGGCACTATCATGGTAATATTAGAATGGTCAAGATGCACATGCAGGCTCTGCATCCAATCAGTAATTTAAATTACTTGACAGACATTTTTTAGTAGACTATAGCCTTTTGGGCAGCTGGTATTCATTATTTATATACTTTTAGGTTTGAGCTTTCTCTGTGTAGTTTGTAAAGTGACATTTGTGAAATTCTGCCCCTGCAGCTACTGCATTAAACTGCTTCTGGTACCTGTGGGAGGCATTGCTCATTTTTAGGCAAGAAAATTGAAATTGATCCCTTTTTCCCTGTTCGTGATTACTGCTGCCATGCAGGGCTCAATCCTGAGCTTGCACTTAACAACATTCCTTGCTTCAAAGAAATTTTATTTATCTACATAAAAAATCAGCTACATAAACAACAAAAAATCAGACCACTCTCTTTCATGAATGCTGGGCAATCATATGATCTTCAAGTTCTCTGGGAACATCAAACACAACATCACAGACACAACAAATGTATCCAACACCAGTTGGTTCTGTTGATTCCAGTTCTTGACAAAGAGCACATTTAAATTTCCAATCCTTGCCATGCTCCTTTGCTATATGTGACACTAATTGCCTGAAATTTTGATGTTGTTGTTTACAAATATTACAAATAAACTTTCCAGTAATTTCATCTTCTACAAAATGTTCCAGCAAATCTTGTGGTTGAAAAATCTCCTTGTTGCAGCTCTTGCACATCAAATGCTTGTTTTTATGTTTCATTAGCCCAATTTCATCTGCATTCTTTTTTGGAGAAATAGATTCAGAACGTTTCTCTTGAGTGTGTGTTTCTCCATGATGGTCTGCAAGGGTGTTAGATTGTGCAAATGTCTTGTTAGAAACATTGCACTCATAAGATCTCTTTTTATGGCGCTGTGTCTTCTTGTGACGCACAAAGGTATTCGGATATGCAAATCCTTTATTACAAACATCACATTCATAAAGATCCCTCCCTGTGTGTTTTCTCATGTGATAAACCACACTGCTAGTATTTTTGAATCTCTTGCTACAAACATCACACTCATAAGGTTTCTCTTCATTATGTGTTCTCTTATGCACTACAAGGTTGCTTTTCTTTGAAAATCTTTTCTTACAAACAGGACATTCATACGGTTTCTCTCCAGTGTGTGTTTTCACATGATATATTAAGCTTGGTAGATTTCCATATCTTTTCTCACAAAGATCACATGCATGAGGTTTCTCTCCAGTGTGTTTTCTCTTATGCACTAGAAGACTCCTGGAATGTGTATATCTTTTGTTACAAATATCACATTCGAATGGCTTTTCTCCATTGTGGGTTCTCAGATGATAAGATAAGCCAGCTTGATCTTTGTATCCTTTGTTACAAAGACAGCATCTATAAGGTTTCTCTCCAGTATGTTTTCTCACATGGTTTTCGAGATTATCTGGTCGTCTAAATCTCTTCTTACAAAAATCACATTCGTATGGCTTGTCTCCAATATTTGCTCTTTTACCAGCAAATATTCTTCCCGCGCGAGTTTGTTTAGACATGTTTAAATTTTGCGCCATAATTTTGATGGAAATTTTTGGAATGTAATAGTGCTTCCACAATAGAATTATAAGGTTCTAGTTCCTGACGATTCCATAGAGCGGGGGAAGGGGTGGGTGGGTGAGGGATAATTTAAACCAATTCCGTCTATTCCGTGTAGTATTACCATATAGTATTGTTGATATCCCCAAAATTAACAATCAGGTTTTTGGTGAAAAATATTTATATGACTCGCTGGTTTCTACTTTTAAGCTGCAGATTGGTCATGTAGTCTTTCACCTGATCAAGGAAATCTACTGAATACTATAGTTGAAAAATTCACCTTGATATCTATTTTTTTACCATGCTTGTTAAAGACTTTTTAATAAAGGTATTGAATCGTAATGTTTCAGACTAATTACATTTACTTGTCACATCAAAACCCCGACCCTTTCCGTGATTAACGCCATTATATAAATATGCACACTGAAAAAATCATTCACACATTGAGGTTTGTAAAAAATAAAGTTTGTTTTAAAAAGTGATTTTCATTTTGCCCATGATGCAGAGAATATATTATAACTCACAACAAGCTTGTCCAATCAATTCTGTCATAACTTTATACCAACGTCCACCTAACTATGGTATTTTTTAGCGAAACCATGCCCCGGACATTTTGTACCCAGAGTCCTTCCCCCGGGGAAATAAAAAGACAGATAAAACAGTAAGATTTCTACTTTTATATGACAAATTTCCAAGTAAATTTGCTTCGAAGGATTGTAAAAATGTCAAAAGCTTTGAAATGAGAGTCAAGCGGTAAAAACTACATGCCTGGGGCCGGTTGTACGAAAGCTGGATAGCGCTAAAAAGCCGCTATCCCCCGAAGTCCGAATAGTGATTTTTTCAATTGCTCTAAAACTGCACGTTGTTCGGTATAACTTTGACTAAACGTTAGTATTGATAAATTGGGATCCTCTTTGACAATTCTTATCCGGCAAAGCTGTGCCTTATTGCTTTTCCAGCATCTTTTAATCGGTTAAAAAAAGAACTATCCGTTGATAGCGCTATCCAGCCTTTTAGGCTTTGTACAACCGGCCGGTTATTTGTACAAAAACTCTTAACTACGTTGTAAGACAAAGTTACCTTTAATAACAAAGTTTAGCCAGGCCGTGGGCGGCTTTATACTTCCATCAACAACGTTTTAAATTCTTCAGTTTAACCACCCAATTGTAACCAATTGTATACTGTATATAGTTAAAACGCATTACCTTAATCACGACAAGTTTGTGGTTGACTTATGTTAAAAGCCAGTTGCATTGTGCAGCGTGCCTGAAAAAAGACGAAAGTTAACATACATTTACGCAGGATATATAGAATTTCGTGATTTGATTCTTATGCAGTATGAAAAAGCATTTAGTTAGCTTCCCAATCATACCTTTCTTTGCTTTATAACAGCAGTAAATGTCAAATATTTTCATAGTAAAATTTGTGATCAAAATCAAACTTCCCCGTTTGAAGGCAACACGAAGCAAATATGAATTCATTATGAGCTTGATGTGTGTACGGGCCAATCAGATTGTTTGATTCAATTCCCAGCGGTAAAAGTTCTGGTTTTTGATTGGCCATTTTTATCAGACGATTATTTATTCATTTCTAGCCACAATGGCGTGAATTGTTAGGAAGCTAAATAACTCCCCTTTCTTGCAATTATAAAAATTAAAACGTTAAACTGATTATTTATTGCATTAGGATTTAGGACATGTTTAAAGTGGTGATTTTGTTTACTCTTGAGGCACTATGTATAAAATAAAAACGTAGTTAGCGTAGGTTTGCAGAATTGCAGTCGTGTGATTTTAAAACATTGTTCCATCAAACATTGTTATAAGACCCCGGTCCGTGCTCTGTACAATAGGGAAGGAAATTTAACCTTGATCATGAAATCCCTGATGTTTACATTTGTTCTACTGATTTTCAATATCAATGAGTTGCTGATAACCCGTGAAATGCCAGGAAAGTAGTCCGCAAAGGCTTTGGGTATCGTAGAGAAGGCGTCTGCAATTTTGAAATTTGAAAGGTTTGCGTCAGTTGCATGAGGGTCAACATTCTGGTCAACCACGTTCTGTCATTCGGAGGAGATTACTTGAGACCATACCGGCAAGATATCCCGTTATGGAAATACCTTGACCTGGACATTATATAGCGTTTGGTTTTCTGTTTTGGCAAGTAATTTTATTATTGGCGATTAATTTCTTGCGATTTTTCTTCACTTTTATCTTTGGAGGAGAGGACAAAGAGCACAAGGACAAAAAAGATTAAAGAATACAAAATTGAAGAATACAGTTTAGGAATTTCTTATTCATGAATTGAATCATGAATAGTGTACAAAAATTAAAGTAGTCAGATTTAGGATTATAACACAATAATTCCAACGCTAAAATGGTTGGAAAACGTTTACTGAACAGGGATTGATGTTGTACACGCTTTAAGGGAGCGGTCATAAAGTAACTGCTAGGGTGGGCCGGAGGGAAAAATATGTTTTCCAAAAAAAATTCGGTGGCCCATCCTGAAAATCTAGAAAAGATCTAAAAGCCCATCATAAGTCATTGGAAAAGTTTCATGACCCATCCTGCTATAAATGTTAATGTACAGCGTGTCTATCACTTTGATCAAACCAACCATGCAGCGTCGGTTTCTCATATAACCTTTATAGAACAAAATAATTCGTTGTATATTGAGTGATTTATTCACTAAAATACGATTTGCATTTGAATCATATTTTATAATAACCTTATTCTAAAACTATTGTACCTTTAATTCCATTACCACCGCACTTCCGTAACATCACAAAAAGCCCTATAATTAGTGAATGAACACAAATATGTGAATATGCAGGCTCAATTGGACGAAATCTCTACTAAAACTGCAGCATTGCTACTACCTATTCGGTAATGCGTATATTCTAAAACTTACATATTCTACTGCTTTCCAAGTTGTTGCAGTTCGACCACTTCTCGTTGTTGTAAAGAGATTGCCAACATCAATAGAGTTTCCAGGCCAGTTCTCATCATTCAGTTCATTGTTTTCATCAGAAGAAGAACTCGATAAATGTGTGTCAGCAATAACAATGTCATCTCCACTATCATCTGAGCTTTCAGACGAATCACTTTATGAATGACTTTGTGATTTATTTTCCATCTCCTCTTCCGTATATTCTTCCAAATCTTTTTGTTGATCATCGTTCAACTGCATATCGCTAGCCCTTGCAATATGTCTTTGTATTAAACGCACCTTATCCTTCTTTTTTAATTTGTTAGCACTTCTGATATTGTAATTTTTAAGATATTTGTCCAACTCACACACCTTAAGTTTTGATAATGAACCACCTTCGAACAATTTTTGCCAATCATAATCAGAAAATGTTTTTTTCTTTTCTATTTCTAATGCTTCCTTTCTTTTGTCAGCTCTTTTTTTTCTTGCGATGTCTAAAACTGCCAAATGGTCGATGTATTTCTTGAGTTTCCCTTTTTCAACAATAAATGTCTTAGAAAAGTTTTCGATCTCTTCCTCTGTTCCTAATCGTTTTTCCATCATTGCGATCTTAGCTTGTTTTCGTGGCTGAAAGTCATCAATGTTTCTGGCTCTGCCATCAATCTGATCAGGTGTTGCATCAATATCCAGGTAATGAAATCCCGAGGCTTCATAATCTGGATACGGTTTTGGTACTTTGTCACAGGGAGGACCAACCCAAGAAGCTATCATGCAGTGCTGACAATTACTGCAATGGCATTTCAAAAACTCCATATACTTCTCTCCCAGATCAATATGTTGCTCAATAAACTTTTTCACCATATCAAAATAATTTCTTCCAGGGCAAGGATTCTCTGCATTGCCTGAAACGGCTAAGTACGATTTCAAACAGCTGTGATTGTTAAAGAAGAGTTCGTTTGTGTCACTTGATGTAAACGCTCTCATGAAGCCTCCAGGAGCAGTTGCCCCGTCTATGCGACAAGTGAGTTCTTCGCACACCTTAAAAGCATTATACTTCATGCGATCACGCTCACTTTCCTCCAACTCTTCCAGTGTCATGGAATCAATTTTCTAATCAGATATTCCCTCATACGGTGTTTTATGCTCCCATAAAATTGACCCACCATCACAAATCGCATCACCAACGTAGCTTTGACAACGTTCCACTTCGTTTTGGCTGCTGTCATCATTAGCAAGGTGGTGCCTGATGTAGTAATCTGGCTGAGTGAGAAGAATGATTTCTGCACAGCGCATTTGAACATCGTGATTGGTTACCCCAACACCAGGTCCAGCATCTATAAACTCGTGTAATCTGGACTTGAATACAGGTAACAGGGAGGCGAGATGTTGAAGACTTTGTTTGCATACATTGGTTACTATTTCTACAGTAGCCCAAATTACAGAGGCTTTGCAGCTTGATTGTATTTGCTTTACCAGATCTTCGTAGTGTTGAATTAAAGCCAAAATATTAGTGATAGGTACCATTTCAAAGTTCTCTGGCATCGCAGTCATAGCTTCTTGAGATAGAGTAAGGTATTGAAGCAGATTAACAGCTCGCTTTTCTTCATACTTTCGATATGGACAGTTTGGATCCTGGGAAATTAGACTTACATCACTTTTGTTGGACATTAGGCAATACAACTTCATTTGATCAGTGAGTCTGATAAGAGTTGATGAGGCTTGGGTAATTTTGCTTTTATCAACAACAAAAAGCTCGGGAACTTCATAACGTAGCCTCATATACTCTGAAGCCCACACCGATCCATTACTTCCAACGAAATGCTAAGGCCTATTAAATACTATGACATCGCTGTCTATCAGTTTCACTTGATCTTTAGAATCAATCTGTTCAACCTCGTATGACATGATACGGTTTACACGAGGGGTTGCATTTACAAGATATTCAGGAAAGTCATATTTAGGCAAGACCCTTTGCTTTGAGGGGTCAGATGGCTGGTATATTCTGACATTTCTGGCACTTTTCATTCCTGTTTGTAAAAAAAGAACAAATTTCCTTAGAGGTTTATTAGATATAGGCAGCTACATCGTATTTGACAAATAGCCCCCTAGGCTAGTCAAGTATAAATATTACCATTATGATTTCTATTTTACATGTGACACAGGTTTATAGTTAGCTTACCAGTACTAGTTCCTGGGCAGATATATGCCTTATCATCTCTTGAAATGAAAAGGTTATGTTTCAAACCCTCACCATCTTTTTCTCTACATCGTTTCATTAAAATTCCTTTTTTGAAAGCTCGTTGGTGGTGAGTAAGGATATTTTCATTGTCCTGGAGCTTGGGTGGTTTTTTAGAACAAAAAAGACCAAGACCAAGGTGCCTTCTTGCTTGAATGGATCTACAGAATTTTGGGCGCGCCCTGTTTAGAACAGTAGTGGTGGACTTTATTGGTCTAAGTCCTCTAGACATCCTGCTTCTATTGGCAAGCCTTAAAAAATCTTTTTTTTTCACTCGGTGATTAAGATACATGACATTGTCATGTCGCCTACCATGTGCTGTAGCTTTACTTTCTATACATTGCATTACATAGTGTTCGTCTACTTCATCCATCATCTGAGGTCTACCTTGAGAGGTCTTTCTCATGCCAATCCTTCTTTCGTTTATTAATCTTTTCTGCTTCCTCTTAACAATCTGCTTGAAGCCTTTACTACTGTTATTGTGGATATGGTGCATAGTATGAGCATGTTGCTCATTTAGATCTTCGATTTGCTCTCTAAGTTCATTTAACTGAGTTTCAGTCCATTTGTGTATCTTCTGGGATAATCTGAATTTATCGTTATTTATCTTTTTGGAAATGTTTTCAGCTTTTCTTTTGAGATCATCCAACACAAGTTGCTCAGCTTGTATTTTGGTTTTTTTCCTCTCTTCTAGGGTATTTAAGACACATTCTGTGTACTGCTTAATACGACTTCCAATACCAAGGCTAGTCAATTCTGTTCGTGTTTGTGTTGCCCCTAACAAAACTTTTAAAACTTTTTTGTCCCACTCCGAATCCACAGAATCGAGCATATCTTGGATTAGATCATGTGAAATAGTTACTCTAGACTCTTTATCATCTTGTGCTACAATTTTTAAAATAAACAATATGAAGAATTTGTGACAGTACTTTGTACGAACATTCAAACTACAGGCTGACTGTTGACAATACAATATTACAGCTTACAAACTTTACAAAAAACATAGACAGGTTAATACTAGACAAATTTGACTGGAAAATGTCTAAAGATGCGTTTACACTACAGACCTAGGCATTGTCCAGGCTACCTTATTTTTATTGGCCTGGATTTTGTGGCCTAGACCAGGTCCATGCTTGGTCCTGGCGAGATAAATACTGTTCACACCTAGGCCCAGACCAGGTCCAGCTAGGCCATTTCTAGGCCTATATTGTAAACGCGGCTTTAAGGAACAAGATTTTTGTCCCCTGATAATTAATAAACACCTATAAAACACCTACCTTTTGCCAATAAATCTTCAATAAAAGCTTCTAAATCGACGTCTTGTGACCTCAAAAGAACATATTGATCGCCTATGACGTAAACGGGTAGTCCATGTTTTGGATGACAAAGTATTTCCCTGAAGAATTTCTTTAAGTGATGATCTTTGAGACTTTCGGCTGTTCGATAAGGGTCGAAAGATAAGAATAAAGCAAGTGCCTCGTCAAATAGCATGAAAGATTGCCGTATATCTCTTTTAATACCAATATTAATAGTACAAAGAAGTTCTTGTAATATTGCCCTCAACCCTCGAAGATTGTTTCTATGAGTAACACTCTCTGCCGTGCATTTGTTTTCGTCTATTGCTTCAATCTTTGCAGTTAATAAATCTTCTACAGCACCCAGCTTAGAATTTTGCAGGGAGCCAACAACATTCGTTGACAAACGGGAGATTTCTCGGATATCAGTACGAATTCTATTGGATTTTCCATCTTTTTGCGCCATCGTGATCATGAATAAATCTACATTTTAATATTTATGCGTTTATAGTACCACTATATGTAGCCTTATACAAAGTAGTTCCCTGCAACAGCTGTACTTTCAGCAACTTTCAGCATGCTCTGTGATGCTGGGCTCAATCGTCACAGGGTTTTCAGAAGTCAGAACAACATGGCGGATGAAATTAGAGCATTTCTTGAGAAGAATAATCTTTCACAATATATCAACAAGTTCATGGAGCTTGGCTATGATGATTTAAAGCAACTCTTGGACATGCCGCCAGAGGAAATTAATGATGTTATGAAAGAAGTTGCGCTGTATGACAAGCCAGGTCATCGAAAACGATTTGTATCTGCTATAGAAATTTTGAGTTGAATAACCAAACACGGAGTACCAGATAAAGATACGGCAAACCAATGTACTACAACAACGTCGAGTGCTTCTCCCAATGTAAGAACGTGTAAGTGCACAAACGACAGTTTGGAAGGGCTTGTGAAGTCACAAGGATTATCACAAGTGGCAGAATTAATTACAAGTCACTGGAGAATGGTACTGAAAAAATCTGTCAAGTTGATTTGTGTGCTGAACCTATTAAAGAACTTAAGCCAAGGTATCATATGACAGCATTGAAAACTTTAATTGCCAAGAATTATTTTGAAGATGATGCTCTAGAACAAGCAAGTGAAATTGTAACTTCATTGGAAAAGCAAAAAGTATTGACAAGCCAAGAGAAAGCTAAAAACAACATTTGTGGGAAAAAACAACGTACACTTGACTATTTTGTTAAAAAACCGTTGGAAATATCACTTCTTCAATGTGACTCTATGTCATCAGAATCTGAGGAAGGGTGATGTATATTTTTAAAAATCATACTGGTAAATATGACAGGCAAAGTATTAATGCCAATAATACTGAACTATTAAAAATATTAAACAGGATCATGTAAATTTTGATATTATGTTTGAATATATTATTTTGTTATTTTAAATGGTAATTCTTCTAATGGGATTGTTGTGTAGTAGTTATAGTATGTATTGAGTGCAAACAGGCTGCATTTTGTTTCATGGCCCATCCATTTTCACAAAAAGTAATTGATGGCCCACCCAAACTAATGAAAATAATTTCATGGCCCATCTTTATTTCCTCCGGCCCACCCTAGCAGTTACTTTATGACCGCTCCCTAAGACTATATGAATTCCCGGCGCGAAAATATGTGCTTGCCGTGTTGTAAACAGCGAGCACGCCGTCCAAAATTCCCAAGATTAAGTTCTTCATTATTAGCCGTTGCGGTGCATGTCTTCGCTGACGTCGTATATCGGCTTAAGGTTCTGATTAATGAGAGTTAGATAAAACGTAAAACATTTCATGAACTCGATCATTCCAGCCGTATCGGTTAAATGTTTCTGTTTGTTGAATTACAAACGTTTGCCAAATATTCCAAATTTGTATTGAGTTAGGCTACATTGCAGTTCAGAAAGATATTTGCATGTAGCCTGTATTCAGTGGAAATTTAATATTCCATTTGCCGACACTGTTTTTAAACAAGCTCGCTGACTGTAAAAAATCGTAAAGTAAACAAGCTGGGATTAAGTAGGCATTCCTGCGAGGCTAAGCAGGGTTATGTTTTGTTTTGTTTATTAAACAACTTTAGCTTTTACTGTACGTTGTCAGATCATTCTTACAAGTCCATTTTTAAGTCGCATAAAGCTTTTCGTGGATGGTAAAACATTCCATGTTAGAGACGGTAGAAAGGTGAGATTTGTCTTGTTCTTTTCATTATGCAAATCCTTCTCAGTGACGCTTTAAAGTTATACTTATAGCTTAAATTTCGTTAATCGATATTAGTTTAATCTGCATGATGTGGCGACAGTGTCTGTATAATATAAGTAACCTAGAAAATTAATATTTCTTATCTCTTTTTCTATAACAAGACTCAGTACAACGTTTATGGTGTGTGCTTGTAGATGTAGGCCTAATTCATGAAATGGTTAAACGAGAATTACCACTGATACAATTATAGCTTTCAGTGTTCTAAAACTGACCTTACTCCCAATCGCTAAATGAGACAGAAGTCACAGTCCAGTACGGCTTGAAGCGATAGAGAGAGACCTCCTTTAATTGCATTTGTAGTAGGTAAAATACGCATATACGCACAAATAAGCTCTCGTTCACTTCTGAATTTTTGCAGAGAAATATGACTTCTTGAGTTATTGACCGTTTTAAGGAATCAGTATAACACAGAGCATTGCTGAATGTAAAGGTAATGTTTGTCGGAAAGTACTCCTACATCATGTCGGATATTGCTCACATGTTTTCAGTCGGGGGAAAAGTCAGTACACCAATTATTACATTTTGTACGAATGCGAAACTTTTGTTGCAGCTAAGTTGCTGGATCATGCAATTTACGCAATTAATTTTAACAATCTAGCTGCCATGACACACGATTATATATATACTTGCAATATAATGGTTTTAGTTGCTCAAATGACTTTACTGAGGAACCTGTTAAAGGTAATATATAAAGATATAAATATGAAAAAAATTTAGTCCGCAACTGGAATATGTAAGATAGAAGTTGCTTTAATCAGTTCAAATTTTGTCTCGTGCTTATATGAATTCTATTATAACAAGGCAGCCATCTTCCATTGCGAAATCCTGGCATTATGATATTAATGTCCTGAATTTTTGGTTATGAGCACACACGATAAACTTTAATATTTATACTTAAGGTCTATTTAGACTACACGATAAGTTGTATGCAATTATCATTCTGACTTCTGAGGAATGCAAAAGAGTGCCTATGCCACAATCTTCATTCAATTTTGTTCAGGTTAGAATTTAAAGTGTCACGCTGGTACGTGTGTTCATACGTTCACATTCGCCAGGGTACGATTTCGAATCGTATACGACAAATGCATAGTGTAAATGGGCCTTTAGGATAGGTTGTAATTAATTATTCCAATGATCGCCGTATACAGTAATGAGAGTTACTGACAGATATTTGATTCTCAGGGCTGCTGTGAATGTGATCGTCACATGACAAGCTGACTTGTAAGTGTTGTAAGTGCATGAAGTCAAACATTGTTACCAAAGTGGTATCCCAGACATTACCTAATTCAGGCTAATTTCATCGATTAAAAGTTAAAACATAAGTTAATTTTACCGATAAAAACTCAAACGCTTTGATAACAACTAGCGATACAACCGACTGCTGTATAGTACGGTGGCTCACAGGGGCCACCCATATAAATAAGTAAATACCAATCCACAAAAATTCAAAACACAATTTAAATATTTCGAAAGGCACTTTACATGTTTTCAAACGCACTTTAAATATGTGCCAACACACTTTAAAAATTTTTAAACGCACTTTAAGTTTTCCAACACACTTTAAATTTTCCAACACACTTTAAATTTTCTAACACACTTTAAGTTTTCTAACACACTTTAAGTTTTCCAACACATTTTAAGTTTCTCAAACGCACTTTAAATATGTTCAAACACACTTTAAGTTTTCCAACACACTTTAAATTTTTGAACGCACTTTAATTACATGCGGGCTCATCGCATAATTACGCGCATGCGCAAGTCAAGGTTACTTTATTTTCTTTTTTATCCTGTCGTGCGCGGTGCGTTTTTTCACTCAATTTAATTGAACTTAAAAGCTCGCAGGAAAGAAGGGAGTCGAAGATATAAGCAGTACATGATTGAGACATATGAGTTGTGCAGGGTGCGGGAATGCTGCAGCTGATGCAGAAACGTACTGTGAGAATTGTGTATCGGAGAAAGAGACTACGGATCTTATTGTTAATTATTTTAACCGTGGATACCCATATGGAGCAACTGTTGTTCTTCTAACTAGTGCTGGTGTATCGACGTCTTTAAGAACACTAAAACGTCGTTTAAAGTCGTTAGGTTTAAAGCGAAAGGGGCAGGTCATTGATGAGCAACATTTACGAACAGTAATTCAAGAAGAAGTTGAAGGAGCAGGAAGGCTGTCTGGATATAGAAGTATTTGGCATGCTTTGAGGCTTCGCCACCATATTAACGTTAGTCGTCACGTCGTAGCGAAAATAATGAAAGAAATTGATCCAGAGGGTGTCCAAATGCGAAAGGCGAGACGATTACATCGTCGATTATCAGTTATGTTGATCTTCTCTTCCATTTCATTCAATTTTTTTTTGAAACCTCTATTAAACAGCTATCACCACTACAATAGTTGGGAAGGAAATACAGCACATCAGGAATTCCAGACACTGTTTCATTCTGGGGCTTGCGTATATAATGGGTATTCCAGTGGTCTTTCACTTTAGTTAAATCATCCTGAAGTATCTTGTTGAACAATACCATAATGCTTCCATGTGATATGTGTTGCTAATTTCCAATATTCCTTGCTCTATCATGTCTTGGAAGAAGCCCATTCATCATTACCATCTGACCTTAGATAGCACTGCATAGCACACATAAGAACGTTTTCAGTTCCACAGTCTGTACGGAATGCGCATAGAACAACCCCCAATCTCTTTCATTATTTTCGCTACGACGTGACGACTAACGTTAATATGGTGGCGAAGCCTCAAAGCATGCCAAATACTTCTATATCCAGACAGCCTTCGTGCTCCTTCAACTTCTTCTTGAATTACTGTTCGTAAATGTTGCTCATCAATGACCTGCCCCTTTCGCTTTAAACCTAACGACTTTAAACGACGTTTTAGTGTTCTTAAAGACGTCGATACACCAGCACTAGTTAGAAGAACAACAGTTGCTCCATATGGGTATCCACGGTTAAAATAATTAACAATAAGATCCGTAGTCTCTTTCTCCGATACACAATTCTCACAGTACGTTTCTGCATCAGCTGCAGCATTCTCGCACCCTGCACAACTCATATTTATCAATCATGTACTGCTTATATCTTCGACTCCCTGCTTTCCTGCGAGCTTTTAAATTGAGTGAAAAAACGCACCGCGCACGACAGGATAAAAAAGAAAATAAAGTAACCTTGACTTGCGCATGCGCGTAATTATGCGATGAGCCCGCATGTAATTAAAGTGCGTTCAAAAATTTAAAGTGTGTTGGAAAACTTAAAGTGTGTTTGAACATATTTAAAGTGCGTTTGAGAAACTTAAAGTGTGTTGGAAAACTTAAAGTGTGTTAGAAAACTTAAAGTGTGTTAGAAAATTTAAAGTGTGTTGGAAAATTTAAAGTGTGTTGGAAAACTTAAAGTGCGTTTAAAAATTTTTAAAGTGTGTTGGCACATATTTAAAGTGCGTTTGAAAACATGTAAAGTGCCTTTCGAAATATTTAAATTGTGTTTTGAATTTTTGTGGATTGGTATTTACGTATTTATATGGGTGGCCCCTGTGAGCCACCGTAGTATAGCCATGGTTTTATTTCATTTTATAATTCAAACCCAATTTTTGGTTTATATAGTCTTAAGATTTATGCACGCATCGTGTGATTCGTGTCAGAAGGTTAACACTGACAGACGTAATTTAAAACCAACACGCTGCCTTTATACATACATTGTGCTTACATATATTTGTCAGCTATGTGCCTATGTCTGCGTCTAAAAACCTGTCACTGTCGGACAATTATTCAATTCCAACTTGGCTCTCTTACTGAGGCTACTGATCATGATGAGTTTACAAGATGTCTTTGATTGTCGGAGTATGTTTTATCCTGTATAAGCCAATGAGTAAAGGGTGTTTGGTCACAATCACATACCTCAGCTTCCTGTAAACACATTTGGAAAGATGTCTGTTGTGAAATACGAAGATGTTGGATGCAGTTAAAGACTATTTAACACCAAAGACGTTCAGTATCCCAGCATACGTATGTTTGATTGCTCAACTTCTCTGTGGCCTAGTTGTTACAAGCATTGTTGTTGCTTTGAGAGTCGGAGAGTTTGCGAAATTTAACTGCGCTGTCGACCCTGAAAGTGCGGCCTCGTACAAGACCACCGTCGAGAAAACATGTTATTCAAGATATGAAGAGAAGTATAACTCTCCACTGCCATTTTATACCTTTGTCATCCTGAGTATTTGGTTTCCTATTTTTGTCGGTGTTATCTATTCGCTCTCAGTTCGTAAACGAGTTGAAGAATTCTGCGGCTCAAACGATGATCATGAACTACAAACTGACGCCGAAGCAGGAAACCGAGTACACGATAGGAGATCATTTTATGTGTTTTCTTTCTATTTTTACCACCTTGTCATCCGTTTGTTATTCGGGCTAGTGTTTACCATCCTGCAGTATGCTGTGTTTTTCAGCAGTGGTTTCGATTTTGAATTCAGTTGTGATCAATCAGAATCAGATGTGAGTCATGTGACATTGAAGATAGCAAAGAATGCAAGTGTCAGTCAGTTGAATAATACAACAATTGCATGTGAGAATTCGACTGCGTCGGAAAAGAAGTTATGGGCAGGGGTTGTGTGCGCACTGAATGCGATTTTTTCTTTGATAATATTCGTAGAAGTTATCCATCTTTACCTACGATTTCCCAGAAGCCTCAGAGTTGATCGCGTTCATGACTCTGAATTTATCAATCTTTATTTTTTTCGGAAGCGATACACAGGTGTAGGTTTTAAACTATCATTCTTAGAATGCATAGATTCATACAAAAAACAAGTTTTAGAACAGCCTCGAACACCTGACATAATCTATGGACCAAAGACTGGTTTAGATGATTTGTTTATTGACGTTGTTATTCACACTGGACGAACTTCTCACAAACAGCTTTGGTCTTCAACAGAATTGGAAAGACATGAAATTTTTGACGTTTATATGAAAGTTCCTGAACGGTCGATACGTCTGGAAAATGTAAAAGATTTATTTTATCCCAACCAGGATACAAAAAGAAATCGTCCTTGTAAAATTCTAGCGGTTGGCCGGCCTGGAATAGGAAAGACTGTTTTGACGGAAAAAATTATGCGCGATTGGGCGAATAAAATGGATAAATTTTATTCGGATAAGATTGCTTTCTATTTTAAATTTAGATGGTTTAATCTTACCGAATGGGAAGATAATGACCTTAAGACGTTCCTTAGTTTTGGAACCGGATTGCGTGATGAAAAATCTGAAGAAATTTTTAATTATGTAACTAAAGAACCGGAAAAAGCTCTTCTTATTTTCGATGGTTTGGATGAATTTAATGGCGACATCAAGAACTGCTTAGATCACCTACCACGTCAAAACGATCCTAATATTTGTATGCCTGGTATTTCACTTTTCATCAAATTGATTTGTGGCCACTTTCTGCCGGGAGCAACGATTCTTGTTACAACTAGACCAACTGCACATGAATTTTACGCGAGGTTTCAATTTGATAGAAATGCGGAAATCATCGGTTTCACCTCCGAAAAAATCGAACAGTATGTGAGCAAATTTTGTGAAAATCATGATGGAAGTGACCTAAAACCAAAGATATGGAATCACATAAAATCCTCGTCGGACTTGTCAAATCTATGTTACATCCCAGTAAACTCCTTCATATAGTTTCCACCGTACTGTTTCGTCATCTTAGTGACCCCTGTACCGAGACCGCTGTTCTTCCAACGACACCGACTGAACTTTACCAGGCAGCCATAAAGCATTTCGATAAGCATCACTACAGAAAGATAGACAAACAGTCCTATGAAGAAGCAATCAAGAATCTCCAATTCAGAGCATACAAAGGTATTGTACATGGGCAATTGGTCTTCGATGAAGAACTATTTGATGAAGAAATGAGAAGATCTGGTTTGTTAAACAATTTGTCCAACCCTATTTTCCCAATTCAAGCACAGTTTTGCTTCATTCATTTGACTATACAAGAATTTCTTGCCGCGAAAAACGTGACTGAAACGCAATCCCCCGAAGAAATTAAGAATTTTATTTCTAGCAATGTTAAGCATGCATGTAAATGGCATTTGGTGCTACAATTTATTGCTGGAATTTTGGGCCAGAGAATGAAGATGTCTACAGAAGAGTACCAGCGCTACAAAGATTGTGTTTTGGCGTTCACAGAAAGCTTCAGAATTGGCGATAATAATAAACTTGAGCTTTGTGCTGATAATAACTCAGTGTTTGTGATGAAATGTTTGAGGGAAGCGGGCAATATAGATATTGTTAAAGAGGCTTGCGAAAAAGCTGCTATGAATGATGTTTTAAGGCTATCCTACAACCATGGTCCACGGATCCTTTCATCAAGTGAGTGGGCCGCGGTGTTTTTTGTTTGTAAACAAATGAAGGAATTGACGGATATATACTTAAAGTTACCCGATTGGAGTGATGAAAGTTACATGGAATTTTGTAAATTGCTACAACAAAGATGTATAAAAAAATTGTCGTTGAAGGCACCTGGTCTTGATGTCACATTATCCAAATTAAGAGATCCTCCCTTGGCAAAACCTTTTTTTGAGGCACTAATGAAATCAATGTGTACATTGGACCACCAGCATAGTGAGCTTATTAAATTAGAGCTTCGTCGACTTTCTACAGATGAAAGTTTATCAACGATATTAGATTTTTTTAAGCGCGGACATGCAAGTTACCTTGAAATATTAGCCCTGGAGAACGATGGCCTAACTTCAACTGGAATAGCCGAGATCATCAAAGTCCTTGACGAGAAACTTTGTCCGGAACTTAAAATTCTCAATCTCTCTTTGAATAACATTCTTGATGAGAGTGTAAGAATGTTGTGTAAAGCTCTTATTAAATGTCGCCAACTGAAGCTTACTTAGCTGTTCCTTGTAAAGTGTTTACTAACTGATGCATGCATACCTTCACTATGTGAACTATTTAAAGATGAAAACTGCAAGCTGACTGTATTGGATTTAAGAGATAATCGTGGTATAAGCGACGAAGGTGTTCGTATGTTGTGCGAAGATGCTTTAACAACTGAGCATTGCAAGCTGGTTGAGTTGAACCTTGATAACTGTTCAGTAACAGATCGTTGTATCCCCTGGCTGCGCAAGGCACTGATAGATGAACGCTGTGCACTTGTTCACTTATATATACGCGTAGGGGGATTAACGGCAAAAGGCAAGAACACCCTTCGTGAAATAGAAACCTATAAAGATTGTAAAGCTAGGGCGTTGAAAGTCGACTGCGACTGAACTCTGGTGTTTACATTGCATAATATTTTGGCTTGGCTGCAGGGACGCGGTGGTGTCATATTTAGCATTATCTTAAACTGGTATATGTTGTGTAAATTTGATCTAAATTCTAAAATCCCGGATTTTACAGCGAAAGTTATTATGAATGTGATTACCAGGCCTATAATGTAGTGAGCTCAAGTGCTCAACGGAAAAACTCACTCACCTGTACTCAAACTCATTGAGTAGTTTTCATTCTCTTAATTTGTAGCGTTTCTCCTGCGGTATTTCCACTCGAAATACCCTTACCTTAAATCTCTCTACTTGTTATATAGGTCCTGTGTATTTTAAATGTGATTGGTTCATTCGTAGTCTCATGACTTTAAATAAATGCAATGTTTCCCGCCAGGGAAACAAGTGAAAAATTGTTGCCTGCTTCTTGTCATAACAAAGTTAAGTCACTAAAGCGGTTCTTTTTTAAATGAAATTGTTGTGTAACATGCATGTTTTTGTTCCTATATAACAAAACACTTAATGTACATGCACTACCTGGGGAAATAGTGAGTTTTGTTTTCCCTCGAGTCTCAATGTTTCCCTCGACGTTCAGACTCTTTGGAAAACAAAACTCACTATTTCCCTCGGGAGCATACATTAAGTTGATATTATTATTACATCAGGATTTTCACATGGAACAGAAATAGCACAATTTATGTCAAACTTAATGAGTGTGACTGCATGTGAGTGAGCATGCAGTTGTAAGTACACATTACAATTATAACTTTATTTACAGAAACTGGCGATAAAGTTCTTCTAGTGTAAATCATGTCAGCGGTCAGCTTCAAGTTAGAGGGCCGCACCACGGCTAAATCAAGGGATAGCTACACCCTGACCCCTGACAGCATCGTCACGAGACCGAGAACTTTCTCCCAGTTCACACAGGGACGACGTCAGCGTAAGGTATCGCAGATAAATAGGAAAGTGAGTCAAAGCGCAATGGCAAGAAAACGAAGAGAATCCCGATATACAATGCGCTCATCTTCAAGTAACGTATCACATGATCCGTATTTGGATGCGGTCAAGGAGCTGGTAACGAATGCAGAACCACAAGGGTATTTTGATAAGGTATACACAGGTACACAATCGCTAACAAATGGTCGAGATTCTCTGCCATAGCTTATCAAAAACCACTGATCTTGTAATGATAATATTCACCATCACTTAATGCCAATTGTGTCTTCGCTTTTGTGATCAACAACTGTTTTTTATTGCTTTTATAGAATATTCCCAAAATTGAGCTGTTTCGTCGTGCCAGTAGACTGATTCAACTTTTCGCATCACTTTGTCTCTATAGTCATCAAAAGTAAGAATACCGCTGTGTTGTGATGTTGTTTGTGGACGAAACCAGTGGCGTCCCAAGCTTGATAAGTGGGGTGGACTTATTCATATATTCGTGTTTTGCATTATTATATATTCATTTCTTTTCAAATTGATTGTTTTAACGGTCTGCGAACATGAATATATGAATATGCCCACCCCACTTATCGATGCTGGCGACGCCACTGGACGAAACATATTTTTGATTGACAAGTGTGGCCAGTGAATCTGACATTCATTGCCTGCTTTTTGTTTTTAGCGAGAAAGCCAAGGCAGAAATGACGAAACACACGGTTTTCACAGAATATCTGAAAGGAGAAGACCAAGAGAAGGAGACGCTTAACAGTGATCTCTATTTTGACCTTTCTTATTTCAAAGCAAATCGCAAGGTAAAGATAATGCATGGATTTGCTTTCGGCCTGTCTGAATTATTGAAGTATTACAGCATTATGAAAGTAAACTATAAAAGCCCTCTATTCAAGTGTAGGTAAATTCTCGGAGCCTCTTCTCTCTGCATCAGATTAATCCTGAAAAATAGCTCAGCATTCATGACCATCTTGTACTGTTCTTCTTTGCCTAGATGTACGTCTCTGCTGAAACGAAACACGTATTGTCTTCGCCATCAAATGCTCGGACTGAGCAACAGATAGCTAAGGTATGGTAGCATTATAACGAGGTTACTGATATGTATTGACTTGATATTTGACCTTTTTCGTCTATTTGTAGGTTAAATACTGGCTTAGTTATATCCAGTCGTTTTCAGAATATCCACGGCGTATGCAACAGAAGTTAATCCAAGTTGGTTGGTACGAATGGTATGTTTACAACAGATTGAGAATGTTTTTGAATACAGGCTATCCATAGTGATTTTCAAGCCGTTTAGAAATAGGTTGGGTTGTGGTAGGGGAGGCACGGGATGGGGAATTTACCGCCTTTCCATGACCATCCAAGAATTAAGGTGGTCCAGAATGATGATGGGTGACTATGAGACCAATAATAACTAATTGGTTTTTTCATTTTCAAAAGATCAATTTTCCAATATTTTCAAACAAATTTTTACAATAATTTCAAAAGATCGGGAGACTTTCAGCTTATCAAGTGCATTATTTTTAGCCACGCAGCCAAAAGAGTGTTGATAAGACAAGGTCATCGACCGCAGGCCTTCTACTTTCTTCTCTCGGGCTCAGGTAAGAACAATGATCTCTTATTGAAGGTTACACACTAAACATGCAGGATACCCAGGAATTATTTATAACAATTGTTCATCATTCCAGCTGTGGTGACCGTGATGGACAAAAAGACCCAAATTAGTAGAACAGTGCATTTCTTGAAACGTGGAGATAGCTTTGGGGTGAGTGAGAGAGCTATGAGGTGTTGTACGAATCGTCACGGCATGATGTCAAGGCTCAAGATCTTTTCATCAATTCGACCATTCCGGATCTTCTCACGTCTTAAATCACTATTTATAAACCCCTTGCAATCCTTTCTGAATGTGCTCTCATACAAGATCAATTTTCTTATCCTGTCCCATGTGATTGAGTGTATTCAATTTAGGAACTGGCCATTCTTCACGATACTGTACGACAGTCAACAATCATCACACGAGAGTTCAGCGAACTTCTGGTCATTTCAAAAGAGGTATAAATAATGTTTGATACTTTTCATTGTGAAATTCACTCCAATGCTCATTCGGACAATGTCCCAATATCCTGTTTGAACCAAACTAGTGTAGTGGACGTACAATCCTAAATCCTTCGTTTTCTACCGTTGTCGATACGAAGTCGAGAGCCACGAACCCACGAACATTCCAAGAAGCCGTAAATTGACTAATATCGCTTTAAATGCATTATGCATGTTCTTTCTTGATTTAAGGATTTCATTGAAATATTCATGGCATCGCGAGGAGTGAAAACGATCACAGATCCAGACCATGTTGAATTCATCAGGTATGATTCAAGCAAAGTCAAAGTTTTATGTTTACATAGGGACGTTCGTCTTCTCCCATCCTTGTCATCGATTTATGGTATTTCTTTAGTCAATTACTATAGATCCAGTGTATCGTCAATCAGAACACAAGGAGTACTTGTAATGTTAGACCTTCCTATTCAGTCCAGAATTTTGACACAAAAATTACTTGAACATTTTGTCCCTACCACAGGAATATCAACTTCTTGAAAGAATGGCCAATTGAACTTCTCTCGGTGAATCCTAAGCGATGTCTGTTTCATTTCTTCAGGTAAGTAAAGTCATCGTGTCAAGGCAAATGAATCTCGTGCGATTTTCGCAATTATGTAAACGGAATGACTCTGCTTTTTATCTTTTAGGCGAGGTGCAGTTCTCGTCAAAGACAGCAACCGTTCTGACTGGATTTACGTCGTCAAATCAGTATGTTAAATATTTGAATCTTCGCCCAGCAACGGCTGTTGTCTTTTTAATTTCACCTAGACTTGCTACATACATAAGTATACATTATATTTAACGTATTTGTACTATTAATGAAATTTGTTCCCAACGAAACTATGATTGGTCTTGTTTCAGGGAAGCTGCCGGGTTTTGAAGAAGTTGAAGAAAGTTCAATCACGGTTGACTGAACACCAAGAAAGGGTGGTCGGATTTGAACGAGGTGGGCTAAGTGGAAATTTGCTTTTCGTTGAAGAATTAGAGCTGCTGTCCAGAAACTTTACTATAAACATGCAGTTCAGTCATTGCATTTTATACTCTTTCAAGCGCCGTTAATATGCATTGAAATGGTTATCTACTGTATATTCAATTTCTGTTTATTGTTTACAGTCATTTTTTATCTATATTTACCGCATTACTTTTATAGTCTCTAGCCGAATAGCGGAATCCTCGGATCAATTTACCAAGTTACGGCTCACAATCTCAGCTTTGAGTGCTTTCAAACCGAAAACGGGCACCTCAACACCCAACCCTAGCAACCACCCTGGTAATAACCATGGCAACAGCGCTCTCGATGGTCACATGACGCAAGATGACGTCATTAAGGAGGTGGCCAAAGCGCAAGTGGTTTCTCCTGGTGGAGGAAAAATACCGGATAGATGGAAAAAGGAAAGTAAAGAAAGCCTCAATGAAAGCATGCTCGGAAGACGGCAATCTGCTCCGGCCACAAGTAAACTGACAAAGGTGAGAGTTGGCCGAACCTCGAACCCAGAGTTCAATTTTTGAAGGAAAAGCTTGTGAAGAAGTTGGATATGACTTTTGCACTCTAGTTAAATGAATAATTGTTTTTCTATGACATGTGTTATATTATAAAAGAAGCCTATTTATTTTTTCCTTCCCCAACATGCAACCAAGGAATCAATTGGTCTACCTTCAGTCGGCAATGGTAAGAAAACTCTTCAATCCAGCAGTTCCTGGTCCAAACTTCGGTCAGCTTTAGGAAGTAAAAACAATGCTCCTGCAAAAAGACGAATTTCAAAAGCCAGCAAAGACACCTTAAGCCAAGGTTGGTCGATCAGTTGGCCAGCATACACAAACGTGGATATATTTTGGTTCTCACCTTTCAAGCATAGGAATTCTAAATAAAACACAATTATATATTTAGACCCAGAAGATACGCTTCCTTCCAATAAACTTTCATTTCTTGATGAAGAAGACGTGAAGGTACTTCATATAATCAATTGAATAACTGGAAAGTCTGACATAAATAGGCCGGATAATAGACTATATATAATAGTTACAACCCATCTTCCTATTCGCGCTCAGAGTTCCGAGTTTGAAGTTTTAACAACCCTTAATCTTATGCACGATTTATATCCAGAAAGATGAGAAGCCGATGACTGCGGATGATCAATACAAACCTGTGTTTGTCGAGGTCGCGAGTTTGACAAAGGGCGATACATTCGTGAGTGACTTTTTATATATTATCAAGGGCAGGGCGCTTATGCCTGCGATTGCATCATTCGATACCCAAAGCTAGTCTTTAACAATTGTCTTTTTATGTAGGGAGTCAATTTTATGTTTTTTGACAAGCAGCCGAGTCTCAGCTTGGTAAGTTCCCGGGGTATCATTTTGACATGCATGCATGGCGGCCAATCTTTTGCATTGTGTGCAAACAATTAGATCTAGTTCCCAGGACTGTTCTAGCGCGAGAGCTCTGCGATGGACTGATTTTCTCATTGTCTGTAGTCACTAATGCACAAAGTTATTTTCCTGTCGGGGAATGTGCCTGTCGAGAAATATATGTAAACCAGGCCATGGAATAATGAAAGAGCTAGAGGGATTACTTTGTAGTGCAAAGCTGGATGCAAAGTGCCTTCGTTATTTTGTGAAAAAATATGCGGTAAACTGGCTATAAGGCAAAGAAGTATAGTGTGTTTATTGGCGAAAAATATGTCATCAAGATATCAGCTGGCTTGGAAAATGACGGGCAACATGCATAAAGTGACGTACGCTAGAACATTAACATGAAAGGTTCCGATTTAAATTAAGGCATCTGCTAGCTCGCAGTAGTGTGCTGGCTCTAGTAAGTACATCTGCGAATGGCACTATTCCTGTGTTTTTCTTAGGTAAGCAATGGAGTCGAGTGCATTGTCATCTCAAAGAAGTTCTTTCTCAGTCACTGTACCGAGGCAATGAAACGAAGATTGTTACTCCAGGTACTGATCTATTATAAACTGTTCCGATGAGCCTGAGATGAACATTAATTAACATGCAGACAACTAGAGTATTTTAGTTGGGTGAAGCACGTTCAGACGTTCACTCCTATTTTCTATCACCCTAAGAAATTTTCCTGTGTTTTTACATGTGTAGTAATGCTTTGTTCTCCCTTTGCACAGGAACAGCCTTATCCAGACGATGAAACTCTTCAAAGGGGACTTCAAGATAAGATTAACTGGGAAAGCTTTAAAACTAAAACACTGAATAGTACAATGCATAATCTGACTCAGTCGATACGCCGCCTGAGCTTAGACACTTGAATCCTTAACAAGCATCATGCATTGCATGCAAAATTGCAAACTTTGCAACCAAGTCACTGGTCTGTGGCAAAACTGTACAATCCTTACTTAAGCAGATGCCATATTCAATATGTGAATCACACTTCTTTATGGGGAATTTTGGTGTGTGCATGTGGAGAGGGAAGGGGGGGGGGGCATGTTTTAGTAACAAATGTCACCATTTCCTCGCAGCACTAACAGAGGAATAACCAGACACGACAACATCGAAAATAAAGCCATAATTTAATGATTCTTCAAACAAGACATGATTCTGTTTCTTAACATCAGTTCTTTTAAAACTTTAGAAAACGACCATCAAAACTGTTCAAATGTTTCCCTGCATGTCTGCATGTTCTTCTTCACACTATTAATGGTACTTTCGCCACATACTGGTGTCTAAAAATATAATAATATTCTTTTTGATTTCACTGATGGGACATTGCTCACCTCTAGGCAGATAAATGTACCTCTTAATGTAATAGGGATGCTTAGTGGTAGAGAAAAGGCTTCCAAAAGGTATGAAATAGCCTTAATCAACTAAGAATTTTTTGCTATATCATTTTTGCTATATCATCATGTATAATGTCAATTATTGGTTATTCAAGGTGAAAAGTCGAAAAACATTTTTGATTTGATATTTCACTGCTGATTCGAAACAAATGTGGCAGTGTAAAAACAGGTCTATGCCAAAAACAGCTGATATAACCAGGGGGGGGAGAAGAGTTGTGAAGCTTTCAAATTTTTTTGTATTCTTTCAAAAGTTTTGTTGCATATACAAAATGCTGTGATTTCTATGTAATTTAGCTATAGAGGATTGCCTAATTTCGATACATACTATCACATAGAGAACTCCTGCCCTTTGCCGGTAAAGTCAACTCTCAAAATACATACTTTGTACAAATACCAAAATTACCAATGCAAATGTACATGTATAACACTAGGACTTTTAGAAAAATGATCCGAAAAAAGTATTAACACTTCTGACAAACCAAAAGGGAATGATGGACAGTCAAAATATTGCACACTTACGCTTCAAATGCTTATATTCGATCCAGTAATTCACAAACATACAAAGGCCGGCAACATGGAAAAATGGTGTAAATCTTCCGTTCTTACAAAGGATATATTTCTGCTGATAGCGAGATACCATGCCCAAGAAACCACTGGGAATCTTCCCTAACTTTGCCTTCTGTAAATAGGCGGGTAATTCGCCAACTTTAACGTTACTTATCGAGGACGAATTTGACGCCATTTTTAACTTTGGAAGAAGACCTCTGAAGAAGATGTACTCTGACCGCAATCCTTATGTGTAGTAACTGGACCATCGCAGTGAACTTGAATCACTGACTTGAATACAACTGGAGTTAGTTGCCTACCAGAGCAACTTTACGGTTTTTTTTTCTAAAAAAAGCTTTTGAATACTTTTTAAGTAATTAAGAGGCCGCTAACTTCAATATTTACTTCTCTGATTTGCCAGTTTTTTCACCATACTTAAAGATAACTGCCTCTATAGACGAGTTTTAACAGCATAAATACTCGAACCAAAAAGTGATCTAAACAAACTGTTTATCAAACTACACCAAAAAGCATTTTGCGATCGTTTGATCGCTTTACTTTCAAATTTAAGGCCGTTCAATCCCGCCCGATTTCTCACTCCAGTTGTAAAGTTCAGTGGACAAGCGTCATATTACCCAGAATGCAGAGCAAACATAGTGTTTTGCTATGACGTCATACTGTCGGAGAAGAAGCGATCAAATGTCAGTTACAAAATATTCATATACATTTTACAAATTCCATAGTACAGTAAAATGTCCCTCGGATTGCTTTAGTGGGATTTCAGACAGCATTTTTTGAACGTGAAAAGTTCCACGTCCACATGTGATCCGTATTTTAGCCGTAGCCATCGCCAGGGATATTCTTGTTGGGCCGAAACAGATCCGAATGCCGGGGATGAATTCTATCAACGACGAGGAACCGCACTTCACTGACCCAAAAGAAGAGGCAAAATACTGGCGAAATTTAGCCGAAGAATACTCTTCAAGGTCTGTGTCGTGTCGCCCGATATTCCATTTTTCATATGGCAAAAGATTGGCGGTGTACGGCCGCATTAAAGCCGAGAATTTTTTAACTTTTGCCAAACAGGTGTACTCAATGCTTTGTTGTTTTAAATATGACTTAGACTGCAAGAAACGAGAGAAGAACTAGACGAATTTCAGGAAGGAAGCCGAGAACTTGAAGCCGAGCTAGAGACACAACTGGAGCAAGCCGAAGCGAGGCAAAGAGAGCTTCTGTCTATCAAGACAAGACTAGAAACAGATAATGAAAATTTGAAGGTACAATTTCCGAATTTCACAAGAAAGCGTGCACGTTTAGACTTGCTTTAATTATTTAAATGCCCGTTACTAAATCCCACGTCTTATGGGTGTTAATAAATGTCTGTAAGCATATTTTCAATTGCATATTAAGTCTAATACTCGCAGTTTATCATAAAAAAATATTGTAGCCGTGTGCCTTTCTAATTAAATGTCCGCTCTTTATTGATTGTGTTTCTTGAAAACAGGAGAAGTTAGAGGCAAGCCAAAATGAATCATATCTAACAATAACAGCTTTACAAGACGAAAATGCACAATTGAAAGCGATACAGGATGAACTCAGGAAATACGTGAGACAACTAGAGCAGTCAAATGACGACTTGGAAAGAGCGAAAAGGTAAGCTTAGTTGTATACTCTTTCATTCAATAGATTGCCCCAACTATTGATGAATGAAATAATTAAATTAAAGAATTACACTAAAACTGGTCTTTGTTATTCAGCTATTTCTATTTATTAGCCATTAACTCGCATTTCCCACTGAGAATGTCTGGCATTTGCCCAGTGAAAATATGAAAGCTGTTTCACTATTCTGGAATTTGCAATGTCACATATTTTCAGTTTTGATTTTGGACTTTACATATTATGAAATGCTAAAATCAACATATTAGGATTATAGAAACAGCAAACATTAATATTCATTGTCATAAAAATAGAAGTAAAATTTCGCACATTGTTGGATAGACCACACATGCTGACATACAAATCGCCAATTTTATACAAACACTTCCAGGTGCATTTTTGCTATGAGTTTTTGCAATATTGAAAAACATTGATGTATATATATTAGTAATGTCAAAACATTAACAGGTAGAATGCTTCCTTGACATAATTTTCAATACTGAGGTGTTATTATATGCCTTGGCAAAGATCCCAGAGTAAAGTCTGGCAGGAATAAGGCAAATTTCTACAAGATTAGGACCCATCCGTGTTTGAAAGAAGTTATATTGAGAAATTATTTTTTCGGGCAACTGTTTCATACAATCATAGTCTTGCAATTTATGTCTTTGGGTTACTTGTAAACTTGCTAATATATATTTGTTGCATGACTACAAAGGAATTTTGGAGGATGCCTTTAATGAATTGTTTGACCTTCCACCCATGCAAAAAATATGTACATTCATGCATCTCTGTTACAGTCAAGGGAGCTTTAGTTTGGTTTTTAAAATGATAAAATAATTCTTATATCTTGCCTTGTGGTTAGCCAATGAGTTGAACAAGCTAAGAAGTGTTCATGTACATGAACATTGTAGATATGATTCATGAAAGGGTATTTTCTTCCTAGAGGCCTTAACAAAATAGTCTCTGGTTATAGTTTAACATTATTGCAAGAGTGTGTTGAAGGCCAAAGTAACTTCTTGCATTGATACTTGCAAATGAGTCACTTAAAATGCATGTAAACAAAGTCACAAAGAAACACCAAGTATGGAAAGGTGGAAATTGCTAAAATGGTTTCTAAAGTGAATTCAAACCCTAAACTGTATAGCTCTTGTTGTATTAAAACACTGAAACTAGTGACAAGCACAGATCAGAATTTGTATTCTTGGCTGTACTGCCCATCACGTAATGCCTACAATGATCTGACAAGTAGAAGTGACACACTTGTTCCACATGGGGTCACAATATAGAAAGACTTCCTGACCCATGCATCACACTCTTTAACATCTTACAACAACAGATGCTATTCTCTTGATGCAGGACATAAAAGGAAGGAAATAAGCCTTTCTTAGCAATATGGCACTTATATATCATTTACATGTTTTCTGGAAGTGTGCCCAAATGTAGATTATGTAGTACTATAGTGTTTTCTAGTCGCACTTGGCTGTGTTGCATTTGCCATTCTGTTTTTGATGCTCTCTCTTTGCAAACCATAATATGTTATACAATCAATTCCTATAAGGATGATTTGTTGCCTATAGTATTGATGAAAAATAAGAATATAAAGGCATATCCATTATTATTTTGTATGATTCAATGATGATAGGATTTTGATAATGTATGTAAATATCAATACTTTCTTACATAATGCTAACACACTAGAATCTTGCTGGATCCATTTGTTTTGACATAATTATTTCTTTGCAGAAGAAAATGTATTCTTGTCTCAAGTAATAATGCATTAGATTTAAAATTTAGCTTTGTGGAATTAAAATATTGCCAATTTTACTGCAAATTTCAGTGTAAATAATGCTCTTGAAATGCATTTTGTAACAGCTAGTTCCACAACAGAAAAGCCAATATTCATTTCCTATGTCTTTCTAACAACTATGATTACTGTTCTTTCACTTCTTTGTTTTATTAAATTGTAGTTTCCTGCTTGTAGGAAATATCAAGATAATGATACAATATGCAGAGTAATTATACATACATTTTAAAGTAATTTAAAGTTTTAATATGTTCAAAAATCCATTCAGGGTGCATAAGTCTTTTAAACCAAAGAGTAAAATCAAAGATATGACATTCTTTTTGTCTTAAACAACCTGAAAACCGTAAATGTTCCTTGTTTTATTAGTAATTTTCGCTTTGCCTAGTAGTATTATCATACATTTTCGCCTTGCCTATTTTCTATAGTCTATACTTTTCTAGTTTTTTTGAATAATCCAGTAATTTTTTTAGCTCATTATCGGGGGTCGAAAAGTAAAATAATTATATAAACATTTGCTGCTAATGTCTAATGGTTAAGTAAATATCTAGTAGCTAATTGCGAGCGACATTTAGGCTTTAAATAAATATTTCTTTGGTAAGGATTATAAAAAAGTGGCAAAGGATCAAAGGATCTAGAAGCTGGCCTCAGTAGCTTTTATCTAAATGAAAACCTTTACATTGAAACGTCGAACATTCTTCACAGTTCACTCGGTTTAAGACCAAAGTAAAAATACATACGATGCTAAAGAAAAACTTGTAAATTGTCGTCAACCGACAAAGCCAAATGGTCGAGGAATTGACATTTCATGATATTATGTCCATGTTTATGCATATTTTTTCCAAGTAAGAAAATTTAAAGTGTGTAAAAAGCCTACCTCCTCCGCAGGCCCTTTTCGGGCAAATATGGCGGGCGGTGATAGGTAAAAAGCAAAAAGCCTCAATGACAAAGTTATACCTGAGCTTTGATATCACGGACGACAAACATTTGATACTGGAATTTAGACTTGATTGGCAATTTATAGTTGCTTTACTTGGTAATATACAGTATACATAATGCCTATAGCTATAATCTTTTGTGACTGGTTGCTGGAGTGGAGAGGTATTGCATGTATTGAAACCATTTCATGAAATTTAGACTTCATTGGCAATCTATAGTTGCTTTACTTGGTAATATACAGTATACATAATGCCTATATAATCTTTTGTGACTGGTTGCTAGAGAGATATTGTATGGAAATTATTTCTTTGGTAGTCCAAGACTTTAAATGGCACTAATGGCACTTTTCATTTCTGATGCATTCTGTCAGTCATTGCCGCTATTAAAGAATACTTTCGTCAATTTTAATTCATTTTACACCTGAGATATTCTTTTTTTAATTTGTGTGTGTTTTTAAAATACTTAAACTTAAAATTTGACACTACAATGGGAGTATGCCCAATCTTGACTGGCAGCTGAACTGTATAATTAAACAATTTTCGTCTATTTTATCAATATATTTCAAGTGTTTTATTATTGCGGGGGGCTCGATGGCGTATTCTTTACGTTGCCATGGTAAAAGCCAAATATTGTACATTATCTTTGAATGCTTCTACTCCGAAGAAGCGCACGGCATTTAAAGTATTTTAACGATGTATTCAGCAGAAAATGTTAATTGAGCAATGTTTTACACATAGTTTCCATCAATTTAAAATGCTCGCAAAATGCATATCAGTCTGTGAAACATACTTTTTCTTAGACTTTGTCTATTTCACAATACGATATAGCTATATACTCTTAAGGCAAGCAGGGGACCGTGATATGATGATACATGGACGTTTGATTGTTGCGTAGTAACCACGTACGACACAATATATCACGAAATCAGCCATGTGTCAAAGTTGTCATCCCAAAACGTTCCTCTATTGAAATCAGACTTCTTGTTTTGAACGTGCGTTGTGACACCTCTGGAAATTTGAGTGAGCGAATGGTGCAGAATAATTATAACTTCCTGAACGGTCAAATAACGTAACGCATTGAACAATTAAAATGATTACAATTAAAACAATTTGACAAAAACAAGGCTTCGTTTTATCTTACAAAAAAGAACATCCGTTTTTTCTGTAGTCAGACTGGCAACTTGTTTATAATTTCATATTATGGAAATATATATGCATGTTAAGGCTGTTTTCCATTAAGCGTTTTACATACGCAGGCACACGCACGTAAAAAGTCTAAATCCTTGTACATGTTACCTTTGAAAAAACTAAGTGAATAATCGAAGGAACTTGGTTTTCTGCATATTTTAGTATGCATTAGTTGACCTATATGTTCAATAATAAAAATTTAAAAGCATTTATTTCCCGTACGTGTACGTGCGTATAAAAACGCGTAAGTGGAAGGCAGCCTTAAGTTGCACGGATATATTAATACTATCTTTACTAATTGTCAGTTCATACTATGGAAATAGTATGGGTATAGCAATTTTCCATGGTATTGATCTTGAAAATAAATATCAGTGTCAGTTGTAGAATGTTCTTGTATTTCTGTTCATTTCAGAAGTTATATAATTTCCAAGGCCAAGGGTATCGCAACTCGCGTTCGCCAACAAAAGTTCTAATTGCTAATCCACGCAAAGCCGGTTTCCGCTAGCGTTAATTTTCGCGCGAAGCGACATTTTATTTTTCGATCAAAGACAAAGCTGTCAACTGCAACAATTTGGGAACAAATTGCTCAAATACAAAACTGAATAAAATCGGAAAATATCGCTAGTGGAAAACCGACTTAACCCACGATATAAAAACAGTTGTGCCGTTCAAAATATGAATTTTGAACTTGATTTTCATTGTTCGCCGACAGTCGGTGATGTATTGCTGTAGCC
The DNA here is from genome assembly GCF_004324835.1 of Dendronephthya gigantea. Lineage (NCBI taxonomy): Eukaryota > Metazoa > Cnidaria > Anthozoa > Malacalcyonacea > Nephtheidae > Dendronephthya > Dendronephthya gigantea. Next base: position 163,304 of record NW_021163063.1, on the reverse strand, counting down.
GGTGACAAAGCACCGGCTATATTCTTTAGTGATACCGACAATAGCTATCGCCGACTGTCGGTCACCTTTGAGAATCACGCTGTAGTAGCTATTCCTAATTCGAATATCGGCACAATAAAAGATGATTTGTTACATTATAGAGTCACAGTTAGCTCATTAGAAGATTTCGAACAACGGCTCAATGAGGTATACATGGTTTTATTAATGTTGCATTAATAATTTTTTTTTTCATATATTAGTTTGCCTGAGATTTCCCTGATATGGACTAAAAAGTCTCACTGAAACTCCTAGAAGTTAAGCAATACTATCTAAGTGCCTAAATACCTAGCTATTGGGGGGGGGATTTGTTCGCGCAATAAACACCCTACCTAATTGGTCGATAAAATCACCACGTGATTGGTCGGTGAGAAATTTCCCGCCAAAAGTAGCTATGACCTTTTGCTAGTTCTTTCTACCCCCGCGAACAAATTAGCCTAGTAGGGAACGAGATTTATACCTCAAACCGCCTGTTCTCTTGCCATAAGACATAATTCTTGACATTGATGGATGTAGTTTATTTTAGTTGTTCTATAAATCTTATAATAAAAGCTTATTCGTATTTTCCACTTCATCGTAAAGTAACACACGTCATCATCACTGTTTCTCTTCAAATTCTTCAGGCGATTGAGCGAAATGCTATTCTCGAGAATGAACTTGATGAAAAAGAAACTTTGGTTGAAACTGTGCAAAGATTAAAAGACGAAGCCAGAGGTAGGCATTATAACCACCAGGGGCCGGTGGTATAAAACTCTTTAACTACATTCAGGGCCTAGTCGTTAATACAACTGGCCCCTGGTCCCCGTATATATAAGGTTTAACACCTTCACACTGATCTCACACATAATTTCTGTTTCTGGATATACAAATGATTTTACTAGGATCCATCTTCGCCTTTAATGGACAGATTATTTATATCTTCGCCCTTCATTGCCTGCGTTATAGTACGATTTTCTCAGGAAATTGATTAATTTCCAATGATGTGAGAAACTTGCGGTGAACACAACTTCATACTAGCACATGCATGCAACGTTTCAACGTTTGCATTCTTGCAGATCTTCATCAAGAGTTGGCGGTTCGAACGCAGAAGAACTTGGAGCTTGAGAAAACAGCGACGAAGAGCGATGTGGATGGAAAGAAAGACGAGAAAACAAAAACTCCTATTCATATTAAAAAGGACATAAAGACTGATCATAGTTCTATCGGCACTTCGCCGCATAAAGTTCAAAATGGCGGCACTCCACTTGCGCCCTCGGCAAGGATATCAGCGTTAAATATAGTTGGTGATCTTTTAAGAAAAGTTGGGGTAAGTTACCTTTATCTGAGTTCATAGTGGCAAACGTAGTGGTAACCAATGCTTCTCGGTAGCCTATACACCACATTATTGATACAAGATTACCAACCTTTCAATTTTTCCCACGGATTTTCAGTCGAATCATATATAAGTCAGATATAATCATATATATAATAATAAATGCATGACTCTATGATTCTTTGACCATTGATGGAATAAAAAATACCACAGTACCTGTTCCTATTTCTTGAAAACGTCCTAAGCAGTGGCGAACTTCATCCCTCCCCCCTCTGGCCTAAGACCCACTGCCCAGAATATACTCTACTAGAATTAGGTTTTTGGGAAAATGTAAAGTTATTAGGTTATTATATGGTTATCAAATGGGGCCCTTTTAATATTTTTACCCCTAGATGTGGTGTTCCCTTTTAAAATGTTTATTCTTGCCTCGAGTGAGTTTTATTTGCCGCAAAAAAACCCAGTGAAAAAACTGCATATGGTACATAGACTTTTGCTTTCTTCTTAGGCTTTAGAGTCAAAACTAGCGTCGTGTCGGAACTTCGTGAAAGATCAACCGAGAAGTATTAAAACAGTTGGTCTGCCCAATGGCTCATCTTCAGACTCTTCAAGGTGAGGGATACATGCATTGTTATAGATATAATAATTTTTTACAAATTTTAGTGATTTTAACAAATAACTCCGCAAACAAACAAACTGCACCTTTTTCTCACACAGTAGATGCTGTTATACTATAGCTGTGGTCTTCTTTAATCCAGTAATAATCCCATAATCTTAAATCACGAGTTTAATCCTTGGTATTAGGTTAGGTTTAGGGTAAGATTTAGGATAAGATTTAGTAATAATCCCATAATCTTAAATCACGAGTTTAATCCTTGATATTAGGTTAGATTTAGGGTAAGATTTAGGATACGATTTAGGATTAGTTAGTCAGATTTAGGATTAGTTAAGATTAGTCAATTATAAAGTCCTTCGATTAAGAGAAAAATGAGTCTGATTTTTCTAATCATCCATATTAAAAGCCTGTCATAATTTTACCTACATCCAATGGTATAAGCCCAATAAAGAATCGCTTACGACCCAGGTAATATTGCGCGCTCATATTTTAGCCAATCAGCCCTCAGATAGGCTGTCGAAATAGCAATCCATTTTACAGTATTTAGTCGATCATATCTTTTGTTATTCTTTATTAACCTGGCCGAAATTTTGTGATTATATAAAGCTATAAGAACTTTAGCTCTGACATAAATATGAAACGGAAGTATAAAGTATTAAATTATTTGAAAGCTTGAACGTTCGTTTGTGGAACGTTCAAAATAATATATTCAGATAGTATAGAGAACCAGACACAGTACTAAAATGCGGTGCCCAGAATGCTTGCCTAGAAATAAAACGTCCTCTCATTTCTAACGACATCACCAACTTACATTCTCCTGTCGGCCGCAGCCTGGTTGGTTGGTACATTAAGGTCAAAATTGCGCCGTTTTAAAATCTTCAGAAATAAAATATTTAGGCTAAAAATACTATCTAAAAATACTGTCAAAATGAAGAGAAACGTGAGACGAATAAACTGGTGTAGAGCCGGAAACTAGAAAAGCAACGATACAGAAGTCAAGGATTAAGCGTACTGCATTTTTAATTTGTTTAATAATTTTGAGCGATTTGTCATAAAGTTCGCTTATTGAAACTATACTTTAAAACCTTCGAAATAGAATATATTTGGCTCAAAGTACTATAAAATAAATCGTAATGTAAGACCGATCCACTTATTTAAGGACGAAAATTAAAAGAGAAAACCAACGATATGAAAGATATCAAAGACCAAACTTACTATTACTAGTAAAGTATAGCATAGTAATTTTGAGCGATTTGTCAACAATTCAATTTCGTTTGTCTTTCAAACGTCATAAATCGCTGCGAATACTCTTGTTTAGTAATATATTTAAGATCTGTAAGTATAATTGCTTACGCTGAATCGAATGGTGGTATTTTTGTCCTTCTTGGGTGCATAAAAGCAGAGATACACGCAATTATCAGAGTTTGAGATTGAAATTGAAAAAAGAACGTTCCTTTAAAAAAGGAATTTGGCAAACGTACAACAAGATTTACAGTAATAATTAGGAAAAAATTCCAAGTATTCCAAGCATGTGCAAGGAATTTTTACTAGGCGATTAAGGAAACGTATTGATGCGAACAAACAAACTCACAGGCAGAATATAATGCGGTGCCAAACTTGGCGCGGGCACCGCAATATAAAGTATATTTTAGGCTTTACACCAAGCTTGTTCAACCGACAAAATTAATCATATGACAACTAGTCCCAGTCCTTTCCCGCCATATATCAGATCATAGTGAAGGCAACCCAGGGCTCATGACCGGGTGGGGGGGGGGGGATGAACCCCGTAAATCGTTGTGTGTAAATATGGGTGACTAAGATTGAGCTATCCTTTTCAGAGTCGCAGCATTCTGACCACGAGGAAATGGCTATGCCATGCTCTTGATGTTCGTCATCGTCTATCGCCCGAGAGTATAATTTATCAAAATATCTATTTTGCCCTTGTAGAGTAACAGTATATATATAACCTATATAATATGTAATATTTGTTTTTATAAATGATTAATTGCTAGAACTCATGTTGAATTGTATTTTTCGCAGACAGCGATGAAATTATTAGTGAAATAAGTGAATTATTAATTTATTTAACACTCCTTGAAATCGGCACATTTTTTACAAAAGGTAAAACCTGACCTTTGGTCGGTGAGGTATTATAACTATGCAGAAACCTTTTATACTGAATACATTTTTGTTCCTCTGAAGAGTTGAGTTATATTTCTCCTTTGAAACAGTCGTGGATTTATGGTAAGTCATAATAAATTACACGACTTCATTTTAAATTTCAAAACACCTTCATAACAACGCATTTGGTCATGGATTTTTAAAGAATATTTTTAAATAAAACGATTTTAAGTGTAGTAATTTATTCTAACTTGGCCATTGCTTCGCAACGTCTTTGGGAAAACATTGTTTGTTGAAACTGCACGTCGAGCTGGTAAATTTTTCATCCTTGGAAAAGGCCATCGGCCAGTGTATACGATTTCCGCTCTTTAATTGACCCTTTAAAAATTAGCCTGCATCGTGTGAAGGGCATGCATGCCACACAATCAATTTAAGCAATTTATTTTAAACTAAGAAGCTATGTTAATTACAGTGATTGTGGCAATGCAATGCGTTTGCGTAGTTGTTGGGGCGTAATTTCCTGTATTAAACGAGGTGGAAGAATGTGATTTCCATGTACCCAGATTTTTCAACGCGCTTACATTTGCTCATTTTTCCTCCATATTTTTAGAACACTGTTCTTTCGTAATACCGAAAACTTACACTCGCTGTACGTATAATTACTAAAATACATTTCGGGAAGTTTTCAGTCAAGGCTTTTCGCGCGTATAGTTATGCCCTAAAACAAGCAGGAATTTCGTTTTAAACTAATCGCAACATTTGTTTACATTTTTTAAGCAAAGCCAATCAGAATGCCTACATATGAAACACTTCATGTAAAATGGTATATATTGTACTGAAAATGTAAAGAAACTTTCTGACTGGTTTAAAACGAAATTCCCCCATGTTATACCCTAGTGGTTAACTGTGTGACGTACATCTTTTTTAAATTGAAGCCGTTCGAAGACATTAATTGTATGTTTTCGCAGGTCATTAATGCGTTTAGGAAGTTTTTGCACCTTTAAAATATTCCTAACTCAATTTAGTTATTGCAAAGCTAACTAAATCCACCTGGTGTTTCCACAAACGTTCAAAAAATAGTATATTTAAATAGTATATGAAATTTAAAGTATATTTTAAACCTGATATGAAGCTAAGCTTGTTCAAATGAGAAATGTCGATTTTCATTTGACAACTAGTCCCAGTCTTTTCCCGCTATCATAGTATTCGTGCATAATAAACAAAGGGCTTTTCGCATATAATTGTATCCCAGGGCCTGTAGTTAACTGCGTTAATTACACATTTTTTCAAAAGTAATGCGTTTGGGAAGTTTTCGCGCCTTTAAAATAACCCTAACTGCTGCGTAGGCCGCGTTTGATGGAAGCAGCCAATAAAAATCGTGTATAATAACATCCTATTTCTGCCAACTATAAGCTATAAAACAGGCTAGCCTCATAGGTGAGACTTAAGAGTTTCTTAAGCCATTTTACAAGGAAGATTCGGAGACGTAAATTTTGCATACTCTACCAACTAACATGGCTGGCTTCGATGTTGCTGTAGCGATATACGAATCTCAATTAAACTTTATTCTGTCCGAAGTCTACAATGCGCTTCATTCGACACTTCTCACAGGCAACATCGACGTCGGTGAAGCGGGCATCGCCTCCGTTGATTTCGACTTCAAGGTTGCTCCAACCGTCAGTTTACGGCCAAGTAATAAGGCGAAGCAACATATCAAGACCCAAATTAAGAATTTAAGGGGTCCCGATTTCGCTCTCCATGGCATGGCTTCGTCGGCGACCTTAACGATATCGGTTTCCAACGTCGCATTAAGGATTAATTACCAGAACGGTTCAGCGCCCACAATGATCCCAGCTGCTTCTCTTGTTGCTGATGCAAGCATTACAGTGGACGGCGATGACTCGGACCTACGCATCCGAATTCTCTGTGCGACTGTCAACGTTCCAAAAAACAAAGTCTTGACTCAGCTTCTTAACAACGCATTTATACCGTATCTGCTTGGCTATTTGAACAAGAGAGTCCTCGAACCAGTCAAGATACCACCAATTGGTTTCAAGTCCTTCAAGATCAGCACCCCCATTCCCGTGATACAAAATTCCTACTTCGAAGCATTCAGTTCGCTTGGTAGCACACCATCAGAGATTCCTGCCCCGTTTCCTTGGTCCAAGGATGGTGTATGTATCGCAGTCGATATTCCAGCGCTTGAAGCAGCCTCCAGAATCATTTTCCCTCTCGGACCCCAAGATAATTTCAATTGGGAGATTTTCTCTGGCCATATTGGTGCGACAGTCAATCCACCTGTCATCGCCAGCATCAATGAAGATGGAAGCATAAGTGCTTCGATTCAAGCAAACGCATCATGTCAACTCATAATGAAAACGCCTTGGCCACTTCCGAATATCACGTTTGGTCCAAGTGCAACTGCACAACTAGCCTGCACCCTTCGCCCAGTCGTTGACAATAGAGAAGTGAAAATTGTCATAGAAGGAATTCCTATCCCAACCTTTTCATTTGACTGGGGCATCCCTACCTGGATAAATTGGTTATTCTACCCCTTAGAAGCAGGTCTTGCCGCGGCTCTAAACGCTATTCTGGGTCCTCTGATAGGCGAATCGCTCAAATTCCCTGGAATACCCGTTTATTCACTTCCTAAAATCAACTTTAATTTTGGACGAGGGGCGAAGATAGAGATTAGCATCGATGAAGCGAAACCCAGTGGTGTCAACGGATTCCTCGTTCTTAATACCCAAGCAACTGTCTCCAAGTAATAATTACATCGTAATATACGAATTTGATCTTATAGTTGTTTAGTTTGTGCTAGTTTTTCATAAGATGTCCGAATCATTGATAACTAATTTGTCGTTTTCACCGCCTAAGCTACTGTTTCCAAGTATAATAACTATAGGCTATAAGTGCATGATAAATATACATCGCAATGTACGAGTATAATTTTAGTCTTGCAGTTCGTGCTAGTTTACTATAATTCACAAATGTGATTTTAGTTGTTCAGTTCACGCGACTGAATTGTATTTCAGCAATTAATAAATTAACCGTAATGTTTATCGTAATGTATGCAATGTTTTGACATCGTCTTTCACTCCTAAAGCAATTCAATAATTGGGTTTTTCCATTGGAGGCCTTTAGCTATAGGCGTTTACGACAACACTTCTTTCAATTGAAAAGGCATCCTTTACCCCCTTGCTTGCCCCGTTTAGGTGAAAATAAGGTGATAATGTATGTAAAATGCACTCAAATTATTGAGTACAAAACGATGCTTAATATCTGAGTAAAAATTACTCAGATGTACTACACTGTACTCAAAATTGAGTAATTTACTAATTTACTGGAAGCAATTTGTTTGAGGAACTAGAACTCATTTTTTGCAACACAGTGCTTATAATAAAGCCATAAAGTTGGGCTTTATTATAATTTATTTATCATCCGGTTACGTTTCCCCCCGGCACGTTTCTGGCAACAGTAAGTATTGAATATTGAAATGTTTAATCTTTGTTCATGCATTATCGGTATTTATTCATACACACTCGTTCCTACGTCTCGTCTCGCTGCAGTATTTACTTCCTTTTTCATGGAATGTCGCTGTGAATCCCATAAAAATATACTCATGCAGTCTTAATTCTTTCCTGCTCAATTGTGTACATTTATATATAGCCATATATTTTAAAGAATTCGTACAACATTTTCACAAACAAATAAAATATTTCATACCACGGATTTCTAAGCTTTCGATAGAATCACAACAATTTTGAAAGCAGGTATGTGTTTCGACAGATTTAAGTGAAGGAGGTCACTTAACACGTTATGTGACCTTGAAAGGCTATTATTTCAATGATGTAGACATGCAAAATACTTAGAATGCCCCTGCCAGCAAACATTTTTATTTGCGATATTAAAACTTAGCTATGATTTCTAGTGAATCGGTTTAAAATTTTTCGAATTTATTCAAAACGTTCCATATTTATGGCGGTTTCAATGGACCTTGAAATGGCCATCTTTGAAGCCAAATTTGAAAGTTCTGAGTTTTTGAATGTTTGAGACAAACGTAGAGAGTAATTATCTAGGAATGTCTAGAACTATGTAAAATACAACCATTTGCTAATTTTTATTGAACGAGGAACAGAGTCAAAAAATCAGTTTTTTCCTTCAATTTTTAGCTTCAACCAAGTATACGCTGAACTATAGAAGAAGTTATAGCGTTCCAGGTTTTATTACAGTTCACTGGTCTCAACACGCCTCTATGTAGCCTACAGAAGTTGTATTATATTTCGTGTTTTGAAGTAATGAACATTGGGTTGTTGATTAGGCAAATTGGTGTTAAAAGTGTTTGTGCGTTTTGCCTGCTATAGTTGGGATTAATGAGACGTTTAACCAGATGTTGTGGGAACAAATTGCGTTCTCGTTTGCAACTATACAACATTTCAATATTCAATTTGGATAAACGTACGAGCGAAAATTCTCTCAGCGACCTCCTTTTTTTACGAACTTGTACCAGTCCTTTAATTAAAACCAGGAATGATGGATCTGGAGGTTAGGGGAAGCTAACTGGCATGGTTAGCAGGAAAAAAGGACGCCTTTTCAATTAAAACGAGTATCGTAAACGCCTAGCATAAACCCAAAAGGAGGACAACAACCTTGTTCTAAAACCATTTTTATTTATTCACTCTTTGTTTATCTGAAAAACGACGTCAATTCATTCCCATCATTACAGTTAATTTGAATACCGATGTTAATTATTAATCATGTTGAGAATATCTCGAAATGAACAACTATAATCACATTTGTGTATTACGAAATATATTATCGTTTTTATATATTATAATCAATTTATAAATTAATTACTGATAATAGGTCATGTTGTGTAATTGCACCACTAAAATCACATTCGTCCATTGGGATGTATAGTAATTACTTGGAAACAGTAGCTAAGCCTGTTGGAAAGCAAATTAGTTACAGATAATTCTGTCAGTTTGTGAAAAAATCAGCGCTCACTTAACAACAAAGATGAAATTCGTACATACGATATATATAGTTATTGCTTGAAAACTGTTGCTTGGGCATTAATAACAAGGAAACCTTTAAGACCACTGGGTTTCGCCTGATCAATGCTGACCTTTATCTTCGCACCATGTCCAAAATCAACTTTAATATCAGGAATTGAATAAACGGGTATTCCAGGGAATTTGAGCGCCTTGCCAATCAGAGGACCCAGAATAGCGTTTATAGCCGCGGCAAGACCTGCTTCTAAGGGGAGGAATAACCAATTTATGAAGCTAGGAATGCCCCAGTCAAATGAAAAGGTTGGGATAGGAATTCCTTCTATGACAATTTTCACTTCTCCATTCTCAACGACCGGGCGAAGGGTGCAGGCTATTTGGGCGGTTGCACTTGGGCCAAATGAGATATTAGGAAGTGGCCAAGGGGTTTTCATCTTCAGCTGACACGATGCATTTGCTTTAATCGACGCGCTGATGCTTCCATCTTCGTTGATTTTAGCGATCACAGGTGGATTCACTGTTGCACCAACGTGGCCAGAGAAAATCTTCCAATGAAAGTTCTCTTGGGGTCCCAGGGGAAATATGGTTTTGGCGACCGCTTCAAGAACGCGAATGTCGACTGCGATAAATACACCATTCGTAGGCCAAGGTAACGGGGCAGGAATCTTGGATGGTGTGCTACCAAGCGAACTGAATGCTGTTAAACATGAGCTTTTTATCACGGGAAGGGGCGTGCTGATCTCGACGGATTTGAAACCAATTGATGGGATCTTGATTGGTTCGAGGATATTCTTGTTCAAATATTCCTTCAGAAATGGTACAAATGCGCTGTTCAGGAGATCAGTCAAGATTTTGTCGGTTGGAACGTTGACAGTCGCTTGGAGAATCTGAATGCTTAGGTTCGAGTCATCGAGAAATATCTGTCTTTAACTGTCTTTAAAAATGTCTTGAACTATATACAGGGTGTATTAAAAAAGTGCCCCTGATTGAAATGATCGAGGCTTCTGTTAGAATTTGAATGCATGATAAATGCACTGGGGCCAGTTGTTCAAAGCTATACGTTAAGGCTAGTTTCCACTCAGGAAAAATCTCCTTTTGGATCGGAACGGAGAGGAAAATTTCCTTTGTCGGTAAGTTCTCAGGCGGCGTTTATACAAAGGAAACTTTCCTGTCCTATTCGATGCAAAGGAGAATTTTCCTGAGTGGAAACTAGCCTTCAGTGCTAACCGTGCTTGGGTTAAATTTCAATAGTGTTTTAGTTTATGTGCATGCTTCTGAACCACTCTTCGTTTTAGAGTTTAGAAAACTATGCTTAAGAGAATATGACTTCTATCGGTCCAGAAAATATTTATGAAACGAAAGATATTTAACTTTGTAAACAAACGATTAAAAAATTAATCACAGACCAGGGTTAACCTAACTGTCTTTGTGAACAACCAGCTCCTCGCGCCGGCTGTTCGTATGGCGTTTAGCTTAAACGGTGGATAAATGGTAAATAGCATAGGAATTAGGTTAAGGCATTCAAATTGATCAGCTCGACTTTATTGATTAGACCATTCAATAATTTCGATGCGGCTGAGTAATCATTGCACCGTGTACGGTGTAACCAGCTCCCTCGCGCAAGAAACGCAATGAAATTTGAGCCGTTGCGACTAACATGCTTGACACTGACTTAAGGTTCCCATGCATGCACAGACAGGACGAATTGGCAACGCGGCGACGCAATTTTTAAACGTTTTTTATTTCAGTTTAAAAGCAAATAAATTTGACCTATCAAAATATCTTGTGGATTACATAACAATAATACATTTTGACTGCTCTGGCGTCCAAAAATTCCAAATCTTGATTCCAAAATTTAATAAAAGTTCCAAAATTTAATTTATATGCTTCTGAGAACTCAAAATTCGCTCCGCGTCCGGTCTATGTCAACCTTTTTTTACTGCGACCAAATTTCGTCACTTGCACGTGATTCACTATAAAACGCTAAAAACACCAAACTTTGACATGTATATAACATTTCTTATTCATCCTGTATAAAACATGTGTTAGATAAACATCCAACTAACAATAAAAAATTCGAACAGCAGTGTCAGTGTCCGCGTTTTGACAGCAAAGGCTGGTTTTAAAATGCGACATTATGATATGAAAAGCGATCGAATTACCACAAATTGCGACACCTGAATTACGACGAATTATGCCATATGAAAACTAGTTTCAGTGGCAAGCTCAGTGGCAAGAGCATTGCACGGGCATCGCGCAGGCTTTATTCCTGCCGTAGGACCTATAGTTGACTCATTTTCCATCAACTGTTCCTGGCTCGAATTTGAAGTGTGTATAATACCGGTAACCACTCGAAATTAAGACCCTTTAAACCTCTAGAATATTTCTGCATCGAGTGAAGTGCCAAAAATCATAATTGATTTAGTTTCAAAACAGTATCAGGGTTGCCAAAATTCTGAATAAAGAAGCCAAACATTGTTGTAGTCGACCTTTCATTTCTTTATTTCAAAATGACAAAGAAAACAATGGTTATATAGTAATAATATTTGGCCATTAAAGGCTATTACATCGAGATACTTAATAAAATATAAGCCACTGTCTATAAGAGACTATTATATGGAAACATTTATAAAATCAGATATAAACAAGAAGGATGTGTTTACATTTTTCAGGCAAAGTCAATCAGAATGCCTAAATTCTTGTATAAAATTTTACGCATTCTGATTGGGTTGCTGAAAATGTCAACAAACTTGCTGATTGGTCTAAAATGAGATTCCCCCTTGTTTAAGATATAAGTTACTATCTATAAGAGGCTGTTACATGGTTACATCGAGTTATTTAATTACGGCTGTGATGCTGTAGGAGCTGAAGACACCTTAACTGGATGATAGCATGCGTAAAATATGATCTCGAAAAGAAGTGCCACAGCATATAAACAACCAATTGCTATATACCATCCGAGCAATTCATCTTTCCCGTCTTTATCGATGGCGCGTAAACCACCATAAATATGAAATCCCACGAATACAAAGGGCAAAAGTGCCACGGTCCAAGCTTCCACGTTTACAACAGTTTCGTTCTTATCTGGCAGAAACGTCTTTATGCAAGCGACGGCTGAGTGTGAGGCGTGAAAGAGCAAAGGGTAGATGATGAACAACGACAGAAAGGATATCATTATGTACCTTAAGCAAACATAACAATTTTCATTCTTGTCACAAACCCTTCTTGATACACATACTAAACCCATCACCACAATCAACCAGTGCGCAGTAATAAGATAAACAATAGAGCCTTCAAACACCATAATGTTCAAGATTATTGCTGAAAGTCGACCAAGAAGAAGAAATGTTTGCCAAAGTAAAAAACAAGCAATTGAACGTTTTGGAAAGCTCGCTGGCCTGATGTAGTTTTGCCCACTTTTGATAATTCTCAGCTTCCAGTAATTCTTTTCCAAGGAGTAGATACTGAAGATTAGGGATATGAATGAAATTGCTGTCGACGCAATGGTATACCACGGATACGCTTGTTGGTAAACCATTATGTAAACTTGGAGCAACCACTGTGGAACCGCTTCGATAAAAGTCTCCACGGAACGGACATGGGACATTTTGAAAGATGCTTTAACACTTTTCTGCGTTTGTTCATCGCAGCCGCGGCATCCACACTCGGAGAAATGCTTTTGACTGTTGCAAGGGCATGTTTTATCGCCGTCGTTTTCACTCATTAAACGGATGATTTCTTTAATAAACAGATAGATCATGGAAAAATGAGTGAGGAACGCCAATGCTTTCAGATACCATGGTGCCTTCAGTGCATACGTTGCATATATATTCACAACACCAAGAGAAAGGCCAATGAACATCAACGTTAGCAGAAAAAAGTCATCATCACCATTCTTGTGGTGCTGAAACGCGACGTATCCATCCGTGCCCAGGTCCACAAGATACAGAATGAAACTCGCGACCAAACTCAAAACTTGAAATTTTCTTCTCATCTCAATTAACTGTGGTTTTTGCATATTCTTTATAAACACTCTGGTACCTAAATATGTGAAGTTTTTGATAATTTATTCACATTTATTCATCTTAATTTCTTTTGAAATTTACGGCCTATGTAATTTTAGCTTCTCCGTGCCCATGCATGTTATGCCTAATAATGATATCACAACAAAGTTTAGTCAACAATCCTTGCCAAAAACTATGGCACGATTAATGAAACTGTATGTGTAGCCTTGTGTATACTTTAAGGAGCTGTTAACATGAACCAGGTACCCGAGATTCAAGTCATTCAACGAAGCGTGAGAAGATTTTGAGGTATTGAAATGAGCAGATAACATGATCCTGGCAATCCACAACAATAGCATGTGTTTGTTTGGTGTCATAAAGATTTTTTTCAATACCTCAAAGTCGTCTCACGCTTCGGAATCTCGGGTAACCGGACTCATGTAAACAGCCCCTAAGCCTCAAAATTGCCATTTCACAGCTGTCAGATGCCTGTGTGCGATGAGCTGTCAAAAGATGGCAGAATGCCTATTCACTAGAAAAAATCTTTTTTATAAACTTATTCAATGGCGTTCTCTTTAATAGCGCTACGAAAATGCACAATCGTGAACCAGTGATTTGATTTTCGGGTTGAAATTTCATACACAGCAATTTCTGTGGCCTGGTATTAAGTAGGGATACCAGTTTTAGCCGTGCCAATAAATTGGGTGCATGCATGGGGTGTAAACGGGTATAAATATGGATCAAAATACCTGTGAATGTAAACTTAGCCGGGTAACCACGATGACGATCTAGTCTCGCTGTGTTAATATTTTATTGAACATAAAATTATTCATGAAAGTGAATGTGAAACCTTAGAGTCGACAGTATATGAAATGCCCGAACATAGACTTTGAGTCCTATCACAACGAGATATTTTTTGAACTGCATGAAAATATAATTTGCATTGCATAGAAGTTTGCGGTTATTCCGATAAATATTAAAATCATTGATAAACTCTCAAGGCTATTCATGTGTCGCTAAATTGAAAGACGAGATTCCACTGAAAAAAATGTGAAAAAGGAAAAGTGTTTTTATGGCACTAAAGAAGCAGATGCTGTTGTTGTGATGACTATGTCACTGCTGGGGTCATGTTATACACTCATTTCCGAATACCTCAAAGTCGGTTTACGCTTCTTTTATTAATCTCGGCGAAGCGGGATCATGTAAACCGGCATTCCCTAATAACCTTTTCGAGTCATTGCAACATTCACGGTGCCTAATGCCAGACTAAAGTAAATATATCCCATTCAAGGCATGCTGATCGATAGCTGCTTTAGCTGATGTCCAGCGAAACACATTGTGAGAATTTCAGCTCTAGCAATTCAGCATATCCTCTCTTGAATATATATGTATGAAACCGCCCCTTAATCTTCAAACCAAAGTATGAGCTAGCAGTTTTGGAATTTGACGCACAAGAAAATCTTCCTTGTCATTACCCTATATAGATTCATCCAATATAGAAGAATATAGCGTTGTTATTGTTAACAGTGTTATTTTACTTACCTCAAATACTTATTACTGTGTTTTTTCGTAGCTTCAACTTTGGACCGCTACCGAGCTGCCGATTGTGAAAGTGATAAAATCACGAAATGAAAGTTTTTCTCAGAACGATGCATGTCTGCGGTCGCGATTAAAACGAAAGCAAGTTGGGTGCATGAATAATAATAGTATTCCATTAAAACGGCGCGCAGAATAGGCGAACACAGCTTTTTTCTAGGTTTCCCTTGGCAATAAACGGAAATTTATCACAAATGATAAAAACTCAAAAGCGACATTTTTTGTGTAGAGACTTCTGTTCATCTACGCCTCCATTGACATCGCATTTACGCTGGAACTGGGGGAGAGGGAGGGGGGTGAACAGGGATATGCCTCGTGGACGCATGAACAGGCCATCGACAATGGACATACTTTAAAAAAGCTCGCTCACACCCAACCTCATTGAGTCTGACATAAGTCCTTTCCTAACCAATCGGAGGGTTTAGAGCAAAACACTGAAAAAAAAGTCCGACGTGATTGACACTTCCCACACAATGATTCAGTTTGATTGTTTGAAGTCGCTCGTGGACAGTCCCGGTATACAGTATTTATATGAAGTATTTCACTCGGCTACTTCTTAACGCAGGCTCGCAGTGGGAAGAACTTCAGCTTTGATTTCGGGTCTGACTACATCACGGGTGTTCTTTGAGAGCGCCCGCAGTAACTTCGTAACGCGGATATATTTGAATACCAGGGAGTACTTGATATAAAACAGTATTATGAACTAAGGGTTGATTAGCGTCATTTGGGTTACTTAAAGCTCTGAGGCCGGTTGTTCAAAAGCAGGTTAACACTAACCCAGGGTTAAATTTTAAAGCTCGGTTGATTTGCGTTGCACAAAGCCCGGTTATATAGCGTTAACCCTGGGTTAAAATTAATAAAAAAAATCAACCCTGCTAGCTAGGTGGGTTAACGTTTTAATCCAAGAGCAGAAACACGTAAACACGTATAATTCTTTGTGAATTAAACACTTTTGAAAGGTTTTACGAACAGTTTCGGACAGCAAAGAATTATTTAAGTTTGACTTCGTTCTGTTTCGGCTGATGTATTGATTTATTTATCTTCGATCGCTTCAATGCAGTACATGATAAATACATACAACCGTACAAATTGAAACATCGTAATCGAAATATTTGTTTCGGATGCCATTGTATCAGATATCTTAGCTGATCATTGTATTTCAAACTTCAACTGAATCTCGATTCTCTTGATTTGCAATGGTAATTGTTTCTGAATGTAATAATCAAACATTGCTTGAAATTCTAAAATCGATTCAGTTTAAATAATTTGCGGATTAGATTCCCAAATGAATTGTTCCTCAGTATGGTGCATGTATGCGCTGCGCATGCCACATACTATCGTTCCTAGTGAACGGCGGGCGCATGAGCTAGCAAGGACAGCGAACTAACTTCGCAATAAATAGAACTTTGCAAAATCGTAACTCTCTAATTGCTCATTGTTTCTTTTCATGTTCCCAATGCAGTGAGACTGACATCATTGCAAGTTTCTGAAGGATGCATGAGGATTTTTAACAATTAAGATATCAAATAAAAAAGGCTTTTACTTCACATGGATACATTTAATAAGATATAAGTTCTGACTAAGAAACTGCGAAGCCAAGAGGCTACGGCTTTGGTGCTGTATGTGCTGAAGATAGCTTAACTGGATGACAACATGCGTAAAATATTATCTCAAAAAGAAGTGCAACAGCATATAAACAACCAATTGCTATGAACCATGCTAGAAATTCCTCTTTCCGGCCGTCATTCTTGCAAACATATATTCCATAACCATCGAATGCCACGAATAGAAGTGGCAAAAGTGTCGCGGCCCAACATTCCACGTTCAAAACTATGTCTTCCTTACCTGGCAGAAGCTTCTTGAAACAAGCAACAGTGGAGTGTGAAACGTGAAACAGCAGAGGGTAGATGACAAACAGTGTCCAATAGGCTATTATCTGACCTCTTACAAGACAGAAACCAAGATCCGATCGGCTTACTGTAAACGCCAAACCAAGCACCAGAATTGTCCAGTATGCACCAGCAACAATACCAAAAGCGCCGTCAAGCACCAAAATGTTGATGATAATTGATAGGAGTCGACCAAGAAGAAGGAATGTTTGCCAAAGTAGAAACACAACCGCGGAACGTTTTGGAAAGCTCGCTGGCCTGATGTGGTTTTGCTTGCTTTCGATAATTCTCAGCATCCAGTAATTCTTTTCCAAGGTGTAGATGCTGACGATTGGAGATATGAATGAAATTGTGATTGACACAATAGCATACCACGGATACGATTTTCGGTGAACCATGATGCCAACTTGGAGTAACCACTGTGGCACCGATTCAGCAAAGGTTTCCATCGAACGAACGTGGGACATTTTTAAAGATGCTTTAACACTTTTCCACATTCGTTCATCGCAGCCACTGCACCCACACTCCGAGAAGTGCTTTTCGCTGTTGCAGGGGTATGCCTTATCGCCACTATTTTCCTTCCTTAAGCGGTGGATTTCTTGAATAAACAAACAGATCATGGAAAAAAAAGTGAGAAACGCCAACGTTTTCAGATACCATGGTGCCTTCATCGCCCACGTTGCAAAGATATTGCAAATAACCAGAGAAACAAGGATGAAACTAAACGTCATCACAAAATATTCATTATCATCATTCATGTAGTGCTGAATCCCAACGTATGCATCCGTTCCCATGTCCACAAAATACAGGATGAAGCTGGCAATCAAACTAAAGAGTTTAAGTTTTCCTCCCATCTTATTTATTTGCCGCTGTGCGATGAGGTTCTTTCACACTGTGCTACCTATTTATGTGAAAATAATGATAATTCATTTATTGAAACGAATATTTTCCTCTCAATCTTTAACTACGAACGTAGCCAGATCTACCCCTGGCTTTAAACATGATTTTTGTAGTGTTACAACGCACTTTCATGCCCGAGTTCATAATGTTACATTATGCAACTCTCCTTGCAACTTGCAATGCAATTCTACTCCTGAGGCATCTAAAGTTGTCAAATACGAACATTTCTTACGATCTGCTAACGTTTTCTTAGCATTTCGAACACTCTTTACAGATTAACATCTCTCAAAATTATAATTGCATTGCATATCACTTAGTGATATTTAGACAACGTTTAAGTTGAATAAGGATTTTTTAGCATAAATCTCACGTTGATCAAGGAAGATTACTATACGGATAATAATGCTGGCGATAAGACCTTTTTTACCATTTCTATTATTTATTGTTAGAAGATACTATGCCGCGGTAGTAAACAATTTTTTAGTCATTACTGTTGGAGTTGTTTCCGCTGATTGATTATAAGTTAGGTCAAATATATAGCTAAGGATGAAATATATAATTATACCATGGACCAATCAGAATTTGAGTTAGTACGCGGTTTCCTAACGAATTTATAGCTATACGACAAAGCACCCAGTAAACAGCTACAATAAAAGCATGCAAAAACAGTGTTTAAAGGCTCGATTTTTGCTGCGATTTCATGTGTAATTTTCTTCTTTTGATAGATGTGAACGAGTAATTAGTTACGATGCTCTGACGTGTAAGAGCTCTTATTTGAACATCAGTAACTAATTCACTTGTTTACATCCATCAAAAGAAGAAAATCGCACATAAAATATAATTTGCATTGCATGAAAGATTTGCGGTTATTGCTATGAATATTAAACTCATGGATAAACTCTCAAGGCTATTCATTTGAAACGAACAAAATTAAAGAGTGAGATGATTTTGAGGTATTGAAAAGTGTTTTTATGGCACTAAACAAGCCGATGCTGTTGTTGTGATGACTACATCACTGCAAGGGTCATGTTATATACTCATTTCAATACCTCAAAGTCGGTTTACGCTTCTTTTATTAATCTCAGCGAAGCGGGATCATGTAACATTCCCTAATAACTTTTTCGAGTCAATGCAACATTCACGGTGCCTAATGCCAAACTAAAGTAAATATATTCCATTCAAGGCATGCTGATCGATAGCTGCTCTAGCTGATGTCCAGCGAAACACATCGTGAGAATTTCAGCTCCAGCAATTCAGCATATCCTCTCTTGAATATGTATGAAACCGCCCCATAATCTTCAAATCAAAGTCTGAGCTAGCAGTTTTGGAATTTGACGTACAGGAAAATCTGCCTTGTGATCACCCTGTACAGCTTCATCCAATATAGAGGAATATAGCGTTGTTAATGTTAACAGTGCTTTTTACTTACCTCAAGTATTACTTTCGTTGCTTCAACTTTGGACCGCTACGGAGCTGCCGATTGTGAAAGTGATAAAATCACAAAATGAAAGTTTTTCTCAGAACGATGCATGTTTGCGGTCGTGATTAAAGCGAAAGCAGGTTGGGTGCATGAATAATAGTATTCCCATAAAACAGCGCGCAGAATAAGCGAACACAGCCGTATTCTAGGTTCCCCTTGGCAATAAACAGAAATTTATCAAAATTAATAAAAACTCAAAAGCGACATTTTTTGTGTGGAGACTTTCTGCTTTTTATAGCCGTTCGTCTTCGCCTCTATTGACATCGCATTTACGCTGGAACTGGGGAAGAGGGGGGGGGAGGGATATGCCTCGTGGACATACACAGGAGCATGCCGCATGGACAATGGACAGAGGACAATGGACATACTTTGGAAAAGCTCGCTCAAACTCAACCTCATTGAGTGTGGCATTTGAAAGTCCTTTTCTAACCAATTGGAGCGTTTAGAGCAAAACCCTGAAAATAAATTCCGACGTGATTGACACTTCCCACACAACGAGTGAGTTTGATTGTTGAAATCGCGTGTGGACAGTCCCGGTATACAATATTTATATGAAGTAATTCACTCGGCTACCTCTTAACGCAGGCTCGCAGTGGGAAGAATTTCAGCTTTGATTTCGGATTCGGAATTCAAATTCCAGAATTTTTAGAAATGTTGGGTCACTTGGGTGGTTGATGAGAATATTGCCTCTGACTTGACTTTCTGGATTGTCTGGAAGTTATAAACCATCAAATTAAATGTTGAATTGAAGAGATTTTAATGCAAATACGATGATGCATTCTCAAGATGACGGGGTGATAGCGACCAACGACGATGCATCGATTTGCAAAAGGTACAGTTGAAATATTGGAAATAATTTTAATAAACTTGTACACAAATCATTTATTAGCCCCGTTGTCTAAGATAATTGCCGTTCACAAGCTTATGTAGTTATGTTCAATGCAGTGCATTCTTGTATGTTTTTACAAAGGTAATAAACAACCATCTTTAGTTGCTATAACAGACTTGCATCAGTTGCATATGCCAAACTAAAATGCTGAGCCATTTTATGAAAGCTGTGTGGC
Source organism: Dendronephthya gigantea (assembly GCF_004324835.1). Taxonomy (NCBI): domain Eukaryota; kingdom Metazoa; phylum Cnidaria; class Anthozoa; order Malacalcyonacea; family Nephtheidae; genus Dendronephthya; species Dendronephthya gigantea. The sequence continues at coordinate 143,277 of NW_021163063.1, read as the reverse complement.
TGGTGTATGCGTGTGTGTGTCATCAAATAGAGGTTTCTTAATAGTAATAATGGTACAATTATGGAATACCAGGCCAATAGTGCATTATGTTAAAAATCTGTTAGATGATCAATTTTAGTTTATAGTCATTATGGATCAAACTACCCTGCATAAAAATAGTGTTTAATCTTGTTCGGTGGAAGTCCACTTCATCAATTCATGCATTAAGTAACATAAAACAAGGTAGTTCTGTATGGCATTCACTGTTAAGAGTTTGGCTGGCCAGGTATTCTACATAGTTGCTCTGTAATAATTATGATTTCTTCCCAACTGATTTTTCTCATTTCAACTTTATATAAAGCAAATGCTTTTGCACATTCCATAAATATTCCGAGGCATAGAGTCCCGAGTGCATTCCTTATAGCCTATGCTATTGATCTTTGGTGTGGAGTTAGTCAAACATAATTGAAATGTATTTATACTAAAATTCAGGGTGTCTTTGGCATACAATGCACTATGACATGGAATAGACATCAATTAACATTATGACATCATTTTTCATTAGGCTAACAGTTGACTATCTACAGCAGGTTTTTGCCTGTAAATTCTTTGTGAAGTAATATTATAATGTATTATTATATATTATATCATATGGTACTGTTTTTTAAAGAAAATATGCTGATTTTCAGGTTTGCTGTTCAGCTGGGGTACTGGCAAGATAATTACATCCAGCATTTTGTGAAGAATGCCGAAAGAAAGGCTCCAGAAATAAACAGAGGTTAGTTTAATTAAACTGTTATATAATTAGCATGTTCATATGTAGCGTTGTGCAATTCAGTGGGGTTCAAGCATTGTCGACAAGCTCACAAATCAGCACTGCATGTACCCAGAGAAATGCAGTACTGCTCAACAGAAAATCAGGTTTACCTGGTGTATTTGAGATTTTCACATCTAATTAGGCAATTCCTTGTAAACTTTGTGTGTAGTCTTACCCCCCAAAACTAGAAGTATACCAGAAATATACAAGACAATTTGAAATAGACCTGTTATTACATTCACAATTTTTGGGTGTGAAAGTTGAGATGTTCATCTTGTTTCTTGAAGTGGTATACTGTATGTAAATTTTCCTAATAACTCGTCACAGAGACAAATTAAACTCTATTACATATTCCTCACATGTTAAGTATTGTGGCTGACAACAACAAATGGAAACTCTAGGGCTCGATCATTAACTGTTATTAACAAGTAGTTTGGATTAGACTGACCTGACAGTATAAATTGGTTTATTGTGTATGCAACAGACGGAACTAAGGGCCTGTTCACATGAGACAGGTCAGCCCAGTTTAGCCGGGCTAGCTTGGCAGTGCCAGAATCCCACTTCACATGTTATTTCAGTATATTTGTAAAATTGCATTCAATGGAACTAGGTTAAATGAGTTCTTGCCTTTAACCAGCTCATATGAAAACATATCAAGCAGGCCAGAAAAAGCGAGCTAGCCCTGGCCAGCTAAACCTGGCTGGCCCTTCTCATATGAAAAGGTCCTTAGGTATAAATTACTGACCAGGCATATTAATACTCAAATACATAGGTGAAGGGTGTGTTCACCACAGTTCGGACTAAATCATTTATAACATAAGGTGGTGAATATTTTGGCTTCTTTTTTCCATAGGTTATTATGCTCGGGTTAAAGGGATTGAGACAATTTTGTTGCAGTTTCTTGAACTGACGAAAAATGTGTGTCAAGTTATAAATCTTGGGTCTGGTTTCGATACTCGTTATTGGCAGTTAAAGGTAGTTAACAAGTTTAATGTTTAATATATGATACTACTGTCAGTGCTTGATTTACAGTAAGAAATTTGCTACTGTTATTGACAAATAACTTTTTCATGTTTTGAGGAAGCTTGCCGAAGTCCAAAGACGTTTTATGAAGTTGATTTTGGTGCAGTTACAAGCAGAAAATGTATGGCTATAAGGTATAATTGTTTTTTAATAGATATAATTTCAATACAGGGAGCCTTTCTCAGTCACAAAAAGCGACACCGACTGTCTTGATTTTTTCAAGATAAATTAATCGGAAATTGCTTAGTGCGCATTCCATTAAGCGGCCAAAATGGTCAGACCGGTCATATTTAAAATTGAAATAGAGTATTTCGTTGAGAATATAGCGATAAAACCATATTTCCCGTGCAAGGCAGATGTAAATAACCATATACTTGAATGCAGAGTTCTTGAAGCACTCTAAATACCAGTAATCTATCCGTACTGAAATACAACAGCGCCCTTAGTAGGGACCGCGCGCGTTCGGTGGCCTGTTATTGGAATTGGCTAATTTCGAACGGAAAATAGCCCATGTTTAACCCAAGATAACTTTATAACTAAAGGCTATTTTGATTTAATTTTTTCGTGTGTTTGTTAAAGAAGGATAGATCTAAAAAACAAGACAATTTTAAAAGTCCAACAAGCTCAAACAAGAATTTAATTTGCAATGGAATAAGTTGAATTTTGAGTATCGCGACGCCATCGAAATCATGCGGCACCGGCGTACGACGATGACATGTCGTGTTCAAACGTAAATCCGGAGTGATCTCTGGGGTCATATGGGACAATATTGGTATCAAAAGAAAGAGGAGAACCTCAGCTATCCACCAATGTCCTATTCTTTCGAGTTTTTGACTTGGAAAGATTATTTCAAGCGAAAAACAACGCTTTTTTGTGTTTTTAAACATTTTCTGGTGCGAAATGTCAGAAGAATCAGGTAAATTCGAAATATTTAGACTTTAAGCTTTCATTTGATGTGTATATTTTAGTATTAGAAAGCGGAGATCACTCCGGATTTAAATTGGAATTTTATAGAAATCCGAACAAATTTCGCCACCGCATTGAGCACTGTGAAAGAAGCATTATGCGAAAATTGTCGCAACTTTAACGAAGACGATTTGCGTTTGCTTATTGGGAAATGGGGCGAAGCCTGGCTGGAAAGGTGAGAATAAAATTTGTTTTAAATTGTTGTCAAAAATATTTGAAATCAGTAGTTGTATCGAGGGTAACCAAGGTGACATGGTTAAAAAAAGCCTTCTTATACTGGACAATGACATCATCCCACCTAAATATAAGCAACCTGAAGCGAAAAGTTATCAGAGTAATTGAGAAATGTCCACATGGTAGGTGCAGCATTGTTTCAGATATCTATCAAGTAAACAGTATTTCATTCGGCATTGGTGAAGAATGTGAAAAGTATGGTATAACTGCTGAAATGCTAATTAATTTGCTGGGAGGTGATGCAAACCAGACTAAGAATAGTTTAGATTCATCAGTCATGATAACTAATAAATTAGTTGTAGAGTTAAATGATTACAGGGAAAATTAAGATTAATTAACCTGGAGTACTCTGCTAACATGGTTGTTATGTATTAAAAAAGAGAATGAAGATGTTGACTAAAAAGTATTTCATTCTGCTGTTGATCATGTTAATGAGCAGAAGCATAACCTAATGAGAAATACAGGTGAAAATGCATGTGAAGAGTTTTTAACCCAAATATTTAAGTTCCCTAAGAAGGATAACTGGCACTGTAACACGAAATATGCCCAATTTTGCGTGGCATGAAAGGACATTACTCATTAGTAGACATTACTAGTTTCTTAAAAATTCACTTTTTAAATGGGCAGATTTTAGAATGTTTTAAAATAATTTTAATTAATTCATGTTTATTGTTCTATTCTTAGAATTCATCCCTATCATACTGTATAACATGGTCATGGATTGAAAGTGTTAATGGCTTCAATTTTATGGATCCTTAGGCTTAGCCTGAATCAGTAAATGAGTCACAAGAACAGTATGTAGGAAAATGTATCTGTTGATAAGCAGTCCAGTTTCATGTACATAGACATAGTCCAGCAGTTTTTATGTTTAAATCTTTGAAAGGTATTATTATTATTATTATTATTTGTAAAAATAATTATTTTCCTATGTGGAATGCCTAAAATAAATAAATTTACAATAATGTGACATCATCTGTGACGTCATGGATCCGTTGTGTTGTCATGGAAACAGGCATGTGGAGTTCATTCTGAATTTTTTAGTGCTTAAAGTAACAAAATTGTCGAAATATTTCATTATAATGCTCAGGATACGAATATAGTAATACAAGGTTACTATAAACTGTAAACTTACAATGACGTCGTTGTGACGTCATCAAGTTTTCATGGTAACACAATTTTGTAACATTGTTTGAACAATTATGACAAAATTGATGTATATATGTCATAGAGTACGTTACTATAAATTTTATAAGTCATAAATTATCTACTTGCACTTCTCGTAAGCTTTTTTGTCATTTAATGACGTCATAATCGTTGCCATGGCAACGATAAGTGTCCGATTGTTACATCGTAATGTGTCTTTACATACAACCAGTCGACTCTGAAAATTTCGTGGTGATTGGATGAAAATTCTAGAAGTTATACCCTTTTATGTTAAAAGAATAGTTTAAAAGTCGCGCATTTTGGTGCCATGTTAAACACCTAGTTGTAACACATTTACACCTACGCATCTTCCAAAATTTGGCCTAAAATTCCGACCTTTAAACTGTCATAACTTTTGATTGCCTTTACCGATTTTGATGAAACAAACACCAAAATGTTTCAAATGACGAGATGAATCAAACTAGCGTATTTGCGAAGCCCCCCTGTAAATTTAATTTTTTTACTGTTATCCCTACCCTTAGTTTATCCTGAAAATTTGCATTTTTCATTGTTGAGACAAAAAATCGGGAAATAGTGTTCACTGATTTTCCAATCCTGCAACGGTGATGCCTTACGATTAGAATTCATTTAATTCCCAAAGGTAGCATGATTTATGTTTTAAATTTATAGAATAATTGCTTAGCTTAGCCAACTCCTGTCAAATGACAGCTGCTATGCTATATTTTGCCGTTTGCCTTTCCGTTTTACGTTGTTGCTTTTGTTCTTTAGTACTTTACTTTATTAAATTACCCAGTGGTTTCCCTATTTTCTGAAGTAAATGATATTGTTCTTTGGAATTTTTTTAGAGCTAGACGGCTAGGCGCGTGTATTATGTTCGATTCAAAAACAAACCGGTTGACTAAAATATATTTAAAAAAAAACATCGAAAATCATTAAAAACAAACGCATGGCAAAAGTTTATTAATATAGCAATAGCTAGTGATAGATTTAAACAGTGGATTTTGTTTTTGCAGCATAATATTAGGACTAAATTATAAGAAACTGAAGCCTGCCACGTTTTGATACATTTCTTGGAAGCCGTTGCAGTTGGCGCCAGTTAGTCTAGCCATCATAACTTTTGTTCGGATTTTAGAACCATTGTTAATTAAGCACGCGTGTTTAGATAAAATCTTCTAGGGCTATATCTTTAAGACCGACTTTTTTGACTGACTTGTTTATGCCTTTAAGCCTCGTCTCAGCGCCGGTAATCTAGATAAATATGGCTTATAAATATTACAGTAACGAGATTTGAACGCCTCGTTAAATAATTACATTTTCACATCCCTTAACAGGCGAAGGAAGCCTTTGCAAGCATATTTTAACGAGCAAGATTTACAATATGGTATGGTCGGTCTTTCTTATCTAATCTAAAATATGTTAAGGCCCGTTTAGGGCCCGTTTGCACGATTTTGCGATTTTTGGTGCGATTTTCTTCTTTTGGTAGATGTGAACGAGTAGTTAGTTACGAATGCTCTAATGCAGGGAGCTCTTCTTTGAACATCAGTAACTAATTCACTCGTTCACATCTATCAAAAGACGAATATCGCACAATCGTAGCAAAAATCGCAAGTGTGAACGGGCCTTTATGAAAAAACGCTGAAAATTTGAGATTGCGGTGTATGAGAAAAAGCAAGACAAAGTTTGAAACTGTACGTTTCGGAATTGATCGCAAGTACCAAAGTTGAAATTAGACAGAATAAAATCTTTCATTCACTAAAATTACTAAAACGGCAAAATTCTGTTGCAAAATGATGTAAAATGTAAGTTTGCATGTTTGTATAACGCACAAAAATTGTTAGGTACCACATTTGAGCCGATAATGGTAACATTTCCGTGCGTAATAGAAAGTATACAGAAATTTGCAAACTTTGCAAGACTTTGGGTGCTTTCCTTTATAAGGTAAAAACGGCCAGACCGGTAAAAAGGTAGATTATTTAGGTACTTACTTGAAGTATTAGAATGTTGGACATTCTGTCTGGCTTATTCTGAAAAGGGCAAACAAATTTGCGGATTTTTTGAACCGGCATTTCCTCCGCGTTAAGGCAGAATACGTCCCTTACAATGTCCAAAATGTATTGTTGTAGGTACTGATGGGATCAGTGCAAGTGATTATCATTTGATTGCCAGTGACCTTAGGAATGTCGGTGAACTGGACCAGAAACTCACAGCACGAGGACTGGAAAAAAGGTACCTGAAATTATATTTGCGTTTTCTATAGAAGATTAATGGTTTGATCAATGCGGTGCCCGTTATTATTCCGGAAAACCAACATCACAAGTTTTTGAGACTGCCGAAATGCTTATGTAATACATCATACGATCGTCTTTTTCCCATTGAAATGTCAACTTTCTGGTCTCCGGGCCTGGGCTAATGTATCTTCAAGGCCTATTTAGACTGCACGATAAGTTGTGTGCAATTATCATTCTGACGGATGCAAAAAGAGGCCTATGCCACAATCTTCATTCATATTGTTCATGGTGAAATTTAAAGTGTCTTGATTGTATACGTGTTCACACGTTCACATACGCCAGGGTACGAATCGTATACGACAAATCGCATAGTATAAATGGACCTTTAATATATAAACGCTTTTTTTATGTACAAAACACTTTCCAAGGACTGCTATTACAGTATATTGAAGTAATTGAACTAATATACACCTCATTTATTTTGCTCCCCAGTCTTCCCACGATCTTCATCATGGAGTGTGTCATGGTGTACCTGCATCCCCAAGAGGCCGAGTGCGTCATAAAATGGGCTGGGGAGAGCTTCAAAAATGCCGTGTTTTTGAACTACGAGCAAGTTAACATGGATGATACATTTGGAAAAGTGATGATAAACAATCTCAAGGTGGGAAACTTGGGAATAACCACTCTTTTGTCGTAGTCATACTGGTAGTGTGCGACAAGGTTACTCTCAATGTGTTTAATGTATCTTTAATTTGAGACACCAATTATACAATTCATTCATTTTGAAATCGTTTCCCAAAATATCTAAAGAACTCCTTCAATACACGAATGTATGCAAATGAATTGCCCAATTCTATTGCCGTGAATGTAATGCTTATTTTATTTTTGGAAGTGTCAAATATTCGCATGGTATGGAACTTGTAAATAACATAGTTTATGTTCTTCAACTCATTTTGTTTTTCAGAGAAGACAATGTGATCTTCAAGGAGCACTTGCGTGTCCAACTGTAGATTCTCAGGTGTGTATAATTGTTCTTTTTCTTCGTTTCATTTTTGAACAGATCAACTTCCACAAGAATGATTGCAAACGGATAGAAAGTAACTTAAATATATTGCCCGTATAGAAAAAATCCATATTCTTTAAAGTCATCCATATTCTGATATTCTTAGAAGACAATGTCAGATGACGTTTTCCATGTTATTACTCATATCTTCAATTTCTTCTGGCCCTCTAGTCTAATAAATCGAGCTTTAAAACGAAAATCTCTCAACCGTTATTTTGAGTTCTGGTATGAACCTCCATCATGTCCACTTCAGAATTATTCGTCTTTTTATTAAAGGTTGAAAGGTTTAAGAGGTTATCGTGGAGCGATGCAAACGCTTTAGACATGTCGACAGTATATCAAAGATTGCCATACGAAGACAGACAAAGGTTTGAACATTGTTTTTTCTTGCGAAAGACAATAGCATAATGCGTGTGTCTGCATAGGCGAAAGATATAGTGTAATATTTAATGATAATTTTTTCGGCAATAATTTTCTTAACTAAAACATTTTCAGGATTGAGAGATTGGAAATGCTGGACGAGGTCGACTTGTTTTATCAATTGCTCAACCATTACTGTATTTCATGGGCATTTAATGACGAGGGTCAGACAGGTGAGGTGTATTACGTAAATTGTTGATACAATTGCATAACTTAAAGCAGACAGCTTGTAAGGGGAAGGCATGCTGAAATTTTGCGCAGAAATTGTTGCAATTCTTGGTCCGAAAATAGCAATTTCCGCAAGAAATATATGCAGAAAGAATAATAGGCTTGTGGTTCATGACTTACCAGGCTAACTTCCGTCTTTAAACACATCTATTGGCGATAATTGTATTGAGAGAAATGTTTGAAAACGACTTCTGAAACGAGCTTCCAAAAAAAGCGGATTTAATACTGTTATTCCGTATTTTCCTTTGTGAAGGTTTCAAAAATCTTGGCTTCCATTGATGCTTTCTTGGGCCAAACAGGTAATATTGGCGGCATTGCTACACAAATTTATGAAAGTTAAATACACAAATTTATGAAAGTTGTTCCATGGGTGTGGATATAGCTGCTACATACGATGTTATCCGATCGAGATTTCCTTGTGTCAGTTTATGCGTGACCGTTCCTTGTTTTTATGAATCATCGAAGTTCACGGAGACATAGAAACACATTTATAGAGATTGGCAAGAAAATACTGGGGAATGCGACCGAGTTTGCTGAAACACGCTGGTCAAAATCGTCAAATTAAACCTAGTAAGCAAGTTTGCCGATGACAATTTGCAGCAAGTTTGCCGATGACAACTTGCAGCAAGTCCGTTGACACCTTGCATCAGACTTGATTTTATCAAGCCGGAGCAAGCGACGCGAACGCATCCTGATATCGGCTTGATGATCGCAAGTTGGAGCAAGCCTGCAACAGACTTGCTCCTACTTGCGCGTTTCTGCTATGTAGAGCAAGCTCAGAAGAACCTGAAGCTTTGCGTTTCGCTAATGATCATAATTTTTAAAAAAGGCGCTGACATTATGAGCTTGCACGAGTGGACCAACGTGAAAGGCTAACGAGAATGTGAAAGTTAACATCGAAATATTTTTTCATTAAGGCCAGTTCATTTGGCGTATCAATGGAATTTAACAATTGCCACAAATATATATACGAACTAATGACTTTAAAACAATGAGATACGGCCTTAAATTCATTCTTTTTTCGGGGAACCTCATTCAAACACAACAAACTCTTGTAAGGTAGTGCAATATTTAATACAGCACAGTTACAAATAGTTATGATTTTTACGATTAATATAAATCGATAAATTTTACGATTAATTCCAGGAATTATTTGTATGAATTGTAATGAATTGTATTCACCACAAATAACTTTTTGTCGTTTTCTTCCCTGTTTCTAAAGCATGAAATAAAAAAAAGATCTCTATTAGACTCTTAATTAACAAAAAACCCGCTTTAATACTTAGAAGATTTGAGGCTTGCACAGAAGATTTGAAGCTTGTACATGATTAAAACGTAACAAAATTTTGTTGTGCGAAAGGTATTTTTAAACTTCGGTATTTCAAGCACAAGGAAACAAAAGGCATTTTACGAAGTTACATGGCAAGGTTTCACTGCTGCTCGGTAATAAAACTGAAGAAAACTGTTTTGGGTGAACATAATAAAAAATATTTTTGTTTCCAGGCCACATAAAAGTGCCGACGGGGGTTACCGTAATAAGTCAGAAAGCGTTTTTTGCATGCAACTTGTTAAATTTTTTATACAACACTGGAAAAATAAAAAAACAAAACAAAAAACAAAACAAAAATGTAAGTTAAGTGGCAAATGTTGAAACATTCTAATGAATCTGCATTACCATTTTCTTCAAATTTTAATTTATGACCTGTGAAATCAGACTTGACTTCAAATCGTACAGCGTAACCATTAGCTTCACCTGGGTCGCATATAACTAGCTTATGGCGAAGTAATGCTCCTCCCTCGAAAAAATATTGATATTATTAGGTTAAGGCTACGAGTAAGATTCAATTTTGTGCGTTTTAAACAAGAAAGCATAACAGTTTGACAGAAGTTCCGCTTTTCTAGCGGTGGAAAATCGATGGTTCGAATCCCACCACAACCGTTTTTCATTATGACATTCGTAAAAAGGATAAACTAAATTAAAAAAACCATGGTTGTTTAGCACTTTATTTCGTGGTCTGGTGGTAAAGACAACGGTCTTCAAAGTGGAATTGAGTGGTTCGAAACCGAACTGAAATATTTTTCATCATGACCTTTAAAATAAGGCTAAAGAAAATTAAAAACCATAGTGCTTCAGTACAAGATCTCGTGGTGTAGTGGTGAAGACAATGTTCTCCAAAGGGGGAAGTCGATGGTTCGAATCCCACCACAACTGTTTTTCATTATGATTTGCGTGAAAAGGATAAAGTAAATTAAATAATCATAGCTGTTTCGCACTTCATTTCGTGGTCTCGTGGTGAAGACAATGGTCTCCAAAGTGGTATTGGGTGGTTCGAATCCGGACTAAAATATTTTTAATCCTGACCTTTAAAATAAGGATAAAGAAATTAAAAACCATGGAACTTCAGTACAAGATCTCGTGGTGTAGTGGTGAAGACAATGGTCTCCAAAGTGGGAAGTCGATGGTTCGAATCCCACCACAACCGTTTTTCATTATGACCTTCGTGAAAAGGATAAAGTAAATTAAATAATCATAACCGTTCAGCACAAGATCTTGTAGTCTAATGGACAAGATGTTGGTTCCATGTGTCGACAGTCTGAGGTTCGAATCTCGTTTTAGATAAAAATTTTCGTTATTAACATTACATGGTAAGGCTATGGCGAATAAGTTGGTGTAGGCTTCCAACAATCACCAGTTAGCCTTGTGGTAAAGTCGTGGACTACCAAGTACAAGATCGATGTATCAAGAACAGGATGGTACGTTTCCCATGGCGGTAAAAGAAAAAGAAATGGTTGTGTTCGTGACAGGTTTATACTCGGTTAATCTTTGGAAATTAAAATTAATGTTTAGGGAAATCAGGGGGTAGATAGGGTGAATGAGGGGTATATGAGTACAAAAAGACTTAGTAATTGGGCGGGCGGGCGGCCTCGGCTCCCCGGGGCAAGGGGAAAGGTATAGGCGAGAAAACAGTATATAAAATGTTTAAGTCTTTTTGTACTCATTTAAACCTCTTTACCCCTATTTATCCCCCTATTTACTCCTATTTATCCCTACTTTTTCCTATCCCTAACTATCCCCTAACACAATTAAATGTTTGAAGAAAGCATGCTTTGAAAGTCAGAATAGGCGGGGGAAAGAGAACCCCCCTCAGTCTACTCCTCGCCCAAGGCGAGGGCATATTCGCCCTCTCGCTCTACTCCTCTCACACTCACAAATTCTCACTTTATTACCTTGTTGTTCTTTTTCGGTTTGTCCCGGGCTTGAACCATCGACTGTGTACTTGACAGGTCACCGTCTTCACCACTACACCACCAGTTCTTGTGGTGAAAGCCTGCAGTTTTTTATTTTACTTAACATTTTTTGGAAGAATCCTTGCCGAAACTTAATACCTTTTGGTAGGATCTCAAATAAAATAACAATTTAAACAGATGAGTTCACTGTAATGTTCTTGATTTATTTTCTCAAATCTCACACACTGTGTCTTTACAGACTTTACTATCTTATTCGTAGCTTGTAACATATCACATACAGATATGTAGTGCTTTAATATAAAACACCGTCTTTCCATAAGTTGGTTATATGCGGCCCAAATGAAGTTAATGGTTACGGTGCGATTGTTTTGTATTTTTAATGAAGTGAAGTTAAAGTAAAGTACAAGGATTAAGAACAGCCGAATACTCATCTTACTGAGACTGGAATGTTGATAGCCGTAAAAACCCGTCTGAATGTGAATTGGGATGTGGAATATGTATACGTGTGATGCATGGTTCGGGTAATGCGTAATCATTACGATAATAACTGTGTTTGTTTTCTGTTGCCCTTGTTCCGTCCTTGACCGTGCTGATACATCTGAAACTCGTCTGATTTACTGATCCGTCTAAATGCGAATTTAAGACGAGTTTCTCTTCCAAACGGGATTCCCGTCTAACTTACGCGTCTCTTAAATTAGACGGGAAAGTTGGACAGGAAAATTCGGACGAGAAACCCGTCTGTGGGCTTCACATCAGACGAGTGTCCCGTCTTTGATGAGTTTCCCGTGTATATGAATTCGGCTAAATTCATATAACTCAGATAGTCATGAGGCAACAAGCATTACATCTGAAATTGCAAATAAGCAAATATCCAGTTAAACAGACATTGAATATTTATTTCAAGATTGTTCCTCGCGGGTTCATCTATAGCGCTAGCCGGTTCGTCGAAAATAAAATACGCTAATCTAATATTTGAACGTTGTACTAAAGAGACCAACGTCTTAACAACTGTTTGACGACAACATCGTTTCTCGATAAGCTATTGTTCTCGATTTGACTTACTCGTTTCTTCGAAGAACTTTTAAATGAATAATTATAAATCGTTGCCGTAATATTGTAGAGCTGCTGTTTGTTTTTTTGTTACCGCGATTAACTGCGGAAATTGCGCTTTTAAACAGAACTTCTTTTTTCTTAGCGTATTTTTACTATTTTATATTCGACGAACAGGCTAAACAAGCCATGGCCAGAAAATTCGGACATAATTAACATTCTACTTCCGCCTAAATTTGCATATGGTGTCAAAATAAAGCTTCGTGAGTTTATAGTAAACTGTAATGTGCACAGTACTAAACGCTAAAAATACACCTTTAGGTAGGTCGATTATAATTTGCCTTAATTGCTCGTTGCAGAGCAAGTTAATCTTAATATTTTTATACAGTATTTCAAAATGTTTTATCAGTATTCGTCCTGCATTTTCAAAACAAAGTTTTGGTCATTTATCACGTTGAATACCATATAAAACGAAAACCGTAATAGCGTAGAAATAAAATAAAAATGCAGAGCCGACATAAACCTTTACCAGCAAAATATTACCTCAGGATCTTTAATATGACACGAATTACAAGAAACAACCAGGGCAAATTTCAAAGATGCAATGATTTTCTTAAATTTTTCTTAAATTTAAGAATGCGCAATATAATTTATAGTTCTGCAAATGAATAATATTTGAACAGATATGCAAATTTGCTACGGCAATCTGCATATTCCATGTCCGCAATTTCTGGCCATGTAATATTTCGACTCTTTATGGAACAAAATCTTGACATAAATAGTTCATATCTGTTTAACTGGATATTTGCTTCAATGGCGATTTTAGATGTAATCTACGAGAGTACGAGGTGCATGCTTGTTGCCTCATGATTATACGTGTTATACACATTGAAATACATTCTTATTTCTTGTACTTTTTTCGTTTAAACCTATTTTGAAAATTGAAATGCATTGTTAATTCTTGTGCAGTTACTTTGACTTCCCTTCATTAAAAATACAAAACAATCGCACCGTAACCATTAGCTTCACTTGGGCTTCATATAACAAACTTATTGAGAGATAGTTCTTTAAGGCTCTGCACTACCTGTATGTAATATTAATTTTTAGCGAGAACACAAATTGCTAATATTACGTTACAGGCTACGAATAAGATACAGTGTGTGAGATTTCAGAAAATTAATAACTCATGAGGATTAAAGTGAACTCATCAGTTTAAGTACTTATTCATTTGAGATTCTACCAAAAGGTAGCATGTTTCGTCAAAGATCCTTCCATAAAAGGATAAATAAAATAAAAAACTGCAGGCTTTCACCACAAGAACTGGTGGTGTAGTGGTGAAGACGGTGATGTGTCAAGTATACAGTCGATGGTTCAAGCCCTGGACAAACCAAAAGAGAACAACAAGGTAATAAAGTGAGAATTCGTGAGTGTGAGAGGAGTAGAGCGAGAGGGCGAATATGCCCTCGCCTTGGGCGAGGAGTAGACTGAGGGGGGTTCTCTTTCCCCCGCCTTTCCTGACTTTCAAAGCATGCTTTCTTCAAACATTTAATTGTGTTAGGGGATAGTTAGGGATAAGAAAAAGTAGGGATAAGTAGGAGTAAATAAGGGGATAAATAGGGGTAAAGAGGTTTAAATGAGTACAAAAAGACTTAAACATTTTATATAGTGTTTTCTCACCTATACCTCCCCCCTTGCCCCGGGGAGCCGAGGCCGCCCAATTACTAAGTCTTTTTGTACTCATATACTCCTCATTCACCCTATCTACCCCCTGATTTCCCTAAACATTTATTTTAATTTCCAAAGATTAACCGAGTATAAACCTGTCACGAACAACATACCAACCATTTCTTTTTCTTTTACCGCAATGAGTAACGTACCATCCTGTTCCTGATACCTCGATCTTGTACTTGGTAGTCCACGACTTTACCACAAGGCTAACTGGTGATTGTTGGAAGCCTACACCAACTTATTCGCCATACCCTTACCATGTAGTGTTTATAACGAAAATTTTTACCTAAAACGAGATTCGAACCTCCGACTGTCGACACATGGGACCAACATCTTGTCCATTAGACTACAAGATCTTGTGCTGAACGGTTATGGCTATTTAATTTACTGTGTCCTTTTCACGAAGGGAATAATGAAAAACAGTCATAGTAAGATTCGAACCATCGATTTACCACATTGGAGACCATAGATTTCGCCACTAGACTACGAGATCTTGAGCTGAACGATTATTTAATTTGCTTCATCCTTTTCACGAAGTTCGTAATGAAAAACGATTATGGAAGGATTCGAACCATCGATTTAGCACTTGGGAGACCAGTGTCTTCGCCATTGGGCTACAAGATCTTGTGCTGAGGGGCACTGGTTATTTAATTTACTTTATCCTTTTCACGAAGTTCATAATGAAAAACGGTTATGGTAGAATTCGAATCATTGATTTACCACTTGAGAGACCATTGTCTGCGCCATAAGACTACAAGATATTGTACTGAACGGCTATGGTGATTTAATTTACTTTATCCTATTCACGAAGTTCATGAAGAAAAACGGACATGCTTGGACTCGAACCCTCTGTATGGAGCATGGGAGAGCATTGCCTTCACCGCTAGAGCAGCAGAACTTCTGTCGAACTGTTATACTATTTTATTTTACTCACCCTTTTTTCGAATTTACTAATTTACTTTACCCTTTTCACGATGGTCATAATGATCGAAAAACGGAAAAGATGGGATTCGAACCATCAACTACCCACTTGAGAAACCATTGCCTTCACCACCAGACTACGAGACCATGTGCTGAACAGCAATGAGTTTTTAATTTGCTTTATCCTTTTCTTAAAGGATCTTAACGAAAAAGATTTCAGCAGGGATTTGAGCTATCTGCTTCCCACTTGGGAAACCATTGTCTTCACCACTAGACCACGAGATCATGTTCGGTGCGGCTATAGTTTTAAATTTACTTTGTCCACTTCGTAATGATCATTATGAAAAAGATTCTGACTTGGATTCGAACCATCGACTTCCCACTTAGAAGACCATGGTCTACACCACCAGACAACGAGATTTTGTGCTGAACGGCTGTTATAATTTAATTTACTTTATCCTTTTCTTAAAGGTCATGAAAGGAACCATCGACTTCCCACTTAGAAAACTATTGTCTTTACGCCGTCAAAAACAATAAAAAGGGACGTAATATATCGTCCAAGTCTTCAAATTATTGCTACAAGTTGGCATGCATGTAATTGAATCATTCATTATAGTAGAAACAGCATGCAGCCATTTCCCTCGGTTTTAATACACCCCAACCCTGCCTCGACAATCATTCTTTGGATCCTCGATTAACAGAGTCTACTGATTAAGAGATATGAAAAATTAAGACACATCAAAGTCACGTAGTATAAGTTTAATATTTTAATATTCTCTAGAACGAAATCTGAATCACTACAATCAAGCATTAATAATTTTGATATTCCAGCATTTCTTCACTTTTCTAAACCTAAAAAACAAGAAAATTGGATGTGAAACCTAACAGCATTAGTTTCGTATCATTAGCATCGTTTAGGAACGATAGTACTCTGTAAAAACATATTGTTAAAACAACTAATTTGATTTACAACTATAACGCACAAATTCATTTCTTATCAATTTTATTTTACTAGTAAAAAGAACAAAAAAAATGTTGTTTTAACCAAGTTTTTTGTTAAATATTTTAACCGTTGGTCCAAATAAATAAATCTTGGGTGACCAATTTTAAATTAGTACTGCTTTTAGAGTGTAGTTAACCTGTCGTTAATATTTGTTTTAATTAGTTCATTAGCTGTTTTACTTGATGTGGTTTTGAATGCTTGTAAAATTTGATTTGAGGCAAGTAACCTTTACCTTGCTGATCAAAGATGCATGTCATCATGAGGGAGCCTCATGTCATACCCCAGAAAAGGAGACAAATACCCCGAAGAGGATTAATATCCCGGAGAAAGTTAATACCCCGGAGGTAAATACCCCGGATTGCGCGGTAATAGAACTCTTAAGCTTCTTCGTTTGGCTCGATAAATTACTCACCTTTTGGCTTTTGCTATCAAGCTAGATTGGTAAAAGGCACAACCTTTGCAATAATACTTGGCCCCTCACCACCACGGCGTCGCACCTACGCAATGAATGAACAAGGAATAAATCAGATGTTGTTAGAACCGACAGAAATCAACATGACGGTTACAGAATGAAGTGCTACCCCAGGAGAGATACTTCCCGAGGGAGCAATGTTTCATCGAATTGCCCAATCGGAAGTCTTTGACTTATGTACACAGGGTCAACATTAGAATTTTTTTCTGCTTTATATTGTGAATGTTTCAGCACTGAAAAACCCAAATGTGTTTAATTGTTACCTGAGCCACAGCCTCGTGAGTTCCGTGTCCAGACCAGCCGAGAAGTGCAAATGAGTGATGAAGGAGGCTGGTGAATGGTATTCTCGCCCCAATCCTCTCCAAAGCACGGTAAGCCTTGCACGTCATTCGCCTTGACCCTTCGCTTTGAATTGCAACAAAAACGAACTTCCTAAATAAATTGAAGTAAGGATACTTTAAATATCGAGCCACATCAATCGAACATTCATCTCAATGCAATCGACCTTTTCACTTAAATAAGAGCTGATTTATACAGCGAGCTTTAAGGCTCCACTTAGTGGGACAAGAATATCTTGCATTTCTTACTCTGACTGTATCTTGCTAAGGAAGTGAACCATGCGACGACACTCCGCCTGGGAAGCAAAGGTATCAAACGCCACGGACGATTCAACCGTTCCTATGTAAAGAAAACATACATTCTGCACATTTCACTTGGAAATACATGGAAAACTGTCATAGTTCCATAAAAATATGTTATATTTAATACTTCGGGGGCCAGTTATGTAATAAGGCAGAGGAATTGGCCAATTTGAATTGTGTATTTTGGGATTAACTAGGATCTAACCGCTCAAAATGTAGTTAAGCATTCAAAATTAACGCGGAGTTTTTTTATACAATGAATTTGAAACGCTGTCGCGTTGATATTAATAAATTTGGATAGTGTACTTAGATGTATACAGATGAGTTTGACAAGTAGCCAATCAAAACACAATATCTAGAGTGCTAACTTAGACGGCAAGCGAGTGTCTTTGCAATCCGGGAGTACTAGTATATCGATAGTGATGTTACCATGGTTCCATGGTTCAACGACAGCAACAAAAACGATAGCAATAACAATAATAATGATAATGAATATACCTTTTCTTCCGTCAACAACAACAATGTTATAACCACGTTTGTGTTTTGAATGATCTTTGTTGTTGACAGATATAATTGCACGACCATTGCCATGTCTTCCTGGATCTTTGGCACTTTCACTTCTGATGTAAATGCTCAGACGATTGCCGCCGCCAGGTGGGGGTTTAGGAGTGGTTTTTACTGCAATAACGCCACATATTAAGAATGTGGATAACTAAAATGATCTATTTCTAAACAAGGTTTTGTACATTTTAGCTGAAACTTCACCACTTTCAAAATTGCTGCACAGACCAGCGTAAGGCCTAGCCTGTCTACATGGACAATTATGTTCTCATTTTGGATAATTTCCCCCCAATTTCTCTCAATCTTTCAACAAACTGACTTTTGCCGGAAAAAACGCATCTGAAGGGAAACTATTTAAATCAGATTTTCTTACATTGCTGACAATCATACCTTTCCAAACGTTGAAATTAATTCCGGGAATGTTGCTACATTCAACACGACGAACGTCTCCTCCACCAGCTAAGAATGCATTTCTTTGAATAGAAACGATTTTTTTCAAATTATCGCATAAGATTCTCGACATCGTTACTTTTTCAATCTCGATCAACTGCTCGGCTGTGAACACACCGGGTCTTCTGTAGAAGAAACTGTCTCCGTCTCTTAATCGTCTGAACTGCTCTCGGATGATACAGCCAAAGGTCGCTCCAACGATTCCACCGTTAGCCGGGGCTTCCGCTAATCCAGCAATCCACAAATCTGCGATTGAAGGCTTTTTGTAAAGCCTTCGCAAGAGAATTCTGTTCCATCCATTTCTGATTTCTCTTCTTGTAGCCTGGAAGTTTCTTGCATTTCGCAATCCGCAGAAACGTCGATATGCGTTGTACCCAGGTAAGCCATGCTCTCTACCGCGTTGAACGTTCAATGCAGCAAGATTTAGACCGCCTTCAGAGCTACCTGGCTCTTGGAACAGGTGTTGCAGGAGATCATTAGCGAGTTTTCGATCAAATCTTTCCGATGAGTTACCCAGTAAACCAAGAAGTATTGGATCTATACCTCGTTTTATTATGAAACTTGTGTTGAAGAACATTTCACGTAATGGCAAAGGGTTCATTATGGGATTGAAATTTGCATCGAGGACATCAAATGCTGGCCTGATTAAAGTGTGTCCGAATCTAAATGCTGCTGTGGAGAATCCGTTTGTAAGGTCAGCATTGACGTTTGGATTGTAGCCTGGGTAAGGAGGAAGCGTCTCTCCAATGATTATTGGAAGGAAGTCCACGTATGTCATTTTTTGCCACACAGCGCCAAGGATTTTTCTCGCCTCTTGGTAAAGCTTTTCGTTCTTCCAGCTGGGATTGATTTTGCTTAACTCTCGGGCAATTCTGTTGTGTTCACGAACGAACAAAGTGTGCATGGAGGCCAGGCCGGGCTGTTCATTTGTTCGAACATCACCAGATAGGAAACATTTACCTCCGGATTTCTCATTATTACAAAGGTTAACTGGACCTTCCAGTTCTTCAGTGTTAATTGGTAGAAAACGGCCATTTACTCCATTCGATGTAGCCAACAATCCTTTGCCGCCTGAAGAATAAAAATGTTCATTAAAGTGGTTCCCTATATACGATTATAAAACTATTGAAACTATTATAACCAACTAAGGAAAGCGAAGCAATTTCAAACCGATTTATCAAACTCTGAACACATAAATACAGATGCACTTATATACAGTGGCGTAGCCAGCCCGACAATTTAGTCATGCTATGCTAATATTTTGTTGTTCATTGACTGTGAAAACAATGAATTTCTAAAGAAATGAATAATGATAATAATATAAAATTTGCATAGCATGACTAAATCGTAAGGCTGCTACGCCACTGCTTATATATGCAACTAAAATATCTCAATCACTATAAAATAGTGATATTTATGATTTTGTTAATATGAATGTGAAAAATCTATATTTTTTTGTCCAGTTGAGGCAGTGGCAAGGTTTGGTTTTGACTCCAGTCTTCTACGCTACCACTACCACAAGCATCGCGGGCATATGAACCAGTCTAACAGATTAATCAATCACGAGCTTATTAGATTAGCGAGAGGCCATGGTAGTGGTAGTCTAACCTGTACCTCACTATTGTCACAGTTGGGTGCAGTTAGCAATCAGAAATCAGAATTTTTTTGAATTAGTGATCAATATACAAGTAGCCTCTAAATTTGAGACAGTGAAAATTTTTTGGCTTTACACTTGATAGAAGATCTGAACCGAATCATCACTTTCCTAACGTCCTTTCATGCTTCATAAAAAGTATTAAAAAATACCAACCCTTGCCCTTGTTTTCCCGTAATCGCTCTGCGAGCTCATCTGTAGAACCGTAGACTTGTGAGGCGTCAACAAATGACGTGTCACTATTCAGCTGTTCTCGTCTGGTATAACGACCATTTCGTATCTGACATTCGCTTGCTGATCTTGCAAAAGGAAGGGCTCTGAATTGACGGAATCCTTGAATGGTGTAACATGGCACTTCGAAATTCCGGACCGGTCTTCCATTTCTGCAAAATTATATAGAAATCTTGGGTTAATGTCTTGTGTTATTGTGCAAGTTTTCCCCTACTTCGAAATCTGGACACAGACGGACTGTTGGGTGACGTTCCCAACACAACACAACAAAAACAAGATTCAACTATTGCCAGCTAAAAAAGCAGCGACGACGACAACAACAAGCAACACGACTAATAGTTGAAAAACCACAAAACAATAACGAAAACGCTAACCATTATTATCAACTATTAAATAAAATCGACAATAGTTGCAGAAAACATGAAAAAATTAACAACGGCAACACAGCTGCATCAACGGAAGAAGCTGGAGCAATTGCTGTGACATTAGTTGCAAATGAACAGCAAATAAGATAACAACCAGCAACAATAGTTTAAGAAAAATGAAGTGAAGCTCTCCAGCAGAAAGGTAGGAGTTGGATCGGAACTGTAACTGTAACTGTGACATTTGTTACAAAAGAACAACAACTAAAATAACAACTGCAGCAACGTCAGTTTAACAACAATAAAAAAAATTGATGTTTTCTAATAGAAAGGAAGAAACTGAAAGATTTATCAATCTGTGGCTGTGACATTTGTTACAAAAGAACTGCGACTAAAACTACAGCAATCAACAATAAAAAAAACCCGGAAAAACAGGATCCTCATTTCGAAGTACGTCAAGTAACGCATCACGAGTCTGTTTTTCGAATATTATTTCCCACCAACTTACTTCATTTCCTGGCATTCGTCAGAACTTTCGCTTTCCAGTGAAATGCCAACGTCATGATCCAGGAATTGTCCAAATTGCATAAGTAAGTGAGAATTAGTTAATCTTCTTCTCGAAGGCTTGGGCTGTGGACGGATGAATTTTCCAACTACCTTAAACGTCTCAGGGATACTTGGGACCAAATGTTGACCTGGGAACCCGATGGGTTCGTTGAGTTTTTCAAAGTCAAAATATTTTGCAGGAACCAAACGGTTTAGGATACGGGGGGCGGAACCAAAGAGAGGATTTATAACGTTGTTACAGGTGCCATCAATTGTCCGATATTTCCCCTCGAGTTGACACTTTACCTCCCTACGCGGTGTGCACTTAGATTTTTTTGCCAAGTTTTGTAATGCTTTGCTTGAAAACAAAGTATTGAGTGACCAGTGGAGAGCGACGCCATTTAAACCTGAAAAAAATTATGTTAATTGGTTTATGCGAATTTTGATAGGACCGTCGCTGGAAGCTTAAATGGATGGTGTATATTCATATATTTATGCTTAAATAAGCATGAAAACAAACAATCGATATGGAAAGAAATCAGTCAGGCCAAGAGGGTAGACGTTCCAATATAACCGGAGAGCAGCGTCGCAACGTCTTCAAACAACTAACTCTCCTTACGAAGCGAGAGTCGAAACGAGAGGTATTTTCAATTCAAGGTAGATTAGGAGTTAAATTTAGAAGTAAATTTACGAGAGGCAATGCCGAGCATTTGGCTGCATAAAGAATTTGGATAGTAAAAAGAGGAATTTAGCAAGTGTACTTACTAAAACCATGCGGACGTTCATCTTGATTGAGCTCTTTATGGATGGCGGTTCCTTAATAAGCAAGGAAAAAGTGAATTAACTCACAATTTTCTGGCATGGTATGGTATGGTATGGTATGGTATGGTATGGTATGGTATGGTATGGTATGGTATGGTGTGGTATGGTATGGTATGGTATGGTATGGTATGGCATGGTATGGCATGGTGAGGTGTGGTATGGTGTTATGTGGTATGGTATGGTATGGTATGGTATGGTATGGTATGGTATGGCATGGTATGGTATGGTATGGTATGGTATGGTATGGTATGGTATGGTATGGTATGGTATGGTATGGTATGGTATGGTATGGTATGGTATGGTATGGTATGGTATGGTATGGTATGGTATGGTATGGCATGGCATGGTATGGTATGGTATGGTATGGTGTGGTATAGTATGGCTGCCT
The DNA here is from genome assembly GCF_004324835.1 of Dendronephthya gigantea. NCBI lineage: Eukaryota > Metazoa > Cnidaria > Anthozoa > Malacalcyonacea > Nephtheidae > Dendronephthya > Dendronephthya gigantea. The sequence goes on along the minus strand of NW_021163063.1, from coordinate 121,077 downwards.
CATGTCCGTCATTAATGTTTATCATCACCATATTCTTACATCACGAACACTTCTTTTGAAGCTTTTGTAAAATTGAAAAGAGGACTTTTTACAAGGCAGATTTTCGTAATCAAAGTGTTTATCAAACAGATGGGTTAGTCAGCATTGATAATTGGAGGGGGGGGGTCATATTATATATTCATGTTAACAGACTATAAAGACAATCGATTTGAAAAGAAGTTTATCCTCTGTAACATGAATATGTGAATATGGACCACCTAATTATCGTGCTGGCTACGCCACTGTATCAAACATAGCGTTGAACATTAACTTACTGCGAAGGACCCTCTTCAATACTCTGTTTATTGCAAACTCAATTCCTCTGTCAACCCTTATGGCCGCCATCATTTCATTGAACATCATACGCTCCATTTTTGGGGACTCGTGTCTGAATATTCTGTGCAAAGTTGACGGAGACTTGCGATTTTTGGACAGTTTGCTTGCATGAACGCGTGACGGGTCAAACTTGGACAAGTCCGAATCACCAAAGCCACTTGGAAGAATAATCAGTTTTATAATTCTGGTTCGAAAGCGTGTTCGACGATAGAAGCATTTTTTGTGGATATGGACATTGAGAGTTTTTCTTCTGATGCCATCCCTTTTGTTCTGTGGTAGTTTTCGAAGTGATTTTCTAATCCGCAATACACCACTACTATGACCAATCTTGAAAACGTGACCGCACCTTCGCAAATGGAACGTGGTACGGCATCTCGATCTACGTCGACCGCCACGTTCATGTCCACCTTCACGTTCACCTCCACGCTCACCTTCACCTCCACGCTCACCACCACCTTCAGCTTCACGATCGCGTTCACGTTCACCTCCGCGTCCACGCCAGCGTCTCCGCCTACGTCCGCCCCAACGTCTACGTCTACGTCCGCCCCAGCGTCTACGTCTACGTCCGCCCCAACGTCTGCGCCTACTCCAACGTTTGCGTCGACGTCTGACTCGCACGCGTCCAATAATCCTTCCCCGTCTAACATTTTCCGTTAAAATAATCGTGTGGAGTGGACGGCGGAATCTGCGAATTCGCCTATTCCTCCTTGGTCGATGTCTTAGTCGTCTTAGTCGTAGTATTCTTGGTCGATGTCTTAGTCGTCTTGGTCCTTTCAGGATCAGCCTGTTTTTCAGTGTTTGCTTTAATCCACTGATTTGTGTTCTTCTCTGGGAATTTTCTGTCGTTAGAACGCGTAAGAAAGCAGGAATATAAGTAAGATTGATATACAAATGGGCGAGTAAAAAAATATAATTCTTTTATTCAACGCTTCCAATAGAGCCTGGTTTTTATATAGCGTATCTCATCGGCGAAAGCTATTATCGTTGATCAGTGATGCATAAAATTCTTTGTAAATAAACCAGATTTAAAGGTTGTAATTTGACGAGGTTACATAAACCGTTATGACTAAAGCTGGTTTACACGATACCAGATTCCCTGGTCACGAAATCTTTTGTTAATCTCACATTTCCAACTAAGATATATTTCTAGTTACACAGAGACTTGGACATGAAGGAAGTCTCATGACTTACCAACAGGTTTGTTTTCTTCTGTTTCTAAGTCTTCTTCAGGATCTTCCGATTCCTCGTCAAAATCCCCATCTAGCAGGAAAAAACTTGCGTCAAGGATTCCACACATCATTAATAGCGAGTTTATGATAAACAGGTGAATGTACTTGCAAGTAACTTACCAGAAGGTTCTTCTTCTCCGTCCGAGTCCGAATCATCTTGTTCTAAGATTTAAACAGATACATTGTGCGTTAGGCATGTCGATATACACTTGCAAATCATTGCCAAATATTTGTATAGTTTCGTCTGAATTGAGAACAGTTCAGTTAAGCTAATTTACTTATCCTGTTATAATTCAAAAGAAAACATGCAAACATTTCTCTGCAAGTGGAAATCCAGCGTTAGTGTAAAGGCAAAAAATAGAGCAAAGCTGCCCTTGGTTCCTCCTCCTCTGTTTCTGAGCAACGTGAATATTCGAAATGATTTGGGAAAATTTGAAAATGAAAATTGATATTTTGATATAAATCAGCATGCGATATTCTACATTTCTTGTAACATTTATAGTTACCAGGGGGCATTTATTACGTTTAAGGTTTAGAAGGCAGGTCACTTACCAATAGGTTCGTCTTCTTCTTCTTCATCTGAGCTCGGAAGATCTTCGGATTCCTCTTCAGAATCACCTTCTAAAATTTAAGTAAAATACAACATTTTACAATGTTATTTTCTTCTGTTTCCAAGTCTGAGGAATCATCTACTTCCTTATTTGAATCCGCTTTTAACATTTAAAGTGATATAACTTACGTTAAAAAAATTCTTCGTTATATTTATAATAACATTTGGACTTAAATTTAAGTTCCAGTTAATTCAACCAGGCTGGCGACTTACCAGTAGGTTCCTCTTCTTCTGTTTCCAAGTCTGAGGAATCATCTAATTCCTTATTTGAATCCGCTTTTAACATTTAAAGTGATATAACTTACGTTAAAAAAATTCTTCGTTTATTTATGATAACATTTGGACTTAAATTTAAGTTCCAGTTAATTCAACCAGGCTGCCCACTTACCAGTAGGTTCCTCTTCTTCTGTTTCCAAGTCTGAGGAATCATCTAATTCCTTATTTGAATCCGCTTTTAACATTTAAAGTGATATAACTTACGTTAAAAAAATTCTTCGTTATATTTATGATAACATTTGGACTTAAATTTAAGTTCCAGTTAATTCAACCAGGCTGCCCACTTACCAGTAGGTTCCTCTTCTTCTGTTTCAGAGTCTGATGAATCATCTAATTCCTTATTTGAATCCGCTTTTAACATTTAAAGTGATATAACTTACGTTAAGAAAATTCTTCGTTATATTTATAATAACATTTGGACTTAAATTTAAGTTCCAGTTGAACCCATTCAACCAGGCTGGCCACTCACCAGTAGGTTCCTCCTCATCTATTTCTGAATCACTTGAATCGTCTTGTAAAATTTAAAGAGATGTGAGGCTCACATTCACTAGATATTTTTTAAATTAGGAATACATCTCAATACTTTACGCTGATACCTTTATCTTCGTTTTCCTGTGAATCATAGTGATGATCCATTTCTAAGTCACCTTAGAATAATAAGATAACTTGAACAAGCTGCCAGGCCACTTACAAAACGATTCATATGAGGCGGTAGAGGCGGCAAAGAGATTTAGCGACTTTCCTTGAGAATTTTTCCCCGAGATGAAAAGTCAGTAAAAGTAAGTTATCTACTTACCCGTAGGTTTCTTGTCGTAATTCTTTGGGCTTTCATTCGCTTCCATCCTTGGAAAAGAGAAAAATGCCTAAATCAATAAACGTATTCGTGCAGAAACGAAGAAATTTCATTCTTACCATTGAATTCCTAGAACCAAAACGGCAAAGATGACCACAAGGGCCATCGCTTGCTTCGACATTTTGTGGAAGTGACTTGTTCTCCCAAGGTTACTTGATGAACTGACGATCTGAAAAACGTTTCACTTCACTTCAAATCAACAACCTGTTATTTTACTTGTGACCAAAAAGCAAAACCTGCAATGAGAATGCAATGAAAAATTAACACCATTTAGAAGAAGTGAATTCCACCTCTACTTGGACGAGAAAACGAATTTTTGTCCAGTAACAAGAAAACAAACAGAATCATGTTCTAAACTGTTTAGTCTTAATTAAGGTTCAAGTTCTCTTTAGTTAATAAGGAAAAGTGTCTAGAAACCTTTTGGGATATCATAATGACAATAATATTTTGGTTTGCGATTCACTTGTAGGTACCCGTCAATACAGGTGCCAATGTAATAGAAAAGAAAAGCGTTTATTAGCTACATGGGTTTCATTAATTATTACGTACAATTCAAGGAAAAATACAGCCGTAAAAATATTTTGTCTGCTATAAGTGAAATATTGTAAGGTTCGAATAAGCAAGTAGTTGCAATTATACATACCTAGGTATTGACATATTTAACCGAATATCATGTGTGTTAACATACGAACATAACAGTTCTGTTAAGCGCTCGAAATATCTTGGACCATGAGTAAATCTTAATCTTTATTTAGCTTGATGTTGCTTCACCTCAGTGCGTTGGATACGTCTGATAGAGAGGATCGGTCAATTGTGCGAAAATGGCATTTAAATTTTGAGCAGAATTTATGAAGTGTGAAATTTTGAACAGCAAATTAAAACTTTTAAACTTTCAAAACTCTCTCATTTTTTTTAAAACAAGCGGTTAAATTTCAATTTCGAAAGGAACTCGTGCACAACAGTGCATCCCGTGATTTTTTAGGAATGCGCCATGGAAACATAGCCGGCTACGGTGGTATTATCTTTAGGGTACCCACATAAATTATTATTGCTAGGAAAAACTCATTTCAAAGCTGCGATATTTCATGTAGCAAAAAGTAACATTATGTCCAAAATTACTTGGTGTAGGTGTCTTCCCTCCTTGATCTCTGAACTCGCTTTCTGGTGAACATGAAAACAAGTTTACTTTTGTTTGCTGGCCACAGGGAGTTTTTGACGGGTGCTTTTGATCGCCAGAAATGAAAAGCTGCAGTTTGCTTGAAGAAAAGCTGCAAGTCAATCGTAATCATGAAAAATATTCTTTGACAGAGGAACTTACTATTGTAACTTCTTTCAACAACATGTACAAAAATTAATGTGATTTTCTAAATCTAAATTGGATTACTAAAGTGAACTAAATCACTAGTCCAGATCTTGTAACGCTTTTTGTCGTTTTTTTCTAAGCGAACGAAAAGTCTCATTCTTACTTTCGTTCAAGGTAACTCAAGATGTTGTTGAAAATTTCAAGTCTTGTAGATGGTCCTAAAACAATTGAATTTCGTTCACTCTATAAGTAATTTATAGCAACAATTTCCATGAGACAGATTCTAGTTTTACATGACAAACTATTATTATTGCACCACTTTAAATTGTTCTAGGTTCAGCTCTTAGGTAAAATTTTAGGCAATTCCATCGCTTTACCAATAAAAATTGGTTAGTTATCATGTTTATTAAAGTCGTTTATTAATTTTTCAATCGTTTTTTAACTTAAAACAACTTGTCTAGTTTCAAAGGAAGAATACATTTGGATGACTAAATGAAAAAAAAAAATTTATTAGTGGTCCACTTTAAACAGTTACAAGGACGATGGCCTAAGTTATTATGAATTTCCTTTTTCCTATAATGCAGTTATCACCATTACGCCACTATATAACTATGTCACTAGCACCTATTCTATTCTTTCTAGCATTATGCTTGCAACCTCTCATAAAACAAATTGTTGAATTTTCTAAAAGTCCCTGCCCTTCAGCAGCATATATTCCACAGCTGTATTACATGTGCTAAACGTACCAAATACTTGATAGACGATTATATTATCTTCATATAAACCATTCTCAATTCCAAGAGATAGAAAAGTTTCTTAACTGAAGATATGCCCGAATTATTAATGATTAGTGAATGTGCATTTTCGCCGAAGATAAGAAATCTTTTATTTAAAAAGGTCAAAATTGGTGCATATATAAAGGAGATTATTTTTATAAGTATTTAACAATTACTTAAAATCAAGGGAAATTGTCGACGTTCCTACATACCTAATTTTAGTGTGCAGTGATAACCAATTTGTGCATTGATATTTGATAAAAATGGAATGTGCAGTGATAAAATAAGAAATGTGCAGTGATAAATGGTATTTTCTCAACAGGACTCACTCTGTTGAGCCGGATTCGTCAGTAATTGTCCACCAAAATGCTGGAAATCAAGTCATAGGGACTTCAAAATACAGAAAATTTTCTGTGGTAGGTACTGCAGACCCCCTACATCTCATCCATCTTTAAATTACCAATTTCCAATTAGTACCAATTGTATAATCTACTATACCCGGTACTATACTATTGCAATCATATGTGCAGTCAGTGATAAAAAATTTTAAAATTAGCTATGCGTTCCTAATCCAAAGACCTATTACTTTTGGAGAATCAGCCCAGGTCTGCTTATAGGGGCTCTTACTTACAGTCGGCCAGTAGGTTTCGGTCTATTTTGAGAGATCTAGAGTTATCCTATACCATTTTAGGAAAATTAAGTTATTCGAGGCCATTACGCTTTTTTTTTAGATTTGTGAAATGTGACAAACAGCTAAGCCCATTTGATTCGTTAAAGCACATGAAAGTAATCGTACCCAATCAAGAAACGTTTATGAAACGATCTCGAATCCTCTGTTCATTCATGATTAAGATTTAGACACCTTGAGTTCCATTGCAGCCAATTTAACTTCGCAAATGAATTAACTTGTTGTCATTTTTTTTTATATGATGGCAAATTGAGACAAGAGTTTTGCAAAAGTAAGACACATGAAGCTCACGTAAGTTCAATATAATTTTAATACAACACAACATAAACTTCAGAATGAAATCTGAATCTACTCACTACAATTAAGCATAAATAATTTTGACATCCCAGAATTTCTTCACTTTAATTTCTAAGCATAAAATAGAAGAGAAACGGATGAGAAACTTGACAACGTTGATTTCTCCTGCACGATAGCAGGTGAACCGTCGTAGGGGTTGTTTACATGAGCCAGGTTACCGAGATTAAAAGAAGCGTAAAATGTACCTTAAGGTATTGAAAAAAGTCTTTTTGAAACAAAATAATCACATGCTATTGTTAGGATGATAAAACGACTGCCAGAATCGTGTTGTTTACTAATCTCAATACCTCATACTTCGTTAAATCGTTCGAATGCAATTCGAACAAGAGACAATGAAGCTTAATGAGGTTTATTATTTAATTATCTATTATTTGAATTGCGTTCGCCCCGACGAAAATGCGACGTAGCTATAACCTAGCCAGAACATATTTTATCAATTCTCTAGTTATTTACAAATAAGTGGTTTTGTATATGGTCATTAAAATTAGGTCTGAGGCAAGTAATCTTTGTTGTTGCTTTCTAAGCGATTTCAGTTTAAAGATTTCGGGGCCAATTTACTTACAAACCGAATGTTTAGTGCAATTATGCATATAAATAAATACAAAAGAACAAAACAGCAAAGGAAAACACTCTGTCGTGAACCTCCGTCCCTGAATACTTTTACTCGTTCAAGGGCTTGTGAATATATTTCACATCTCCTAATCATATGCATCAACATATGCTAAACACCGAATCATATAATAACATATTTTCTGATCAAAGATGTTCTTTCATTCGAGAGAAATACTTACAAGTTCTTTCTTGTTTGTTTTCAGAAATTACTCACCTTTTGCAATCAAGCTAGCTGGGTAAAAGGCACAACCTTTGCAATAATACTTGGTCCCTCACCAGCTCGGCGTTGAACCTACACATTCAAAAGAAATAAACCATGTGTTGTTGTTTGAACGGCCTGAAATCAACTTTCAAAGATTATTTTCAGCTAGTATAATCACTAGGGTGATTATTGAAAATTTGGTTCCTGATTGGTCGAGCGACGTCGGATTATGACGTGATAATCACCTCAACGGCCCTTTCAAAATAACTACCAGTTGTTTTTATAAAACTGACAGACGATAGAGTAATTTCAACGAAAATACTGTACTTAGAGGCACAAAAATAGGAAATAATTTGGACTAAAATAATTTTCGAAGTGAAAAACTACGTTGTAGAACGCTTTTATGACACATTCTTTTACCGTTGGGTATTCTTTCGACAAAACCTTACACACCCAGACCTACACGGGGGCGTAGGATGCATTCTGAGAGTGGGGGAAACACTTTTTGGTTAATAAAAAAGGAAGCTGAAAATATGTAGGGACGGTTTGATTGCCGAAGCTGCAAGAGCACGACTTGTGTGGTTTATATAAGTGCTCTACAAACTATTTGGGCACGTGTTGGTCCATTTTAAAATACTATTCACAGCTATATTACCTTTTTCATAAAGTAAGTTTTTCATCACGAAAATGGCACCTTTTGTCCCTTTCGGGGGGGCTGGGGGCACGTTGGCCCACGTGCCCCCCGGTTCCTACGCCATCACACATATACTCATATAAATTTAATTGTTTACCTGAGTAACAGCATCGTGAGTTCCGTGCCCAGACCAGCCAAGAAGTGCAAATGAGTGATGAAGGCGGCGGATGAATGGTATCCTCGCCCCAAGTCTCTCTAAAGCACGGTAGGCGTTACACGACATTCGCCTGGACCCTTCCCTTTGAACTGCAACAAGCACGAACCTCCTAAAAAGTGAAATAGATGCGTTTATTAGTTGGAAGATTTCATCTTGGACATTTGGGGGCCTGGGGCATACGTTGTTTCTTTCCTACGAAAAATGGGGACTTCTTCTTGATAGATATCCAATGGTCTATTGTTTGAAATGCGTGAAAGTTTGAAAATACTTTGAACATATATAACCGTTAGTGTATGCGGCTGTTTAAGCATTACTTCCTTACTTCTCTGATGAGAGTCGCATTGCTGAGTGTACTGGAAGATTGATGGCTGGATTAACGAAACTTCAACAAAACTTATGTTACAAAGTGCAGGTAAAGCACAAAGTTTGATAACGGTTTAACGTGACACGCTCCTTTTATTTCTTCTGAACTCAGCAGGTAAATAATAAACATCCCACAAGTGGTGAGATAAATCTATTTTAAATCTCTTACTCTGACTGTATCTTGTTAAGGAAGTGCACCATGCGACGACAAGCCAACTTGGAAGCGAAGGTATCAAACGCCACGGACGATTCAACCGTACCTATGTGAAGGAAACATAAATTGTGCACATTTTAGTTTAAATATGGTTGCCTAAAGAATCATGGTATCTTCAATACCTCTGGAGCTGGTTGTGTAAGGCAGCCAACTTCAACTATCGTTAGCAGAAGAATTAACAAATCAGAATCGTGTATATTTTGGAACCGTATTGATATGAAAAAAATGCTATGCTATATATAGATCAGTGAGACATATAGCCAATCAGAATACAGTATTTGAACTTAGATTGCCTTCGCAAACAATGAATATTAGTATATCGATAGTGATGTTTATGACCACTGCAATAAAAATAATAATGTTCATAATATACCTTTTCTTGCGTGGACAACAACAATATTATAACCACGGCTGTGTTTTGAATGATCTTTGTTGTTAACAGATATAATTGCACGACCATGCCCGTGTCTTCCCTGGTCTCTGGCACCTTCACTTCTGATGTAAATGCCAAGACGATTACCAATGCCAGAGGGGGGTTTAGGAGTGGTGTTTGCTGCAATAATGCCAAAATATAAAAAATGTAAATAGAAATATCATTTCTAAGCCAGGTTTTAATATACCATAAGCTACTGTACTTCGAGGAACAATACTTTGATGACAGGTAAGCTGGATGACATCGATCTTCAGACTTGTTACAAGTTACAATATTGTTCCGACACATACAATACAGCTAAGGCATATTAATTTTGCTACAATCTTCACAAGACAAGATTGTTGTAGCATTGTTACATTTATGAGCTAGAAACATCGAAAGAGCCATGTAAAAAAGCCTGTTACAAATTGTCCTAAACTTGTTTTCGGACTCGCTACCAGATGTGAAAGAGATCTTTACGTAGTGTGTACAGCAAAACTAATAAACACATCAGTATCACTCAAATGACTCAATGCCAATTTCGCATGCGGGGGAAAGGCGTCTATGGAAACCCGGCTTCATAATAATGCTTGCATACCTTTCCAAGCTTCGAAATTAATTCCGGGAATGTTGCTACATTCAACACGACGAACGTTTCCTCCACCAGCTAAGAATGCATTTCTTTGAATAGAAACGATTTTATTCAAATTATCGCAAAAGATTCTCGACATCGTTGCCTTTTCAATCTCGAACAACTGCTTGGCAGTGAACACACCGGGTCTTCTGTAGAAGAAACTGTCTCCATCTCTTAATCGTCTGAACTGCTCTCGGATGATACAGCCAAAGGTCGCTCCAACGATTCCACCGTTAGCCGGGGCTTCCGCTAATCCAGCAATCCACAAATCTGCGTTTGAAGGCCTTTTGTACAACCTTCGCAAGAGAATTCTGTTCCAACCATTTCTGATTTCTCTTCTTGTAGCGAAGAAACTTCTCGCATTTCGCAATCCGCAAAAACGTCGATATGCGTTGTACCCAGGTAAGCCATGATCTCTGCCGCGCTGAACGTTCAATGCAGCAAGATTTAGACCGCCTTCAGAGTTACCTGGCCTTTGGAACAGGTGTTCCAGCAGATCATCAGCGAGTTTTCGATCAAATCTTTCCGATGAATTACCCAGTAAACCAAGAAGTATTGGTTCTATACCTCGTTCTTTTATGAAAGTGGTGTTGAAGAACATTTCACGTAATGGCAAAGGGCTCCTTATGGGGTTGAAATTTGCATCGAGGACATCAAATGTTGGCCTGATTAAAGTGTGTCCAAATCTAAATGCCGCTGTGGAAAATGCGTTTGTAAGGTCAGGATTGACGTTCGGATCATAGCCTGGGTAAACTGGAAGCGTGTTTCCAATGATTATTGGGAGGAAGTCCACGTATGCGATTTTTTGCCACACAGCGCCAACGATTTTTCTCGCCTCTTGGTAAAGATCATTCTCTTTCCAGCTGGGATTGATTTTGCTTAACTCTCGGGCAATTCTGTTATGTTCACGAACGAACAAAGTGTGCATGGAGGCCAGTCCGGGCTGTTCATTTGTTCGAACATCACCAGATAGGAAACATTTACTTCCTAATTCGCTTTCTCTACATAATTCGACAGGAAATTCCAGTTCTCCAGAATTATCAATTGGTAATAAAGGGCCATTTTTTACATTCGATGTAGCCAACAATCCTTTGCCACCTGAAGAAAAAAATTTTCATTTCCTGTGATTTTAAAATTTCTTAAACTGCGAGCACCATTCATGCACACATACACTTTCAAAAGTGAAATATCTGGCAATTAAAATATTAAAAGTGAAAAATGAAATATTTGTGACTTTGATAATATAAATGTGAAAAATCCATATTTGTTCAGTCGAATTTATAAAGCAATGTCACAGCTGGCTGCTGTTCGCCGAAAAGTTCTGCCTCGCCAGAGTATTAGAAGATAGTACTAACTGTTTTTATCCCTTAATCGTTCTGCGAGTTCCTCTGTAGAACCGTAGACTTGCGAGGCGTCCACAAATGACGTAATACTATTCAGCTGTTCTCTTCTGGTATAACGACCATTTCGTATCTGACATTCACTTGCTGATCTTCTGAAAGGAAGCGCTCTCAATCGACCGAATCTTTGGATAGTGTAACATGGCACTGCAAAGTCAGCGCCTTTTCTTTTGTTTCTGTAAAATTTTAGGTAAAGTCTTGGATTCAGATTTTGTTTCATTGTTAGCTTTATTTTTATCTATCCCAATAACTGTCCACGGAGAAATTGTTGTGTAGAGTCTCCAATAAACAAAATTGTATGATAGCAATACTGGGGCCGGTTTTATCAAGCCCGCTTAGTTTAAACCCTTACATCTCTCTTGAATGAGTCAACTTGAATATTATGCACTGAAGCAGTAGTTTTGTATTAAGGTAAAAAACATTTAGTTTGCTTGTGGAATGAAACGACGGAATTGCTTTCTATATTGAACTTTTCCACCGTCAAAGATAAACGGGCTTCATACGACCAGCCCCTGAACTATAGCCAGCTATAGCCAGGAACGGCAACAAGAACAACAAGCAACAAAAGTGATAAAAAACCCAAAAGGAGTTATAACTGCAACAACAATATATAAAAACAGCAATAACATTGAAAACAAAATAAAATAGAACAATGCAAACAAATCGAATCAACAAGAGGTGCAAAAAATGGCAACAATAAAGAACGACGACAATTTAATTAAAATGAAAAAAGAAGAATACCAAAAGCAATTGAACCGCAACAAAACGTAGAAAGCAGAAACAATAACGAACTGTTACTCTGACATTTGTTACAAAAGAAACGCAATGAAAACAACAATTATAGCAACAAATGCCGGTGAGATTTGTTCAAGAAAGAACGGCAACTGAAACAAAAACTACCGCAACAAAAGTGTGCGTGACAACAATAGAAAGCCAAGAAGAACAAGAATATCAAACCAATATCCTTGTTTTCGGTTCTATTTTATAGACCTTGTTGTGGGACACATCACAAAACGACTTTACAGATAACGTTCGGGGACCAACGTACCTGTTTTTGAGCTCACATCTGTCTCCAGCCTCGCTCTCCAGTGAAATGCCGACGTCATGATCCAGGAATTGTCCAAATTGCATAAGTAAGTGGGAATTAGTTAATCTTCTTCTCGAAGGCCGAGGTTGTGAAATGATAAATCTTTTAGATACCCTAAGCGTTGCAGGGATATTTGGGACGAAGATTTGACCAGGGAATCCGATGGGATCGTTGAGATTGTCAAAGTCAAAATATCTTGCAGGAACCAAACGGTTTAGAGCACGGGGGGCGGAACCAAAGAGAGGATTTATAATGTTGTTACAGGTGCCATCAATTGTCCGATAATCCGGATTCGTTGAGCACGTTACATCTCTGGGCGGTTTGCATTTACATTTTCTTGCCAAGTGCTGTAACGCTTTGCTTGAAAACAAGGTATTTAGAGACCAGCGGAGAGCAACACCTTTTATATCTGCAAGAAGATGACAATTTACTTAAATTAGGTTATACGCTGTTTTTTGCCATTGGCAAGCTTTGCCGAGTTTTTTAGTTTTTGCGAGTTCTCTCTTTCCTAACTTACACGGCGGTCGCTGGAAGCAAAAATCGCTATCGAAAGAAATCAATGTAGATTAGAGGAATATAAATGAATATACTGCCCTGCCTCGAGTTAAGTTTCTAGGAGGGGGGGGGTTACCCCCAAAACACAATGGTCTCCCTCCTCTATGCCAGGCTTAGTAGTTCTGTTCTACCGTGATATTTTCAACGACTTCGAAGTGAAAACATAGCAAATTCCGAATTTAGAAAAATAGAAATGATTATTTCAATCCATTTCAGCCAACGTATATACTAAGACCGCGCGAAGAAGGGCTTGAACTATAAAACGTATTGTGTTAAAAATAAACTTACCATCGACATCGACCCTGTTCAATACTTTTTCTATTCCGCACTCTATTACTCTGTCAACCCGTATGGCTGCCATCATTTCTTTGAACATCTTAGGTTCCATTTTTCGGGACGCGTGTCTAAACGCTCTGTGCAAAGTTGACGGACTAGGGTTGAGAGTTTTGGACAGTTTACTTGGACGAACGTTTGAAGATTTACACTTCGACAAATCCGAATCACCAAAGCCCCTGGGAAGAATAATCAGTTTTATAACTCTGGTTCCAAGATGATGTCTTCGGCGAAACACGCATTTTCGGTTGATAAACACACGGAAGAACAGTTTTCTGATTCCATTCTTGCTCTTTGGTATGTTTCGAAGTGATCCTCTAAACCACAATGCACCGCTACGATGACCAATTCTGACACACTGACCACATCTTGCCACATGGAACGTGGTACGACACCGTCGATGAACTCGTATCCGTCCAATAATCCGTCGAGGTCTAACGTTCTCTGTGAGAATAATTGTGTGGAATCCTCGGCGGAATCGTCTTTTTTGCCAGAGTCCTCTATTTATCAATCTGAGTGTCCTGAGCCGCCTGAGTCGTCTGAGCCGGCTGCTTATTCTAAGCCGCCGGAGAAGCCGGAGCCGCCTGAGTCTTCGGAGTCTCCTAAGGGGTCCGAGTCTCCTGAGTCGCCTGAGTCGCCTGAGCCGCCTGAGTCGCCTGAGTTGCCGGAGTCGTCTGAGTCGCCTGAGTCGCCGGAGTCTCCTAAGGGGCCTGAGTCTCTTGATGTTGACTTTCTTGCCATTCTTGAATCTCTTGACCAACCTGAGTCTCCATAGCAGCGTGCGTATATGGTGGCGCATGCGTCTCACGAGCCGGAAGAGTTTCCTGAGCCGTCTGTGTATCTTGATCCGTCTGCGTCTGCCTGCCTTGAGCCGCCTGAATATCCCACGCAGCCTGTGTCGCTGTTTCAACCTGTGTCTCAAGATCCGCCTGGATTTCTTAAGCCGCCGGTGTAACGTGATCCAAAGCCTCCTGAACCCCCTGTGCCGTCTGCGCCCTCTGAGTCGTCTGAGTCTCCACAACTGCCTGAGAAACTTGCGCCTCCTTAGCCGCCTGATCCTTATCAGTTTCCTGAACCGCCTGCGTCTATGGAGTTTCCTGAGCCGCCTGATTGCTATGAGTTTCCTGAACCGCCTCAATCTTAGGAGTTTCCTGAGCCGCCTGAGTCTTTGGAGTTTCCTGAGGCGCCTGAGTCTTCGGAGTTTCCTGAGGCGCCTGAGTCTTCGGAGTTTCCTGAGCCGCCTGAGTCTTCGGAGTTTCCTGAGCCGCCTGAGTCTTCAGAGTTTCCTGAGCCGCCTGAGTCTTCGGAGTTTCCTGAGCCGCCTGAGTCTTCGGAGTTTCCTGAGTCTTCGGAGTTTCCTGAGTCTGTGGAGATGCTTTCTTCGGTGATGATGCCTTCTTCTTCGGCGATGATGTCTTTTTCTTCGGCGCCGAAACAACTTTCTCTTAAAATGGTGTAACACTTTTCTTACCAAGCCAAACAGCTTTTTTGTCCGGACCTTCTCGGGTTTCACTGTAAAGCGAGAGAGAAAGAGAGAAAGAGAGAGGGCATGAATATAAACTTGATTGATGCAAAGAGCGTATTAGGAACTGTAGTCATTCATGTCTAAGTATTCCTGATTTTCAAGAAGGCGATATCGGCGAAAGCTATTGACGGTGATCATCGCTAGTCTATCGAGAGAAATTATCTACTTCATTGATGATAAACAATCCCTGAAAATTGGAGATTAATTGCGTTACATGAGTTACATAAAGTGAATAATTATTAATCTACAAGGTCTTCCCTATGGGAGGTTGGAAATGAAAAAATGCTTTCCAGTCACATTGATATCTTTTTTGGATTACCTCGGATGGAAATTGATTTAATAAGCTAGGACACTTACCTGTAGGTTCGTCTTTATCGCTTTCTGAGCTCGGAGAATCTTCTGATTCCTCTTTAGAATTCCCATCTAAAATTAAAAGTGATACAACATAAATTAGTGTCACATTCCGGACTGTATATTTATAGTTACTTAATATACAATCTTCGTGCAATGGCCTAAATCTACCCAGGCGATTGGTCAAAATCAATCACGTAGTTTCTTGTTGCCTGGCGACAGTTCATGGGAATCATCATTTATTCGCAATAACCCATAGAAAATCGTGGTTTATTCGCAATAACCGATGAAAATCTTGTTTTATTCAAAAATGACAGTCTGCAGCGAAGCTTAGATCTTCCATGCAGCAATCAATAAACTCATATTGTATATTAAGAGTGTTAGAGACTTTATGTTCGTGTTTTGTTCACAAATAAACGGACTTGCTGACCATACAATGAACTCGGAATGTCAATATTGAAATTTCTCGTTCATTGCATGGTCAGCGCATGCGTTTATTTGTGGACAAAATACTCACGACAGTCTCTAACCCTTAAATAAGACTCAGATATGAGTTCACGCCAGAAAGATATCCCACAACTTACCAACGGGTTTGCTTTCTTCGTCAAATTCCCCACCTAAAATAGAGTAACTTGTGTCATGACTTATTTGACCAAACATTACACCCAAGTTTAAAACTAAAGGGAAAATCATGGGAGAATTGAAATTAATGTAAGGCTTATGATTTACCAAAATCTGAGGGGCTATCTTCTTCCATGATTTAATGGGATATTATATGCGTTAGTTTTAACATTTCTAAGTAAATTTATTGTTATAAAGAGAGCCAAGTTTGAGTACAAGTTTATTTAACCTGTCCAGCCACATACCGTTATTGTTGTCTTCGTCTGTTACTGAGCTACGAGAATGGTCTGAATCTTCTTGAGAATCTTCGTCTAACATTTAAAGTGATACAACTTACGTTATCCTCACATTTCTCGGTATATTTAAATCGTCTTGTATAATTTGAAGTTATACCACTTGCGTTAGCCTAACATTCTTAGATATATTTATAGTTACTTTGTAACTTAAGTTTGAGTGCATGTTAATCTAACCAGGCTGGTCACTTACCAGTAGGTTCTTCGTCTTCTTCGGTTTCTGAGCCCGGAGAATCTTCTGATTCCTCTTCTGAGTCGTCTTCTATAATTTAAAGTTATACCGCTTGTGTTAGCCTAATATTCTTAGATGTATTTATAGTTACTTTGTAACTTAAGTTTGAGTTCAAGTTAATTCAACCAGGCTGGTCACTTACCAGTAGGTTCTTCGTCTTCGTCGGTTTCTGAGTTCGGAGAATCTTCTGATTCCTCTTCTGAATCGTCTTCTAAAATTTGAATTTGCACCACTTGCATTAGCCCAACATTCTTAGATATATTTATAGTTACTTTGTAACTTAAGTTTGAGTTCAAGTTAATTCAACCAGACTGATCACTTACCAGTAGGTTCTTCGTTTTCTTCGGTTTCTGAGCTCGGAGAATCTTCTGAATCCTCTTCTGAGTCGTCTTCTATAATTTGAAGTCATACGACTTGCATTACCCCAACATTCTTAGATATATTTTAAGTTTGAATTCAAGTTAATTCAACCAGGGTGGTTGCTTACCAGTAGGTTCTTCGTCTTCTTCGGTTTCTGAGCTCGGAGAATCTTCCGAATCCTCTTCTGAGTCGTCTTCTATAATTTAAATTTATACCGCTTGTCTAACATTCTTAGATATATTTATAGTTACTTTGTAACATTTAGAATTTGTTCAAGTTAATTAAACCAGGGTGGTCACATGTCAGTAGGCTCTTCGTCTTCTTCAGTTTCTGAGCTCGGAGAATCTTAGTCATACGACTTGCGTTCGCCTAGCAATCTTTGACCTTCGTTTTAATTACAGTTGCATAGAGACTTAAGTGTGAGTTCAAGTTCAAGTCGATTAAACAGGCTGGCCGCTTACCAGTAGGTTCGTCCTCTTCCATTTCAGATTCACTTTTCGAGTCGCTTTCTAATGTATAAAGTGGACATAATCTACACTATCTATTCTTTAGATTTCGGTAGGTGTTCAAGTTAGTTTAACCTAGCCGGACACTTACCAGGGTCTTTATCATCCTGTGCCACTGAGTTCGAGGAATCGTCTTTCTTTGAATCGTTTTCTAATATTTAAAGCAACACAAGTTCGTTGGACTCCAATTTCCGGGTATGTTTTACATTAAGGAGAAATAGCTACCTTAAACATGACCGTCCACCTACCAGTAGAATCGTTCTCTTTATGTTCGCTTTCCTCGTCTGAAGTATCCTCTTTCGAAACATCCTCTGATTTAAAATGACAGAACTTGTGTTAATTTACTATGTAAAAAAGACAGATTCGCAATATTTTATGTTGATACCTTTATTTTCGTTTTCCTCGGCATCTGAGTCTAACGAACGTTTAAAATCCTTTTTGAAATCCACTGAAAAAATTTAAGATAAGTTAGATAAGTTAGGTTGAATAGGCTGCCAGTCCACTTTCATGGTGATTCGTTTTATTCCATAGAGCTTGAAAAATTTGGCAATTTTCCTAGAGCATTTTTCTTAGAGATTTTCAGAGATTAAAAGTCAAGTAAAAATAGGTAGTTTAAGCTGAAATAACCGGGACTTACCCGTAGGTTTGTTCAGGGTTGACGAAGTCATCTTTTTTAGGTGATTTCTTCGCTGTTCTTTCGCTTCCATCCTTGAAAAATGAAGAATGGCTAAATCAATAAACGTATTCGTACCAAAACAAATGAATTTAGTTCTTACCATTTAATTCCCAGTGCCAAAACGGCGAAGATGACCGCGAGGGTCATCGCTCGCTTCGACATTTTGTAGAAGCGATTTGTTTCCTCAAGGTTACTTGATGAACTGAAGACCTAAAGACGTTGTACTTCGCTTTATACGTAGCTACCTGTAATTTTACTTGTGACCAAAAAGCAAAAACTGTAATGAAAAATGAACACAATGTAGAAAAAATTCATTCCTTCTTAATTGGACTTAACTGGGATAAGAAATCGGAACCAATATTCGTAAATATTAGATCAGGCATGGGAAGACAAATGGTACAATATCTTAAATCGCTAGTATTGAAGTTAGAGTCTTACACCCAGTTGACAAGAGCGTCTAGAAATCCTTTTAGGATGACATATTTCTGTTTGCGTTCCACATGTAAGTACTGACAGGTGTCAACATAATTACAAGCAAAGCGTTCAAATTCCACTGTACAAACTTTCGTTGTCTTCTCCGAGAAATCACGAGATTCACCAGTTTTTCTGGTTTGGATTGAGAAATTGTGAGTTTCGAATAGGTAAATCAAATTACACGCATGTAAATCCACCTTATTGCATGATTATGTTAACATACGAACAAAACATTACTGTTAGCTCTCGAGATATACTTTAAGCTGGTTACTTAGGCTAGTTAGTGAAGGGTTAAAATTTCAACACCTTACTTGACGATATTTTCAGCTTGTTCGTGTCGTTGCGTTCTGAGAATTGAGAAATAATCAGTTCGTTCACCACAAAGTTTGGGGCTAATTACGTTGAGCTTTTACGAAAACTATTTAAACCTCCGACGTTAATGTCGATGAATATCAAGTACCATAAGAAAAATAAGTAAACAAGTAGTAAATATTGTTGAAAAACTTCATCCTGGATTACAACGATTAAGTGTTAAATTTTCGAGGTTGAAATTTCACCTCAAACTTTCACCTCTGTTCATTGTTAAATTAATAATTTAATTTAGAACATTTAACAAGTTGTAGCCTGAAGTCGGACAGTTAAATTGTTCGAAAAGCTGCTAAAATAAAAGTAAAAACCTCTTGTGGAATCCCGTTTGAAACTAAATTAAATTATGTAATTGAGAATTAGAATTGTTAAAATTATTTTTTGGAAAATATGAAATAGCACTATGTCCGAAATTACTTGGCAGTCTTCCCTACATGATAAGGATGCCAGAAATTTGCTTTCTTGTGAAAATGATAATTTATTATTGTTTGCTGGCCACACTAAAGTTTTTACAGGTGCTTGTAATCTTCTATCGCTGATGGAAACTAACACAAGATTACACATCTGTTATTAATAATTGAAGTCAAGGCCATGCTGGTTTTCAAGCTATGAAGACATTTGCAATCTCGTTTAAGGATTTTCAAACAAATGTTTTAAAATTACAAAAAGGCACAGAGCTCACAATTTTCAAATTGTAAAACAAAATCACCAGGCAGTCGCCATTTAAAAAAAATATTGAACTCTCCTCAAAGAGGTTTTTCAGTTGAAGCTATAATTACATCCAATTAAAGCTACAATACTAGTACTATACGGAATAATATACTTATTACTGTTGAGCTGTTTCCGACCTTTACTATAGACAATTAGTTACTAGGTATAGAAAATTTCATATCCTCGCCATATTTGTGTCATATCCTCGCCATATTTGTGTCAAGAATGATCGAAAACGTCGGATATTTAAGAACTTTTTTAACTATAGCGTTCCCTGCATCGTTATAAACAGAACCAGTTCACAGGCCAGATGAAGAGTTCATTCAACGTAGTTTAATTACCCCGAACAAATATAAACTGAGCATCGTTATTCACACAAAAATATGGTAGTGATGTTCTGAATTATCAATTTCTTTTGAAATTGATTATCTTTAACAGCTTAATTGTTAACATGAGTGTGTGAATATGGGCTCCAGAATTATCGAGGGATTCAGCTATCCCACCGAATACACTTTCAAATAGTACAGATATAATGTGACTGACTTCAAATGAGATGGCGATATCAGTGGAGAAATACATGTCTTGGTTTTCCGCGAAAACAACGAAAAGTTCTGAAGTATATTTCTCTTCGTTCTATGCTTGAATAAATTTCGGGACAATTGTTTAGACATACCCGTCAAGACCCGTCAAGACCCGTCAATACCTGCATGAAGCCTGCCAACGAAAGTAATTTGTTAAAATAATTAAGTCAACCAGAAATGGTTTAAATCATCACTTTGTTGGAAGCGATATTGAAATTAGATCTTATTTTAATTTTTATGTTAAGAATATTATTTCAGATATTAATTTTCGGCCATTCGCAATCATTAATCGTTTTTCACTTTCATGTATGACATATTGTGGGATAAAATATGTAATTAGGTGAAAACATTTATCACCCTGGCAGAACTAAATACCTAGTCATAAGTCGTTGCTAAGCTCAACTGTCACATTTAGAAAAATATGCATGTTGTTATCCAGCTGATCTGGGTATAAAAATCAACCAATCAGAAGCCAGATCTTCGACAAACCTGAATTATCATTTCTTTCATTGCATATGACTTCGACATTCGAAAATATCAAGTAATTTTATCATATTTATGTGAAAATACGTTTATTTCTTCTCAACTGCAAATTAGAATTTAAATTTTTCACCCTTTATACTATTAGTTAGAAGAATAGGGACAAATAACACCAGGCACATGATAACTCAGTTTCGTCGAGAGGCTTTATGACACAAACATATCATTTTTGCTGTTTTATTTTCATAAATAACTAAGTAGGAACTAAATACCTGTGGTCTAGCTTCCCGACTTTTTGATTTAGGATATAGGAACTTCATTCTTTTTGTAAAAATTATAAGCAACAGACATTATTTTTAACGATTTTTAACATCAAAAACATTGTACTATAAACTGCTAAACCATTTATAGAATCCAGAATGAATAGACCGCGAGTACAATCCTTTTCTTCCAAAATCCAATATATGTTATTTACCGGCTGTGATGTCCGGATAGAAAAACATTTTCCCGACGTATCAAAAATGACCCAAAGCCGCAGGGCGAGGAATGTTTTTGAGACCGAAGGGAAATATTTTTCTGTCCTGACCGACCAAAACGGTAAATAACGTATTTATTTCTTTTACAAAAAGCGGCGTTCGGTCATATCATATATAATTGTGTAGTCAAACTCAGCAATGGCGACAAAAACATAATAAATAATCAAAACCTCGTTCGTTTAATTTAGTAAAATTCACTTCAATTTATCGTTATAATCATTTGGTGCAAATATTTCAAGTTTGCGAATAAATCTTTTGAAAAGCAAAACAAGTACGCTTTCGCTCGAGCATAAAACACAGGATTCCGGACCGTGGTCAGATACCGTGAAATTTCGCCCGCTGCTGCAGCCAATCAGATTGCAGGAAAGGCTAGAATTCCGCCCGCTGTTGATTTATAAAAAAACAAGACGCCTGTTCTGGCGTTAACTCCGGCGAGCCGCGCACGTGCCAGTCTTCAATATAAAGCTTCTCAACGACAACATACAGTCCGGCCATACTAAATGAGTATGCGAACCTAAATGTTGTTCGATCGCGAAATTCAGAAGCACATCGTACTTTAAAAAGTATAGAAGTTCAATTGAATGTTCAAAAATGTAAATAAACCGCATGATACGTTCACTTTGCCTTACACTTTGCCTTTGGAATTCGCGCTTATATAGTTATATTAAATTTTGAATCCTGTGCAAACTTTGATGTGTCAACGCGCCCATACACGACCACATCTTGTTAAACGGTGAAATAGCAGCGATATTATTAAAATAAGATAATAATCTACATGTATTAAATATATTCTTACCCCAATTCAATCTAAACTTAATCGAACAGCATCAAAAGCGCGGTTTATTTGTTCCTCTTGGAGGAATTGCCGTATCATGCGAGCGAAATCGAATCACGCATCGGAAAATTAGCCAAAGCTGTGCACCACAACTCTTGGGAGACAAAACTGTGACGTAGATAAATACGGTCACATACACATTTCAAATACTAGTATATTTCGCGCCAAAACACACCTGCGACGAGGAAAAAAAATAAAAACAAAACCAAACCAAGGCGACTCCGTCGCTGACGCCGGAGTAATATCATGATTTTGATCATTAGATTAGTTTGTCAGATTTACTTGTGGCAGGAATTTTCTTGCAGTTACAATGGTGGAGAAAACCCGTTTACACAAATTCTGCAATTTGTGCCAACCAGTGAACTCTAAAAAGACTGGAACGATAACTTGGCCGCCATCTTTGAAGCCAGCACTGATGGCCGCCATGAAGGCCAAAAGTTGAAATTACACCACCAAAACAACGCTGGTTTTTACACACAAATCCATCTCATTTGATCATGAATAAAAGCTTAAAACAAGCATTGACACTTAGATTTTACTAAAAAACAAGTTTTATGAACGTGAAAAGGTGCAAACCTATTTTTTTGCGAGTTGAAGGCGAAGTTTTTTTTCGGCCCGCTCAAATTCTTTAAATATTTCAAGTACAAAGCTGGTACCTCGCCGATTTTTACACTAAGATGATGCGGATTACTTAGGTCTATCCAAAAAGGGTAAATTCGTTGTTTAAAGTTGAAGTGGTCAAATAAAAATTGCACTTTTCTGGCAATTTTTTGCCAAAAAATACGATTTTTACGGAATTCTCACTCTCCCCAGTTCTTTTGAAGGCTTGATTTGCTCGCGCGGCTGCCGCCTTAATCAGCAAATTATATTCAAATCGGCTTTATCCAATGACTAGTCTTTATTGTTCAGTTATCGTTCCAGTCTTATTAGAGTTCACTGGGGCCAACTGAAGAAAAATCTCAGCCACAAAATAAATGTTTCCAGAATATTGTTTGGAGAGCAAGATAGGAGATGTATGTTAATATAGAATGAATTGTATCTTGACTCTGATTGGCCTATTAGGGGCTGTTTACATGAGCCCGGTTACCCGAGATTCAACGAAGCGTGAGAGGACTTTGAGGTATTGAAATAAGTCTTTATGACACCAAACAAGCACACGCTATTGTTGTGGTGATTATACGACTGCCAGGATCATGTTATCTGCTCATTTCAATACCTCAAAATCATCTTACGCTTCGTTGAATCTCGGGTAACCGGGCTCATGTAAACAGCCCCTTAGATACAGTGTAGTTCATTCTAGCATTAGCAGTACGTGAAGTACGTGATGAAAAAGTAACACCAGTTTTTAGCAAACGTATCTCTGATTGGTTGTCGAAAAACAGCTATTGAGCAAATTGTGCAGATGGTATGGCTGTCAGTGCACCAGTTAAATGAAATTGTTACACTTGGTGTACGGTAGCGTAGCCAGCCTGTCGATTTGTCCCGCTATGCTAATATTTTGGTGTTCATTGGCTGTGAAAACAATGAATTTCTTAAGAAATGAATCATGATAATAACTCGAAATTTACATAGCGGGACAAAATCGTGAGGCTGGCTACGCCACTGTTGGTGTAATTGTTACAGCTGTGGTTGGTAATGAGCATCAAAAACGCAGAAATGATCAAAGGCCGGTAAAATCATGGAAACCTATTTTTTCAAATCATGCAGGTTTTCAAATTGGTCCTTGAAAACTAGTAACGTTCCAAAAGGCATTTCCACAAGCTAATGGCGTGTTGAAATTTTTAGTTTGCAGGAACAATTGCTTTAGGGAAAAAGGGTTTTAGGACAAATAACCTCATCAAAATAGTACTCAGGTGAACATTTGGAAATAATTATTTCGATATCTTGTTAGTGATGAAGCAACTAAACCTGATAACAAATGTTTCATTCAACGATCATGACACAACATAAAGTTCAGAAATAAATCTGGATCTACTCACTACAATTAAGCATTAATAATTTTGACATCCCAGAATTTCTTCGCTTTCCTAAGAGCAAAAAATAGAAGAGAAACGGATGAGACAACGTTAATTTCTCCTGCACGATGGCAGGTAAACTGTCTAAAGACGGTTTTCCACTAGGGGTTATTTTCGCGCGAAGCGGCATTTTACTTTTGTTTCAGAGCTCTCAACTGCAACCATCTGGAACAAATTGCTCAAATACAAAAGAATAAAGTCGCTTCGCGCGAAAAATATCGCTAGTGGAAAACCGGCTTAAAGCCGGCTTAAAGCCGGTTTTCCACTAGGCGGAATTTTTCGACGGAACGAAATTTTTCGCTCAATTTTCTTTTCAATTGTGACCGGTGAAGGGAATCCGCCACGGTCGAATTCTCACAATTGAAAAGAAAATCCTTTTTGGATATACCCTTTTTGGATAGACCTACGTAATCCGCAACATCATCTCACAATTGAAAAGAAAATCGAGCGAAAAAAATGTCGTGAAGAATGTCGCTAGTGGAATTAGGGCTTAAGGGGTTATTCACATGAACCCGGTTGCCGAGATTTAACGAAGCGTAAAATGGACTTTGAGGTATTGAAAAAAGTCTTTTTGAAACAAAACAATCACATGCTATTGTTAGGATGATAACACGACTACCAGAATCATGTTATTTACTCATATCAATACCTCAAAGTCATTTTACGCTTCGATTTTGTATATGGTCATTAAAATTAGGTCTGAGGCAAGTAATCTTTGTTGTTGCTTTCTAAGCGATTTCAGTTTAAAGATTTCGGGCCAATTTACTTACAAACCGAATGTTTGGTGCAATTATGCATAGAAATAAATACAAAAGAACAAAACAGCAAAGGAAAACACTCTGTCGTGAACCTCCGTCCCTGAATAGTTCAAGGGCTTGTGAATAATATATTTCACATCTCCTAATCATATGCATCAATATATGCCAAACACCAAATCATATAATAACATATTTTACTGATCAAAGATGTTCTTTTATTCGAGAGAAATATTTACCAATTATTTCTTGTTTGTTTTCAGAGATTACTCACCTTTTGCAATCAAGCTAGCTGGGTAAAAGGCACAACCTTTGCAATAATACTTGGTCCCTCACCGGCTCGGCGTTGAGCCTAAACATTCAAAAGAAATCCGAAATAAACCATGTGTTGTTGTTTGAACCGCCTGGAATCAACTTTCAAAGATTATGTTCAGCTGGTATAATCACCAGGGTGATTATTGAAAATTTGGCTCCTGATTGGTCGAGCGACGTCGGATTATGGCGTGATAATCGCCTCAACGGGCCTTTCAAAATAACTGCCAGTTGTTTTTGTCAAACTGACAGACGATAAAGTAATTTTAACGAAAATACTGTACTCAAAGGCACAAAAATGGGAAAAAATTTGAACTAAAATAATTTTCGAAGTGAAAAACTACGTTGTAGAGCGCTTTTTTACCACATTCTTTTACGTTGGGTACACCCAGACCTACACAGGGGCGTAGGAAGAATCCAGAGAGTGGGGGGAGGTCACCAGTCTCCTGAAAATATGTATAGGGACGGTTTGATTGCCAAAGTTGCAAGGACACCACTAGTGTGGTTTATATTAATTCTCTACAAAACGATTTGGGCAAGTGTAGGTGGACTTGAAAATACTATTCACAGCTATATTGCGTTTCATAAAATAAATTTTTCATCACGAAAATGGCACCTTTTGTCCCTTTCGGGGGGGGGACATTTTGGCTCACGTCCCCCCCCGGTTCCTACGCCACCACACATATACTCGTATAAATTTAATTGTTTACCTGAGTAACAGCATCGTGAGTTCCGTGCCCAGACCAGCCAAGAAGTGCAAATGAGTGATGAAGGCGGCGGATGAATGGTATCCTCGCCCCAAGCCTCTCTAAAGCACGGTAGGCGTTACACGACATTCGCCTGGACCCTTCGCTTTGAACTGCAACAAGCACGAACCTCCTAAAAAGTGAAATAGATGCGTTTATCAGTTGGAAGAGTTCACCCTGGACATTTGGGGGCCTGGGGCATACGTTGTTTCTTTCCTACGAAAAATGGGACTTCTTCTTGATAAATATCCAATGGTCTATTGTTTGAAATGCGTTGAAAGTTCGAAAATACTTTGAAGATATATAACCGTTAGTGTATGCGGCTGTTTAAGCATTACTTCCTTACTTCTCTGATGAGAGTCGCATTGCTGAGTGTACTCCAACACTTACGTTACAAAGTGCAGGTAAAGCACAAAGTTTGATAACGGTTTAACGTGACACGCGCCTTTTATTTCTCCTTAACTAATAAACATCTATCAATTGGTGAGATAAAAATATTTTTAAATTCTTACTCTGACTGTATCTTTCTAAGGAAGTGCACCATGCGACGACACGCCTCCTTGGAAGCGAAGGTATCAAACGCCACGGACGATTCAACCGTTCCTAAGTAAAGGAAACATCAATTGTGCACATTTTACTTTAAATATGGTTGCCTAAAGAATCATGGTATCTTTAATACCTCCAGGGGCCGATTGTATCAAAGCCGGATAGCGCTATCCGCCGGATAGCGATTTTTTCAACCGTTCTAAAAATGCTCGAAAAGCTACAACATTTCAGCTTGGAAGCAACAATTAAATTAAAAAGGACCTTCGATTTAGGAATACTAAGATTTTATCAAAGTTGTAGCAAATAACGGGCAATTTTGAAGCGATTGAAATAACCACTATCATACAACCGCCCCCAGAGCTGCTTGTGTAAGGCAGTCAACTTCAACTATCGTTGGCAGAAGATTTAGCAAATCAGAATCGTGTATATTTTGGAGTCGTATTGATTTGAAAAAATTAAAATGTTATGCGATATATAGATCAGTGAGACATATAGCCAATCAGAATACAGTATTTGAACTTAGATTGTCTTCGCAAGCAACGATTATTAGTAAATCGATAGTGATGTTCATGACAACAGCAATAAAAATAAAAATAACAAGATGCCCGCTAGGCATTAAACTCGCATTGCTTGAGTCGAGCTAGGGCTATGACAAAAAAGACGCTTACTCAGGCGTGTGTTTGGGCTTGCCATAGTTGTTCAGCTATGCAACGGAACGGGCGTGAAAACTCGTGAGAACTAGTGAGAACTCGTGAGATTGATTTGAGATTGTATTCAGTTTGATCAGGGAATTCATAGCGATATGAAGCAACTTTGGTTCAACATGAAGGTGAAGAGCATGAGAGCAACAGAACACCCCGTTTCGAAAACGCTCGGCATCTTTTAGTGTAGGCTACTGTGCTCGGCGTGTGCAGTTGTATGTAAGGTGAGCGTTAAGATAAATATGGCACTTGGAAGCCACATTTCGAAATATCTTGAATTTTTATCGTCTTTTGTCCACAAGAAAACGATGAACGTCATGAACGAATGCACTCAGCAGTGCAACCTTGCCTAGCAACCACGCCTGCGTAGCTCGTGGCTTGCAGGTCAGCCCACCTTATCGCACCTTGCGGGTCGCGAAATTCTCGTCCATAAAAATATTAAGAACGCTTCCCATTTTAAGAACTCGCTTGCGCATTGCGCAATTCGAGTTAACAATGTTAATAATATACCTTTTCTTGCGTGGACAACAACAATATTATAACCACGTTTGTGTTTTGAATGATCTTTGTTGTTCACAGATATAATTGCACGACCATGCCCGTGTCTTCCTTGGTCTCTGGCACCTTCACTTCTGATATAAATGCCCAGACGATTGCCAAAGCCAGGTGGAGGTTTAGGAATGATGTTTACTGTAATAATGCGAAAATATAAAAAAATGTAGATAGAAATATCATTTCTACAATAAGCTACTATACTTCGAGGAGCAATGCTTTGATGACAGGTTAGTTGGATGACATCAATCCTCAGACTTGTTACAAGTTACAATATTGTTCTGACACACATCATAAAGCTATGGCATGTTAATATTGCTAAAATCTTAACAAGAGAAGATTGTAATAACATTGCCACATTTATGAGCTAGACTTGTCGCAAGAGCCATGTAAAAATTAATTCTAACGATTCAAAATGCCTGTTACGTACGACTTGTTTACAAGTTGTTCTATACTTGCTTGTTTTCGGACTTGCTACCAGATTTTAAAGAGATCTTTACGTAGTGTGTACAACAAAACTAATAAACACATCAGTATCACTCAATTCTAATTTCGCATGTGGGGGGGGGGGAGGTGTCTATGGAAACCCGGCTTCATAATAGTGCTTGCATACCTTTCCAAGCTTCGAAATCCATTCCAGGAATGCTGTTACATACAACACGACGAACGTTTCCTCCACCAGCCAAGAATGCATTTCTTTGAACAGAAACGATTTTATTCAAATTATCGCAATAGATTCTCGACATCGTTGCTTTTTCAATCTCGAACAACTGCTTGGCAGTGAATACACCGGGTCTTCTGTAGAAGAAACTGTCCCCATCTCTTAATCGTCTGAACTGCTCTCGGATGATACAGCCAAAGGTCGCTCCAACGATTCCACCGTTAGCCGGGGCTTCCGCTAATCCAGCAATCCACAAATCTGCGTTTGAAGGCCTTTTGTAAAGCCTTCGCAAGAGAATTCTGTTAAATCCATTTCTGATTTCTCTTCTTGTAGCGAAGAAACTTCTTGCATTTCGCAATCCGCAGAAACGTCGATATGCGTTGTACCCAGGTAAGCCATGATCTCTACCGCGTTGAACGTTCAATGCAGCAAGATTTAGACCGGCTTCAGAGCTACCTGGCCTTTGGAACAGGTGATCCAGGAGATCATTAGCAAGTTTTCGATCAAATCTTTCTGATGAATTACCCAGTAAACCAAGAAGTATTGGTTCTATACCTCGAGCTCCTATGAAACTTGTGTTGAAGAACATTTCACGTAATGGCAAAGGGCTCCTGATGGGATTGAAATTTGCATCGAGGACATCAAATGCTGGTCTGATTAAAGTGTGTCCGAATCTAAAAGCTGCGGTGGAGAATGCGTTTGTAAGGTCAGCATTGACGTTGGGATCATAGCCTGGGTAGACTGGAAGCGTGTTTCCAATGATTATTGGAAGGAAGTCCACGTATGCGATTTTTTGCCACACAGCGCCAACGATTTTTCTCGCCTCTTGGTAAAGCACTTCGTCGTTCCAGCTGGGATTGATTTTGCTTAACTCTCGGGCAATTCTGTTGTGTTCACGAACGAACAAAGTGTGCATGGAGGCTAGTCCTGGCTGTTCATTCGTCCGAACATCACCAGAAAGGAAACATTTATTTCCTAAAGCCTCATTTCTACATAACTCGAGAGGAAATTCCAGTTCTCCAGATTTATCAATTGGTAACAATGGGCCATTTTTTGTAGGCGTTATAGCCAACAATCCTTTGCCACCTGAAGAAGAAAAATTTTTATTGAAGTTTTAATTTCCTGCGATTCTAAATTTTAAGATGATTTGCATACTGTTGTGCCAATTATCGAAGAAAGGTTTTTAAACGTATTCTCAAACTTTGAGCACCACTCATGCACACATACACTTTCACAGTGAAATATCTGGAAATTAAAATATAATAAAAGCGAAAAAAGAAATATTTGTGATTTCGATAAAATGAATGTGAAAAATCCACATTTGTTCAGTCAAATTTATAACATAATGTCACAGCTGGCTGCTGTTCGCCAAAAAGTCCTGCTTCGCCAGAGTATTAGAAGATAGTACTAACTTTTTTTATCCCTTAACAGTTTTGCGATTTCATCTGTAGAACCATAGACTTGTGAGGCGTCAACAAATGACGTAATACTATTCAGCTGTTCTCGTCTGGTATAACGACCATTTCGTATCTGACATTCACTTGCTGATCTTCTAAAAGGAAGCGCTCTCAATCGACCGAATCTTTGAATGGTGTAACATGGCACTGCAAAGTCAGCGGGTGTTGTTTTGTCCCTGTAAAATTTTAGGTAAAGTCTTGGATTCAGGTTTTGTTTCATTGTTAGCCTCATTTTTTATCTATCCCAATAACTGGCCACAGAGAAATTGTTGTGTAGAGTCTCCAATAAGCAAAATTGTATGATAGCAATACTGGGGCCGGTTGTATTAAGCCCGCTTAGTTTAAACGGTGGATACGTTAAAATTAAATAACACTCTCACATCTCTCTGGAATGAGTCAATTTGAATATTACGCACTGAAGCAGAACGTTTGTATTAAGGTAAAAAACGTTTAGTTTGCTTGTTGAATAAAACGACGGAATTGCTTTCTAGATTGAACTTTTCCACCGTTTAAGCTAAACGGGCTTCATAGACCAGTCCCTAAACATAAGCCAGCTATAAAAGGGAACGGCAACAAGAACAACAAGTAGCAAAAGTGATAAAAAAACAAAAGGAGTTATAACTGCAACAGCAATACATAAAAACGACAATAACATTGAAAAAAAATAGAATAGAACAATACAAATAAATAAAATCAACAAGAGGTGCAAAAAATGGCAAATACCAAAGCAATTGAACCGCAACAAAACGTAGAAAGCAGAAACAATAACGAACTGTTACTCTGACATTTGTTACAAAAGAGACGCAATGAAAACAACAATTATAGCAACAAATGTGAGATTTGTTCAAGAAAGCACGGCAACTAAGACAGAAACTACCGCAACAAAGGTGTGCGTGACAACAATAGAAAGCCAAGAAGAACAAGAATATCAAACCAATATCCTCGTTTTCGGTTCTATTTTATAGACCTTGTTGTGGGACACATCACAAAACGGCTTTACAGATAACGTTCGGGGACCAACGTACCTGTTTATGTGCTCACATCTGTTAGAATCCTCGCTCTCCAGTGAAATGCCAACGTCATGATCCAGGAACTGCCCAAATTGCATAAGTAAGTGAGAATTAGTTAATCTTCTTCTCGACGGCCGGCGTTGTCGACGGATAAAACCTTCAGTCGCCCTAAACGTCGCAGGGATATTTGGGACGAAAATTTGACCTGGGAACCCGATGGGATCGTTGAGATTGTCAAAGTCAAAATATCTTGCAGGAACCAAACGGTTTAGGGCACGGGGGGCGGAACCAAAGAGAGGATTTATAATGTTGTTACAGGTGCCATCAATTGTCCGATAATCCCTCTCCGATGAACAAGTTACATCATTGCGCGGTTTGCATTTAGATTTTCTTGCCAAGTGCTGTAACGCTTTGCTTGAAAACAGGGTATTTAGAGACCAGCGGAGAGCAACACCATTTAGATCTGCAAGAAGACGACGATTTACTTAAATTAGGTTATACGCTGTTTTTTGCCGTTGGTAAGCTTTGTCGAGTTTTTTAGTTTTTACGAGTTCTCTATTCCCTCACTTACACGGCGGTCGCTGGAAGCAAAAATCGCTATCGAAAGAAATCAGTGTAGATAAGAGGAATGTAAATGAATATACAGCCCTGCCTCGAGTTGAGTGTCTAGGAGGGTTACCCCCCCAAAACACCCCGGGCTCCCTTCTCTATATGCCAGGCTTAGTAGTTCTGTTCTACCGTGATATTTTCAACGACTTCGAAGTCAAAACATAGCAAATTTCGAATTTAAATTAATGGAAATGATTATTTCAGTAAATTTCAGCTAACTTACCTACTAAGACCGCGCGAAGAAGGGCTGGAACTATACCATGCAGACGTATAAAACATATTGTGTTAAAAATAAACTTACTGCGAACGACCCTCTTCAATACTCCGTTTATCCCGGACTCTATTCCTCTGTCAACCCGTATGGCTGCCATCATTTCACTGAACATCATAGGTTCCATTTTTCGGGACTCGTGTCTAAACGCTCTGTGCAAATTTGACGGAGTATGCTTGAGATTTTTTGGCATTTTACTTGGATGAACACGTGAAGGTTTAAACTTCGACAAATCCGAATCACCAAAGCCCCTTGGAAGAATAATCAGTTTTATAACTCTGGTTCCAAGACGGCGTCTTCGGCGAAACACACATTTTCGGTTGATAAACACACGGAAGAACAGTATTCTGATTCCATTCTTGCTCTTTGGTATGTTTCGAAGTGATCCTCTAAACCACAATGCACCGCTACGATGACCAATTCTGACACGCTGACCACATCTTTCCACATGGAACGTGGTACGACATCGTCGATGAACTCGTATCCGTCCAATAATCCGTCGAGGTCTAACGTTCTCTGTGAGAATAATTGTGTGGAATCCTCGACGGAATGGTCTTCTTCGCCAGAGTCTTCTATTTATCAATCTGAGTCTCCTGAGCCGCCTGAGTCGTCTGAGCCGGCTGCTTATTCTAAGCCGCCGGAGAAGCCGGAGCCGCCTCAGTCGTCGGAGTCGTCCGAGTCGTCCGAGTCTCCTAAGGGGCCTGAGTCTCCTGATGTTGACTTTCTTGCCCTTTCTGAGTCTCCTGAGTCGCCTGAGTCGCCTGAGTTGCCTGAGTCGTTGGAGTCTCCTAAGGGGCCTGAGTCTCTTGAGGTTGACTTTCTTGCCCATTCCGAGTCGCCTGGGTCTCCTGAGCCGCCCGAGTCGCCTGAGTCGTCGGAGTCTCCAAAGGTGGATGAGTCTCTGGATGTTGACTTTCCTGCCATTTCTGAGTCTTTTGACCAGCCTGAGTTTCCAGAACAGCATGCGTATATGGCGCCGCGTGCGTCTCACTAACCAGAAGATTCTCCTGACCTGCCTATGTATGTTGATCCGCTTGAGTGTAGTCAGCTGTCCACGTTTCTTGAGCCGCCTTAATTTCTTACGCAGCCTGCGTCGATGTGCCAACCTGCGTGCCAAGATCAGATTGGAAATCCTACGGCGCCTGTTTAACGTGATCCAGAGTCCCTTGAACGCCTTGTGCCGACTGGGTGCGCTGAGTCGTTTGAGTCTCCACAACTGCTTGAGAAACTTGCGCCTCCTGTGCCATGAGATCGCTATGAGTTTCCTCAGTCGCCTGATTCGGAGTTTGCCGAGTCTTGGAAGTTTCCTGAGTATTTGGAGTTTCCTGAGTCTTTGGAGTTTTCTGACTCGTTGGAGTTTCCTGAGTCTGTGGAGTTTCCTGAGTCTTTGGAGTTTCCTGAGCCTGTGGAGTTCCCTGAGTCTTTGGAGTTTCCTGAGTCGTTGGAGTTTCCTGAGTCTTTGGAGTTTCCTGAGTCTTTGGAGTTTCCTGAGTCTTTGGAGTTTCCTGAGTCTTTGGAGTTTCCTGAGTCGTTGGAGTTTCCTGAGTCTTTGGAGTTTCCTGAGTCGTTGGAGTTTCCTGAGTCTTTGGAGTTTCCTGAGTCTGTGGAGATGCTTTCTTCGGTGATGATGCCTTTTTCTTCGGTGATGATGTCTTTTTCTTCGGCGCCGAAACAACTTTCTCTTAAAATGGTGTAACACTTTTCTTACCAAGCCAAACAGCTTTTTTGTCCGGACCTTCTCGGGTTTCACTGTAAAGCGAAAGAGAGAGAGAGAGAGAGAGGGCATGAATATAAACTTGATTGATGCAAAAGCGTATTAGGAACTGTAGTCTTTCATGTCTAAATATTCCTGATTTTCAAAAAGGCGATATCGGTGAAAGCTATTGACGGTGATCATCGCTAGTCTATCGGAAGAAATGATCTATTTCTATTAATGATCATAAACAATGGCTGGAGACTGCAGATTAATTGCGTTACATGAGTTAAACAAAGTGAATAATTATTAATCTACAGGGTCTTCCCTATGGGAGGTTGGTTCTCTTCGATCACACCTTTTTTAACGACCCTGCCTTCGACTTGGCTTCGGCTGTTTGGGAAGCAGTGATTGCTTCCAGTTTGTCTAAAATTGTGAGTCGTTTCAAGTTGGACCGCTACGTACCAATAGTTTCGTCTTCTTCTTCAGATTCCGGAGTCAAATGAAAAATGCTTTCCAATCACATTTGTAATTTTTTTTAGATCACCTCGGATGGAAATTGATTTAATAAGCTAGGACACTTACCGGTAGATTCGTCTTTGTCGCTTTCTGAGCTCGGAGAATCTTCTGATTCCTCTTTAGAATTCCCATCTAAAATTTAAAGTGATACAACAAGAATTAGTGTCACATTCCGGACTATATATTTATAGTTACTTAACATACAATCTTCGCGCATTTTTCTAAATCTACTCACGCGATTGGTCAAACTTAATCACGTGGTTTCTTGTTGCCTAGCATTATCTTCTATAATTCGAAGTTATACCACTTGCGTTAGCCTAACATTCTTAGAATTATTTATAGTTAGTTTGTAACTTTTAGTTTTAGTTCTATTTACTTCAACCAGGCTGGTCATGCACTTACCAGTAGGTTCTTCGTCTTCTTCGGTTTCTGAGCTCGGAGAATCTTCTGATTCCTCTTCTGAATCGTCTTCTACAATTAAATTTACACCGCTTGTCTAACATTCTTATATATATTTATAGTTATTTTGTAGCTTTTAGAATTTGTTCAAATTAATTCAACCAGGCTGGTCGCTTACCAGTAGGTTGTTCGTCTTCTTCGGTTTCTGACTCCGGAGAATCTTCTGATTCCTCTTCTGAGTCGTCTTCTATAATTTAAATTTATACCGCTTGTCTAACATTCTTAGATATATTTATAGTTACTTTGTAACATTTAGAATTTGTTCAAGTTAATTAAACCAGGGTGGTCACTTACCAGTAGGTTCTTCGTCTTCTTCGATTTCGGAGCTCGGAGAATCTTCCGAATCCTCTTCTGAATCGTCTTCTAAAATTAAATTTATAACGCTTGTCTAAAATTCTTAGATATATTTACAGTTACTTTGTAGCTTTTAGAATTTGTTCTAGTTAATTATCCAGGCTGGCCACTTACCAGTAGGTTCTTCGTCTTCTTCGGTTTCTGAGCTAGGAGAATCTTCTGATTCTTCTTCTGAATCGTCTTCTATAATTTGAATTTACACCACTTGCGTTAGGCCAATATTCTTAGATATATTTATAGTTACCTTGTTACATTTAGAATTTGTTCAAGTTAATTCAACCAGGCTGGTCACTTACCAGTAGGTTCTTCGTCTTCTTCGGTTTCTGAGCTCGGAGAATCTTCTGAATCCTCTTCTGTGTCGTCTTCTATAATTTGAATTTATACCGCTTGTCTAAAATTCTTAGATATATTTATAGTTACTTTGTAACTTTTAGAATTTTTTCTAGTTTATTATCCAGGCTGGTCACTTACCAGTAGGTTCTTCCGCTTCTTCGGTTTCTGAGCCCGGAGAATCTTCTGATTCCTGTTCTGAATCGTCTTCTATGATTTGAAGTTATACCACTTGCGTTAGTCTAATATTCTTAGATATATTTATATTTACTTTAAAACTTATGTATTATTAGTTCAAGTTAATTCAACCAGACTGGTCACTTACCAGTAGGTTCTTCGTCTTCTTCGGTTTCTGAGTTCGAAGAATCTTCTGATTCCTCTTCTGAGTCGTCTTCTATAATTTGAATTTATACCACTTGCGTTAGACGAACATTCTTAGATATATTTATAGTTACTTTGTGACTTAAGTTTGAGTTCTAGTTAATTCAACCAGGCTGGTCACCTACCAGTAGGTTCTTCGTCTTCTTCGGTTTCTGAGCTCGGAGAATCTTCTGAATCCTCTTCTGAGTCGTCTTCTATAATTTAAATTTATATCGCTTGTCTAACATTCTTAGATATATTTATACTTACTTTGTAACTTTTAGAATTTGTTCTAGTTAATTCAACAAGGCTGGTCACTTACCAGTAGGTTCTTCGTCTTCTTCGTCTTCTTCGGTTTCTGAGTTCGGAGAATCTTCTGATTCCTCTTCTGAATCGTCTTCTATAATTTGAGGTTATACCACTTGCGTTAGTCTAATAATCTTAGATATACTTACGTTAGCCTAAATTCTTCGCTATATTTAGAGTTGCATTGAGACTTAAGTTTGAGTTGAAGTTGATTTAACAGGCTGGCCACTTACGAGTAGTTTCCTCTTCTGTTTCCGGGTTCGGGGAATCTTCTGATTCCTCTTCAGAATCTCCTTCTATCATTTAAAGTGACATCACTTGCGTTAGCCTAATACTTCGTTACATTTACAGTTGCATTGAGACTTAAGTTTGAGTTTAAGTTGATGCAACGGGCTGGTCACTTACCAGCAGCTTCATCCTCTTCCTTTTCAGATTCATTTTTTGAATCGCCCTCTAATATTTAAAGTGGATACAATTTTCACGAGGTATTCATTAGATCTCTGTAAGTGTTCAAGTTGGTTTAACCTAGCCGGACACTTACCACCAGCGTCTTTATCATCCTGTGCCAACGAGTTTGAGGAATCGTCTTTCTTTGAGTCGTCTTCTAATATTTAAAGCAACACAAGTAACAAGTTCGTTTGTCTCTGGGTTTGTTTTATAAGAATAAGAATACCTTAAACATGACCGTCGTCCACTTACCAGTAGGATCGTTCTCTTTATGTTCGCTTTCCCCGTCTGAAGAGTCCTCTTTCGAAACATCTTCTAATTTAACGTGAAAGAACTTGTGTTAATCTAATATACCTTGTTACGTTTAATGTAAAAAAAGACAGATTCGCAAAATTTTATGTTGATACCATTATTTTCGTTCTCCTCTGCATCTGAGTCTAACGAACGTTTAAAATCCTTTTTAAAATTTCCTTAAAAAATTTAAGATAAGTTAGATAAGTTAGGTTGAATAGGCTGCCAGTCCACTTTCAAAGGGATTTGTTTTATTGCATAGAGTTTGAAAAATTTGGCAATTTTCCTAGAGCAATTTTCCTCGAGATTTTTAGAGATTAAAAGTCAAGTAAAAATAGGCAGTTTAACCTCAAATAACCGCGGACTTACCCGTAGGTTTGTTCAGGGTGAACGAAGCCATCTTTTTTAGGTAATTTCTTCGCTGTTCTTTCGCTTCCATCCTTGAAAAATGAAGAATGGCTAAATCAATAAACGTATTCGTACCAAAACAAATTAATTTAGTTCTTACCATTGAATTCCCAACGCCAAAACGGCGAAGATGACCACAAGGGTCATAGCTCGCTTCGACATTTTGTAGAAGCGATTTGTTCCTTCAAGGTTCCTTGATGAACTGAAGTTCTAAAGAACTTTTCACTTTGCTTTATACGTGGCTACCTGTAATTTTACTTGTGACCAAAAAGCAAAACCTGTAATGAAAAATGAACACAATGTTGAAAAAATTAATTCCTTCTTAATTGGACTTTACTAGGATAAGAAACTGGAACCAATATTCGTAAATATTAGATCAGGCACGGGAAGACAAATGGTACAATATCTTAAATTGTTAGTATTGAAGTTAGAGTTTTACACCCAGTTGACAAGAGCGTCTAGAAATGAAAAATGAACACAATGTTGAAAAAATTAATTCCTTCTTAATTGAACTTTACTGGGGTAAGAAATCAAAACCAATTTTTGTAAATATTCAGGCACAGGAATTTGTGGTGCACAAATGATACAATATCTTAAATTGTTATTCTTGAAAGCAGAGTCTTACACAGTTGACAAGAGCGTTAAAAAAATTGAAATATTGGATGAAATGTTTCTGTTCGCGATGCATATGTATAAGTACGGACAGATTTCAATATATTTAGCAAGTGAAGCGTTCAAATTCGTTAGTGAAGGGTTAAAACTTCAACACCTTACTTGATGATGTTTTCACTTCAATGTTCGTGTGGGTACGTTCTGAGAAATAATCAGTTCGTTCACCACAAAGTTTGGGGTTGGTTACATTGAACTTTTACGAAAACTATTTAAACCTCAAAGGTTAATGTCGGTGAATATCAAGGTGCATAAGAAAAATAAGTAAACAAGTAGCAAATATTCTTGAAAAACCTCGTCCTGGATTAAAACGATTAAAGTCTAAAATTTGTGATTTTATATGTATTCGTAACTCTCCTAGAGTTACGAATTAACTCTCCTAGAGTTATGAATACATATAAAATCACTAGTTTTAGAACTCTCCTAGAGTTATGAATACATATAAAATCACTAGTTTTAAAACTCTCCTAGAGTTATGAATACATGTAAAATCACTAGTTTTAAAACTCTCCTAGAGTTATGAATACATATAAAATCACTAGTTTTAGAACTCTCCTAGAGTTACGAATACATATAAAATCACTAGTTTTAGAACACTCCTAGAGTTATGAATACATATAAAATCACAAGTTTTAGAACTCTCCTAGAGTTACGAATACATATATAATCGCAAATTTTAAACAGGAAATTGGAATCCTTAAATCAAAATATTTTCAAAGATTTTCAATTATATGCAAACACTGAAAGGAACTCGTGCATAAAAGAACGCATTTCGTGATTTCTTAAGAATGCAATTTGCAAATATACGATTTTCTCTATACATTTCGAAGAAGAATTAGAATAGATAAAATGATTTTTTTTGAAAATACAAAATAGCATCATTATGTCCCAAATTACTTGGTGTGTCTTTCCCAACTTAATTGATAAGGATACCAGGAGTTTGCTTGTTTGTCAAAATGATAACAATTTATTTTTGTTTGCCGGCCACACGAAAGTTTTGACGGGTGCTTGTAATCTTCTATCGCTGATGGAAACTAACACACAAAATCACATATCTGTTATCAATAATTGAAGCAAATGTAGGACATATGCTCTTTTCAAGTGAATTCTATTTACTGTTGTAGAAATATTTAGAGAGATTCGTTCGGTTTGCAGTTGTTCAAAAATATTGAGGAATTCGGGATGTATAAAGAATAGAACACAATCGTGTATATAAGTTTAAAAAATCCAGGTTAGGAAGTTGGGATATGATATCATGAATTTTAACAGGAATTAGAAATTTTCAAATTTAAGACATTTGCAATCGTTTTTAAGGATTTTGAAATTAATGATTCAAAATTTACCCAGGCATGAAAGTATAACAATTTTCCGCAGTGAAATTTACTGTGAAAGAAAAATCACTAAGCAATCACCATTTGAATAAATTATTGAACTCTCCTCAAACAGGTTTTTCATCAAGAGCTATTAAAATAAAGTTACAAAACTTATATTGAATAAAATGGACGACTTGCGCTTTAGACTAACTTTTGATCGAAGTAATTAGAAGGAAATAAATCCCGACAGCCAGAAAGACCTTACTTAAAATAGTGCAAATGCAAAGTTTGGCTGCGAAATTTTGGGAAATACGGAAAATATAGCCATGCGAAGTTGGCAAATTTTGTATGCTTTTGTATTACGTGCGGAAATGTGTAACTAATTTAGTTACAAACTTCCGGCCGTGATACAAAAGTATACAAAATTCGACAACTTCGCACGGCTATATTTTCCGTAATTCCAACAATTCGCAGCCAAAATTGATTAGTTTTACTAGTCTTAGTAAGCTCTTTCAGAAAATATTCTTTTTATCGCCGAGATAAGAAATTAGTCTAAAGCGCAAGTCGTCCATTACAGTATTATACGAAATAGTATACTTATTTTACTGTTGCACTGTTTTCGATATCCTACTAAAGATGTACCTAAGTTAGAAAGTAAATATAAATATATCACGCCCCGTTTACACTACACTCAATTTATTGGAACGATACGGCTAAAATTGGTTCCCGGACCCAATTTTATTACTTTTCAGGCTACCAAAACAAAGGCCGAGCACCGGTCCTTAAACGGGGTTTTAGTTCCTACGATATGACCAGTATTTTGTTTTCGCTTGTTTACAATTTGTTTATTTCTTAAAATCATGAAAAATTCTTTCTATATATATTTATTTAAAGAACTTAGCATCAAATGTGGTATACCAACTACCTAAATAGACAAAACACTTCTCGACGTTTCGACCTGCGGGCCTTCGTCAGGAGAGTTAGAAATAACAAAACAGCATCATTATGTCCCAAATTACTTGGTGTGTCTTTCCCAACTTAATTGATAAGATACCAGGAGTTTGCTTGTTTGTCAAAATGATAACAATTTATTTTTGTTTGCCGGCCACACGAAAGTTTTGACGGGTGCTTGTAATCTTCTATCGCTGATGGAAACTAACATACAAAATCACATATCTGTTATTAATAATTGAAGCAAATGTAGGCCATATGCTCTTTTCAAGTGAATTCCTATTTACTGTTGTAGAAATATTTAGAGAGATTCGTTCGGTTTGCAGTTGTTCAAAAATGTTGAGGAATTCGGGACGTATAAAGAATAGAACACAATCGTGTAGATAAGTTGAAAAAATCCAGGTTAGGAAGTTGGGATATGATATCATGAATTTTAACAGGAATTAGAAATTTTCAAATTTAAGACATTAGCAACCGTTTTTAAGGATTTTCAAATTAATGATTCAAAATTTACCCAGGCATAAAAGTATAACAATTTTCCAAAATTAAACTGTGAAAGAAAAATCACTAAACAATCACCATTTAAATAAGTTATTGAAGTCTCCTCAAAGAGGTTTTTCATCAAGAGCTATTAAAATAAAGTTACAAAACATATATGTAGTGAATAAAATTACAGTACTATACGAAATAGTATACTTATACTGTTGCACTGTTTTCGATATCCTACTAAAGATGTACCTAAGTTAGAAAGTACATATAAGTATATCAGGCCCCGTTTAAACTACACTCAATTTATTGGCACGATACAGCTAAAATTGGTACCCGGACCCAATTTTATTACTTTTCAGGCAAGCAAAACAAAGGCCGAGCACAGGTCCTTAAACAGGGTCTTTCTATATATTTTTTTAAAGTACTACGATAAGCCGATTATTTTCTTTTCAATGGTACGCTGTTTCACTGTGGTGGTTTCGAGAAATTCTGTTATCTTATATTTTAAGATTTTGTATCCTCGGTTACGGAATATCGTCACTAAACGCGAGATCATCCATTCCACGAGTTCAAGCGAGCTTTAATCATACCAGCGATTGTCACGAGACACAACACAATAAAAATGCGTTTAAACATTTCTAATTTCTTAAATATAATAAGTTACTACAAGTAAATGTACAACAAAATTCATTGAACAGATGCAAAATAAAATCCTCGATATTCCGAAATCTTTCGAATTTCAATTATGGCAAAAATTTACAAATGAAATTTGACTATTGAACGAAAATCAAATTAGTATTTACAATATAAAACTTTCAAGAAAATCGTGAAAAAATAAAACTTTTTCAGAACTGACACGACAAAATTATCATGCACGCAAGTATTTTAAACGTTAAATACTCGAAAAGTATATTATAATCCCCGAGCCGGTGCGG
The DNA here is from genome assembly GCF_004324835.1 of Dendronephthya gigantea. Classification (NCBI taxonomy): domain Eukaryota; kingdom Metazoa; phylum Cnidaria; class Anthozoa; order Malacalcyonacea; family Nephtheidae; genus Dendronephthya; species Dendronephthya gigantea. The sequence goes on along the minus strand of NW_021163063.1, from coordinate 80,241 downwards.
AGCACCGTGCGAGGGTACTAATTCCGCTGGGAGATTTATTACACCCGGGTATTCTGACAGAACATAGCGGAATCCAAAGTTGCTCAAATTCTATGTCGTGGACCGTGGACGTTCAATGGTCATGGTACTTGTGCGCATGCGTGAAATGCGAACGAGTGTAGACTGGTAATCAACGAACGTTCTGATTGGCTAAGACAGAAAGTTTGTAATTCAATGAGAACGTTAGCAATTTAACTGTCATTTCGTAAACATTTTTGTAAAAGCGTTTCATAAACTTTGTGCAAAGAAAGTAAAACGAGAAGAAACAAGATATATGAAGCATGACAGATAGCAAAGATGAACGTGGATACAGTCAAAACAAAGCCGTGTAAGAGGAATAATTCATAATCTGCAAGCTTATAAATGTTTTCAAAGACAAAGGGTACGTGTTTATTTTGTTTATCTCGTACTTGTTTCGCGGTAAGAATGAGCCGTATTTGTATACTTTTCAGCTTTGTATGCCGTTCATTTGTTAAATTTTCAGTTTTTCTGCAAACGCATAAACCTGTGAAGGGCTATTACACCTTTGCTTTAACTTCAAAACTTGTTTTTAAAAGTGTAATTTGAATTTTGGTATCAAAAATACACACTATATTTATAAAGTATACTGAAACTTTTAGCCGCCGGCGTTGACTGCAATTACAGAATAAAATAACATTTGAAGTTTTTTCTTTGTCTTTGAAGATTTTGTACTGTTTTAATCGTTTGAAACTTCGATTTTAAACCGTTACTTAATTGCTGGCATGGTATAATGCAGCAAAATTGAACGGGCAATGTTTACACTAGCTTTGTAATTATTTTTGTATTGAATGATGGAAACTTTAAGACTGATTTGAGTTTTGTGTCATTTCATAATATAAGTTTAGATCGGGTTAACTCAGGAAATTGTGTACTTGGTTTGAAATAGCGAGGGGTTGCTGCATGCATGTATTTCTAGTACATTTACATAATTATTATCACAATTCACGAATGCCGACCGATTATAGGTATGGCCGAGCAATTCGCACGGGGTGACATATTACTGTATCAATGCTTGTATATACATAGGCGGCCCAGAACTGATCTCACTGACCTCGCGCTACGCTCATGTTGTCTGAACAGTCTTATATTATGATATATTATATTATGTCATAATATAAGACTGTTCAGACAACATGAGCGTAGCGCGAGGTCAGTGAGATCAGTTCTGGGCCGCCTATGGTATATATCAGAGTGCAGTATTCTAGTTCCGACGAAAGCCTTCAAAAAAGTAGTTGTAGTATAGTATTGATTTGTATTGTTCGTAATGTCAGTCGTCAGTTGACACATTCAGGCAGTATAAGTATCATTTATAAACATTTGTACGTCTAAGCCTGCCCAAACATTGTTTGATAAATCTTGTTTTCATATAGGAATTTAAAGTAAACAACCCACCAAGAAATATGTAAACATTGCACAGTAGTAATGTGTTCTGTGCATGATTATATATTTTGCATCCTTCTTATTGTTTGTAGAATGTGGCTTCTATTGTCGAATACTCAAGCGTCAGCGACGGAGTTCAAAAAATTCGCCTCCGTTTAGTTTTTTTTTTTTTTTTTTTTTTAAATACGTTTTTTATTATTTTTCGTCATCGCAAACGTGTTTTGGCGCGAAATAAACGAGTATTTGAGAAGTGTATGTTACCGTATTTATCTACGTCACAGTTTTGTCTCCCAAGAGTTGTGGTGCACAGCTTTGGCTAATTTTCCGATGCGCGATTTGATTTCGCTCGCATGATACGGCAATTCCTCCAGGAGGAACAAATAAACCGTTCTTTTGATGCTGTTCGATTAAGTTTAGATTGAATTGGGGTAATAATATATTTAATACATGCAGATTCTGGTCCTATTTTAATAATATTGCTGCTATTTCCCCGTTTAACAACATGTGGTCGTGTATGGGCGCGTTTTGACACGTCGTAGTTCGCGAATTCCAAAGGCAAAGTGTAAGACAAAGCGAATGTATCATGCGGTTTATTTACATTTTTGAACAATTGAACTTCTATACTTTTTAAAGTACGATGTGCTTCTGAATTTTGCGATCGAACAACATTTAGGTTTACAAGAAATCTAAATGAGTATGAATTTTATTGTTTACGTTCAGAAGCTTTATACTGAAAACTGTCACGCGTGCGGCACGCGTCTTGTTATATTTCGTCACTCCTCGCAGCAGTGCCCATATTGCGAGATTTCGATACAAGTGCGCAACGCGACGTACACGCGACGAAACCTAGACTCGCGCTCCCCTTGAGCACGAGTAAGTAGCGGTTCACACAATAAACTAAATAGATACAGCTAGTATGCTGCAGCAAAAAGAAAGATAAACGGAATTTATGTTCAAAGCGTGTGTGCAAACTGTATCATCGTCGATAGAATCGGTTTTATTTTGACATTCAATACAATGTGATCAATGCGCTACTTGCGAAATTGGATCTGCCAAATGGCGCCTCTCGTTTGCTTATTACTCACATAAAATGATATCAATTTAGCATTATGGTTTATCGAGGTTGACGAGGCATAATTTTTAACGTAAGCATGATACTTTTTCGCCAAAGCGAAGTCCTGCCCGAATTTGATTCAATATTTTTTACCAACGAAGATGGTTATCTTGACTCCCATGTTAGGGCTGAACATTCAGCGAGTTTCTTTTATAAATCGATATTGTTTAAATTTATATAGTGCATCCTGATATTATATTTTAACACATTTTATATAATGGCACATAATTATAATTTATTTTAAACTCAAACAAATTATTTTTAGCTAAAGACTATAGCTGCTACCATTATTACCGCTATTTTTATTATTCTTCAGTCTCGGAGTCCAACGAATCTTCTCATTGCTCGTTAGAATCTTCTTCTGACATTAAAGTGATACAACATGCATTAGTCTGTTTGTTATTCCTTCATTTATACATAGATTTATAGTTTAATTTAATACAACCCGGCCGACGACTTACCAGTAGGTTCGTCTTCTTCTGCATCCGAGTCTGAAGAATCTTCCGATTTTTCATCAGAATCGTCTACTAGTAATAAAGTTATACAACACGTGTTAGTCGATAAGTCTTTCTTATGATTATTAAAGGGTTACTTGGAGATCTCCATGTTTTCCCTGGCCGGCGACTTACCAGTGGGTTCGTCTCCTTCTGCATCCGAGTCTGAAGAATCTTCCGATTTTTCATCAGAATCGTCTACTAGTAATAAAGTTATACAACACGTGTTAGTCGATAAGTCTTTCTTATGATTATAAAAAGAGTTACTTGGAGATCTCCATGTTTTCCCTGGCCGGCGACTTACCAGTAGGTTCGTCTTCTTCTGCATCCAACTCTGACGAATCTTCCGATTTTTCATCAGAATCGTCTACTAGTAATAAAGTTATACAACACGTGTTAGTCGATAAGTCTTTCCTATGCTTGCAGCGAGAGTTACTTGGAAATCTCCATGTTTTGCCTGGACTGCAACTTACGAGTAGGTTCATCTTCTTCTGCATCTGAGTCCAAAGAATTCGACTCCTCCTCGGTATCATCATCTTATAACATTAAAAGTGGGGAAACATTCGTAAGTCTTTAATTTCAGGCTATTTTGAAAGTTACATATATAGAATATCGGCAGGAATTCAAAACAATTTAAAACGCCAGGCGACTCACCTGGAGTATCATCGTCTTCTGTTTCTGAGCTCGGGGAATCTTCTAATTCCTCTTCAGAATCCTCTTCTATCATTTAAAGCATCAACATGCGTAAGTATCAGATTCCTTACTTCACTTATACTTACATGAGAACTTAGATATGATGTGACGTTGTTTCAACCAGACATGCCACTTACCAGGAGTTTCGTCTTCTTCTGTCTCAAAGTTCGTACAATCGTCTGATTCTTCTAGTATTAGGAGCGATTCAACATGCATTATTATACGGCGAGTTTCAAACTTCATCTATTCCGGAATTAAAACTAAGTTGGTTAAAACTACGACACGTGAAAGGCAAAAAATCCGAATGTCTACGGCTAAATCTTGTCTGTCGGGTTTGAACCAGTTTAATCGCAGGATAACGCATTAACCACCAGGGGCCGGTTGTATCAAGCCCGTTTAGCTTAAGCGGCGGATAAGTTCAAAATAGAAAGCAAGTCTATCGTTTTATTCAACAAGCGAACAAAATGTTTTTGACCTTAATACAAAGCTACTGTTTATAACTACATATTCAGTGCATAATATTCTTGTTGACTCATTCAAGAGAGATGTAAGAGTGTTATTTAATTTTGACTTATCCGCCGTTTAAGCTAAACGGGCTTGATACAACCGGCCCCAGGGCTAATAAAAGCCGACGTCGTGACGCTACGTCACATCACGCGACATATGAGCCAAAGAATATCAGCCGAATTCTTTATTTTCTTACAAGTTGAAAGTTTGTCTGTTAGTTTTGGGGCGTATTTTTAACCAATGTTTCATTTGAGATTTACTATGTAATAAAACACTTATCGACTGATCTTCTCGGGAAAGATATTTTTCCCCACAGGATCAGTCAGAAAGTCTAAATTAATGTAGCTCCATTAAATAACATTCAGATCTCGCCACTTACCAGTAGGTTCGTCTTCTTCTGCGTCCGGTTCCAAAGAATCTGACTCCCCCTCAGTATCATCTTCTAACATTCAAAATGGTGAAACATGCGTGAGCCTTTCATATCTGGCTGTATCAAAAATTACATCAAAGTCTCCAAATCAGTTCAAGGTGATTCAACGAGTCTCTTACCAGGAAATTCGTCTTTTTCAGTTTCTGAGCTCGGAGAGTCTTCTGATTCCCCTTCAAAATCCGTTTCTATTATTTAAATTGATCCTGGCTGTATTAATGGCTATACATATAGAGACTTAGGTGTAACTTCAAATTAATTTATTTGAACCTTTACACATTGTTAAGCCCTGGTCAAACGAGAATGATAGTTGATGAGAGTTGCAACTCTCGCTTGCGTTTGACCGCGAACTCTCATACACTCTCGTGCACTCTCGTCAACTCTCATCGACTTTGAACTGGTTCAAATTTTGATGAGAGTTGATGAGAGTTTGGGCGCGTTTGATCGGTCATGAGAGTTGATGGGAGTTGCAAAACCGCCAGCGGTTTGCATTTTTTTTGCAAAAAAAAAAATCTTCAGAAAACAACGGGCAGAAACAAAATAATAGCAAAACAAAGTGGAGTAATGACGAAATTAATGCACGCGGTAATCAACTCTCGTTGTTAACTCTCATCAACTCTCATTCTCGTTTGACCGTCGCATCGAGAGTTTGGAAAACTCTCGTGCGAACTCTCGCTTCTCAACTCTCATCAACTATATCATTCTCGTTTGAGCAGGGCTTTACCTAGAGAGTGGTCTAAACAGCCATGCAGCCACTTACCACTAGGTCCTTCGTCCTCTTCTGTCTCTGAGTTCAACTTATTTTCCCTGTCGAGTAATGGCCTTCGTTTCCGGTTTCCCTTTTTTCTCCATTTTCGCTTTTTTTTCCCGATTGCCTTTCGTTTCCGGTTTCGTTTCTTTCTCCATTTTTGCTTTTTTTTCCCGATTGCCTTTCGTTTCCGGTTTCGCTTTTTTCTCAATTTTCGCTTTTTTTTCCCGATTGCCTTTCGTTTCCGGTTTCGCTTTTTTCTTCCTTTTCGCTTTTTTTTCCCGATTGCCTTTCGTTTCCGGTTTCGCTTTTTTCTCAATTTTCGCTTTTTTTTCCCGATTGCCTTTCGTTTCCGGTTTCGCTTTTTTCTTCCTTTTCGCTTTTTTTTCCCGATTGCCTTTCGTTTCCGGTTTCGCTTTTTTCTCAATTTTCGCTTTTTTTTCCCGATTGCCTTTCGTTTCCGGTTTCCCTTTTTTCTCAATTTTCGCTTTTTTTTCCCGATTGCCTTTCGTTTGCGGTTTCGCTTTTTTCTCAATTTTCGCTTTTTTTTCGCCATCGCTTTCCCTTTCCGGTTTTGCTTTCTTCTCTTCCCCTTTTTACGTTTTCTCAGTTTTCTCCTTTTACCATGTTTACTCGGCCGTCTGCGTCTTTGCCAGAGGAAATTCCGGATCTTCTTCAGTTTCCCTGTAAAAGGAACGCGTGAATACGAATAAGGGCTGTTTTCTACTGTCACGTTTTTCATACGCACGAACACGAACGAAAAAGTCTAAAGCCTTGTATATATCACATTTTTTAGAAAGGTAGGCCAATAAATCGAAACAACTTAGTTTACCGCATATTACAGTATGCATTTGCTGCCCCATTTGTATACGTACGTACAAAAAACGCGACAGTGACAAACAGCATGAAAAAGGCTTTCGCCTATAGGGGAGCTGAGGCTTGGAATAACCTCTCCACTGAAATAAAATAACTAGCAATATCTCAAGCTTTAAAACTAAAATGAAACAAATATGTTAATGTTCACAATTGCCAAAATTTATATAATATATGTATATAGTGTATGCACTCGGCCTATTGGAAGATCACCCTTTTTCTTTCTCTTCTTTTAATTAATATTCTTGTAAATAATTATTTTGGTGAAATAGTACCGTTTTTAATAAAGTCAATAAAGTCAAAAGCAGCCTCACGCCTGATATACACGGTGAGTAAAAAACGGATATCGATCATATGCAAATGGCCGCATAGCATAATATATAATTTCACGGGAGTTGCCTGAAGTGAATCATTACTTATTTTGCGACGTAAATCTTGTTTCTTCAAGAGTTAAAGCATTTTAATCGTGCGAGAGATAACTAAAGTGCAGTCAACTACATTTTCTTTAGAGTTCCCGGCGAAAGCGAAAAAACATGCCGTATAGTCTAACTTGTCCTATTGTATTATTGTTATGAAAGATTGGCGAGAGTTAGTGCATGGTGACCTAACATTTCCGACCACTTACCAGTAGGTTCTTCTTCTTCCTCTTCTTCTTCTGTTACCGAGTTCAAAGGATCTTCTGTTTCTTCTGACATTAAATTGATACAACATCGCTTAGTGGCATATTCATTGCTTTAAAATTACATATCGACACATCTCTACATGCGTTGAGAGTAATAAACATAGCCGGCCACTTAAGGCTATTTTACACGGTGCAATTTCTCTTGAAACTTGCAATGCAATTCGTCTTTTGAGAGATGTAAATTTGGAAACTACCAAACTTTTGTCTTTATTACACTCCATGACGTTTCTCACACTTACATTTTGAAGACTCATTTACATCTCTTAAAAGAAGATTTGCATTGCAAGTTGCAAGAAAAATTACACTGTGTGACATGGCAAATTACCAGTAGGTTCGTCTTCTTCAGCGGCCAATTTTAAAGAATAACACAATCGTCAAAACACAGTGATACGAGGTTCAACAGGCAATGCCTTGCAAACATTCTTTATTATGCGCTGCTACAGGAGTGCCTATTTATCAAAATCTCGCTCCCACCCTTGCTCTCGGGCCGTTCCGGCGTCCCTGGTGATATAATAGGAAGAAGTGGTGGAGGCAGAATAAATTACTACAGCTTAAAATCGAAAATCGTAAACGCATTGGTAGATCTTTATTTCAAAGTATTCTATAGAAGCCCATGACCAGTTGCGTTGTTATTAAGGCATTTTGAATTAAAATTAAGCCTTTTAATTTTATTCTGCCTAACCCTAGATCCGCAGCTGATGGGAAGCTTACGATCTACGACGTGCTCGACGTCCCCAGTCAATTTTTAGCTAGAGATTAGCTACGGTGAGTTAGAAATATTCAGGACATAGAAATAATCATACAAACGTTTCAATTGTGCTGATATCCTCCGATGTCTAGGTGATATTGCAGTTTCATATACGCTATCAAAAGCTATCACGTTGCCGCTGCTTTCATATCATCCAGAAGTGGTGAAAATACCGCATTTAAAGGCGTCGTAAAAATGACAACGCTATTGTAGGACCACAAGTTATGCATACCTATTGTTTCGCGCGTAGAGTTTGTTTGTTTTGCAAGCGCGTCGTCGAGCTGGCGCGTCATAAATTGTAAACTCCCTATTCTTAAATCAAGTGTGGAACTTGGTAGCTTCTGACCATGCTTTATAAAAACCAAAATGGCCTTAAATATGATCGTCAACTAACCAGTAGGATCATTCACTTGATATTCGCTTTCCTCGTCTGGAGCGTCCTCTTTCGCAACATCTTCTGATTTAAGATGACAGAAGTTGCGTTAATCTACTATTCCTTGCTATGTTTTATGTAAAAAAGAAAAATCTGAAATATATTTTATGGTGATACCTTCATTTTCGTTTTCTTCTTCATCTGAATCTAACGAACGTTTATAGTCCATTTTTAAACCCCCTTCAAAAAGGAAAGAATAAGGTCGAATAAGCTACCAGATCACTTCAAAAGAGATTTTTATCCCAATTTTTCAAAAAAGAAAGCTAATAAAAATAGATTGTATGTGCTTAACCTAAAATAATCACGCAACTTACCCGTCGGTTTGTTCACGGTAGACGAGGCAGTCTGACGTAGGTCATATTTTGGGATTTCTTTCGCTTCCATCCTTGAAATGTAAAGAATACTTAAATCAATAAACGATTTTCGTGCCAGAACAAAGAAATTTATAGTTCTTACCATTGAATTCCCAGAGCAAAAACGGCAAAGATGACCACAAGGGTCATCGCTTGCTTCGACATTTTGTACTTGTTCTCTCAAGATTACTTCATGAACTGAAGACCTGAAGAAGTTTTCACTTTGCTTTATACGTAGCTACCTGTAGTCTTACTTGTGACCAAAAAACAAAGCCTGTAATGAAAAATGAAAACTATTTAGTCATTTCAGAAAAAAATAATTCCTCTTTTAAATTGCAGTTTAAAAAAATCAAAGCTTTAAACAGGAAATTAAAAACTTTAAATTAAAACATTTCCAAACTCTTTCCAATTGTTAAATTTTGTAAAAACTACTTCGTAATTTCTGAAAAGTGATCAGTAAATATAAAATTTGGGAAAGAACTCAAGACTAAAGAAAACCACGATTTGCAACACTCTTTAAAAATCCTTCTTTCTTAAAGGTAAAATTTTCCATTTCATCATATGGCAGTTCGAGCTAATGAAGTTTCTCTTTAGTTTTTGTTCATACCTAATAAACAGAATTGCGCTCACTCGTGAGATAATATCCATATCTTCTCGCAACCGTTTAATGTCCTATATGCATGTTCTAAGTCCTGGATTAATAAAGTAAATCAATTAGATGAGTAATTTGGAAAATTTTATTACTCTGGTTAAAATAAAGATTTCAAGGTTTTTTAGCAGATAGGGAGTTACGAAATAGACACAAAATATCATTTTAAACAGGAAATTAAAAAATTCAAATTAAAACATTTTCAAACTCTTCCAACCGTTTTGTAAAAAACCGACGTGAAATTCGAATTTGGGCAGGAACTCATGCATGAAATGAACGCATTTCGTGATTTCTAATAGTACTGATGAAAACCCCCATCTTAAAATTCAATTTATTAGGGGAATTTTCCATTAGGCACATGAAGACGAAAAGTACTTCATTATGTACTTCATTTTGTTAGCCCTAGGAGCTGTTTACATGAGCCCAGTTACCCGAGGTTCAACTAAGCGTGAGATAATTTTGAGGTATTGAAATGAGCAGATAACATGATTCTGGCAGTCGTATAATCACCGCAACAATAGCATGTGCTTGTTTGGTGACATAAAGACTTATTTCAATACCTCAAAGTCCTCTCACGCTTCGTTGAATCTCTCATGTAAACAGTTAAAGTAAAAGTATTACCTTATTGACTGACAAGTGCGTCTAGAAATCATTTTGAGGTAACATAATGTCAAAAGTATTTTGTTTGTGATGCACATGCGCCTTTTGACAGGTGCCAATCAAGCAAGCAAGAAAGCGCTGATTACATGCGTCGTATTATATATTATTCAGGCAAAATTCTCTCAAAAACCGTACACAACTGTGCATTTTGTTGTCTTGAAGGAAAATTTGCGAGATTTTCAAATTTTTCACGTTCAAATTGAAAAATAGTTAGCGTGAGATATGCAAATATAATTAGGAATAACACGAGAATTTACAATATAACATGGCTATTGTTGGTGAACACTAAAAAATAAAATGTTTTGTTATTTTCTTCGTCAATGGCCATTGATCGTTGACTAACTGTGAACGATCATTGAGTACCAAGCTTTATAGGCAGAATCGAAAATCATATAATGAAAATCTGGCGTTGCAATGTACACTTTCTAGCAATCTTTCTTTTTAGAAATTCAAATTAGAACCCTTTCAAACTCTTCTGTAAAAAAACACTTCGTAATTTATGCTAAAGAATTAGTAAAATTCTAATTTGGGAAGGAACTCATGCATGAAATGAATGAATTTCGTGATTTCTTAAGAATGCAATTTGCAGATATATGCATAGTAGTATTTCCTTCTCTTACATAATGCCGTAATATTATGTAATTATAATCATAATAGCGTTATATATACTTTAATACTATAACTATATATATTCGATGAACTTTATTACTATATTCGGTAAACTTAGACTTACATGCATGAGTAAGCAAATAGCTATCCACACCTTATTCCACAAACGCGTAACAAGATGTCGACCACAAACCACGATAGCATGCATGTGCTACAACGCACTGTATTAAGTAGTGGAAATGACTTGTACAGGGTGTCTCAAAAAAAATGCAGCTACTTAAATATGCATGAATATTAATATTGTTCGGGTTTGCACCGCAGTTCAGCTAAGATGACTTTTAGCATTTTAAATGAAGGATTAGGGGCCATTTTCAATTCCCAGAGGTGCTTATCTATTGCGCTTTAGAGCTGTATTAATGTCTTGCATTATTTTAGACACCCTGTAGTTTTAGTTTAACTAAGCGTATAAAGCCAGAGCACAAATTTTGCATGCGTGATTCACACGGCAATAGCCTGAATAACACGACAATATATATGAAAAGAAATACCGAGAGACACACAAATGCTGAGGAGAGACGAGAAGGCTAGATCTAAATAAAGCCATGCATGCACCTGACAATGTTAATTTAAGCTGAACAGTGGTAGCAGTAGTGTCAACACACCTCTACATGGATTTCCAACCAGGACGTTATTCGCTGTTCAAGTTACCAGTCAGGCTATCGAACTATCTTAGGGCCTACTCTGACCAGATAAATGAATATTAAGAAATAGGATAATGTTTAAATTACTATAGTTCACTAAAAGTTTAAAAATGCTCAACACTGTTCTCATTTTTTTTCCGTCGCACCGGCGAACGTAACACTTCCCTCGGAAAAAGTTCTTCCGAACAGGGTCATAGCTAGAAGTTTAATTGAGGAAGGGGTGTATGTTTATATACTCGTCTTATACGCGACTGATTTCTTTTGCACGATATTGTACGTTCCTATGATATGTAAAAATGAATTTGTTAAAAAGATTTTGTTTGTGATCCACATGTACGTTTTGACAGGTGCCAATCTAGCAAGCAAGAAAAGCGATGATTACATGCGTCTTATTACATAATATTCAGGCAAAAATCTCTCAAAAACCGTATTCAACTGTACATTTGGTTTTTTTTCAACATTTATTCAAGAGATTTGAGAGTTTTTCACGTTTAAATTGAAAAATACTAAGCTTGAAATATATGCAAATATAATTGGGATAACATGCAAATTTACAATATAACATGTGTGAATAACATAGGAACAAAGCACTTGTTTGATTACGATTTTAACAGAACTTTAAACTTGAATAATAAGTTATTGTTGTGATAGCTAAAGTACAGATAGCTACATTTAATAGTTACTTCGTTGAAATTGATTAATTATTTGGCTTCGAAATAAATTGAATTCTTAGTTTGGAAATGGTATTGCATGAATTCTGTGAAAGGCGTAGAAAGTCAGTACTTGTGATGGTTTTATATATATTATTCCGGTCAGGTTTTTCCCAATTGCTTAGTTTTATGCAAACACAGCCTTTAAGCAGAAAATCAAAAATTTCACATTAAAACACTCTCAAAGTCTTCTAACTCTTTCGTGAAAAAACTCTGTAATTTCTGCTAAAGAAATTAATAAAATTCGAATTTCGAAAGGAACTCGTGCATGAGATGAACGGATTTCGTGATTTCCCCAGAATGTAATTTGCAGATATAGCTATGCATGCAGAATGTGATTTTTAGATGTATGCTTTTAAAGTCGACTGCAAATATTCGCAGCATATCGAAAGAATAAGATTTGACGTTCAGACCTGAAGATTTTGTACTGTTTTGACGTTTTGAAGGTTGAATTTTTAACAATTACTAAGCTTAAAGAGTCCATAAATTGTAACTGGGGCATAGACTAATAAATTTCCAGATTGAAGCAGCTCAAAAACGGGTGATGTAAAACTTCAGTTTTATGGCTAGATGTTGACTATACATTTGATTCCGAAAAACAGCATTAAATCAGTTATCGACTCATTTAAGTCATGGCATAATATAAGCTTAGATTTCGCTAGCTGGATTAAATTGGCAAGAGATAATTGCATGCATGTATTTCTTGTATAGTATTTATTGAGATGGTTTTATATACTATTAACTTTTTCCTGGTTAAATAATATTTCAAAGCATTTTGTAGATTAGCACGTATAATTTATTTTAAAATCAAACAGATGATTTTTTTAGAACAAAATATAGACTATACCACTATTAATTTTATTGTCATTTATATTGATTCTTCTCTTTCGGAGTCCATTTTCTCACTCCTCGTTAGAATCGCCTTCTAGTATTAAAGCGATACAAAATGCGTTACTTTAGACCTGTTATTCCTTCTATATTTACATTTATACTTTTTGAACATGGAATCAATTGGTACGTATTCGACTCCTCCTCAGAATCCCCCTCTATCATTCAAAGTGAGCAACATGCGTTAGTCTCACATTGCTGTCTTTACTTCATGTTAAATAATTTCAAGTAGATCCAACCAAACAGGCCACTTACCAGGAGGTTCATCTTCTGCTGCCTCTGAGTTCGAAGAATCTCCTGGTTCCTCTTCAGAATTCCCTTGTAAGATTTCAAGAATCATTATGCGTTAGTCTCACATTGCCGATTTTACTTATAGTTCTACAAAGAAACTTGGATATGAGTTCAAATAGATCACGAGACAAGCCACTTACCAGGAGGTTCATCTTCTGCTGCTTCTGAGTTCGGAGAATCTTCTGGTTCCTCTTCAGAATTTCCTTGTAAGATTTCAAGAATCAATATGCGTTAGTCTCACACTGCTGATTTTACTTATAGTTCTACAAAGAAATTTGGAAATGAGTTCAAATACATCCAACGAGATAAGCCATGCACTTACCAGAAGGTTCATCTTCGGCTGTTTCTGAGCTCGGAGAATCTGCTAATTCCTCTTCAGAATCCGCTTCTGTCATTTTAAGTGATCAATATGCGTTAGTCTCACACTGCTGATTTTACTTATAGTTCTACAAAGAAATTTGGAAATGAGTTCAAATACATCCAACGAGATAAGCCATGCACTTACCAGGAGGTTCATCTTCGGCAGTTTCAGAGCTCGGAGAATCTGCTAATTCCTCTTCAGAATCCGCTTCTGTCATTTTAAGTGATCAACAGATAAGAGTTAAGGTTTATTCGGAAAGTTTTATGATAAACATACTTGCGGGGAGGTGAGTCAGGGATACACCGGGTGTAGCAGGATGAATTTGGGAAACTCTAACCCCCCGTGGCGCGTAAATCCTGCGCGGACTCACCTAACCTGCAAGTATGTTTAGCTTTTACCTCGTGCCAGTTCGGGAAAAAGTGTTAAGAAAGTTACGCATCGGGTTAGGCAGGTGGGTTCGGGTTTGGAATAAATCGTCTGTCTCTAAGTTCAGATAATTCTCTGATTCCTCTTTAGAACCCCATTGTACCTCTTACGTCATCAACATGCGTAAGTGCGACATTACTGAATTTACTTACAGTCGAAAAAACTGAGTTAGAAGTTCAAGCTCAGCAAGACAGGCCGCTTACCAGTAGGCTCGTCTTCTTCTTCACCTGAGTCCAATGATTCTTCTGATTCGTCCGTAGGATCATCTTCTAACAATAAGCATTATTATCAATAATTTTAATGAAGAAATACATGGTAGTTCAACACAACATAATGCAGGTTTACAGGCAGCCCGTGTAAGCAGGTAAATTTAACACAAATAATAAAATTTATATCACAAACCCAGAATCCACCGGGCAAAAAAGAGAGATTTTTTATGCTATAATGTTACTATGAGTCAAAAGCCATATAATAAATATAATTATAGTTGCATGGAGATAGCTGTTGGAGTTTAAATTCATTTTACCTGGCCAGCCACAGCCACTTACCAGTAAGTTCGTCGCCTTCTGTATCCGAGTCCAAAAAATCTGATCCTCCCTCGGTATCATCTTCTAACATTCAAAGTAGCAAAACATGCGTAAGCGTTTCAGTTCTGGCGACGCTAATAATTACGTAAAATTCAAGGTTATTCAACCTGTCGCTTACCAGGAAATTCGTCTTCTTCTGTTTCTGAGGTTGGAAAAGGTTCGTCTTCAAAATCCGTTTCTACTATTTAAATTGATACAACATGCGTTAGTTCCACATTCCTGGCTGTATTTATACCTACATAGAGACTTAGCTGTGAATTCATGGTAATACATTTTAACCTTTGCAAACAGTTACAAATTGATTTCGTATATAAGTCAAAACGGCCAGGTACTTACCACTAGGTTCTTTGTCTTCTTCATCGTCTGGGTTCATCATATCATTGCTGTCGAAGAATGCCCCTTTTCGATTTCTCTTCAGCCGGAATTTCCATCCAGTCCTGGTTAACCTTAACCCCACTATCAGCAAGAATTTTCTATGCCTTCTTTCTATTTTTACCAAGATCCTCCATCTTCTCGTATTCCGCACGTGACGTTTTATCCCGATTGACTTTATTTCCCCCTTGTATCGCTGTATTCTCTGTATATGCCATTTATTCCGTCCTTTCTTTACTCCAATTTTCCATCGTTTCCCTATTCGCATGATTCTCAAAACAATTCTCCACCGCCTTCTGTTTCGTCTAAAAAGTTTCCCTTGTCTCCCATCAAAAACTATTAACCAGCCTGCAATTCGGCGTTTCCTCAGTATTCCCTGTCTCCTCCGTCTCCTCCGTCTCCTCCGTCTCCTCCGTCTCCTCCGTCTCCTCCGTCTCCTCAATTTCCTCCGTCTCCTCAGTCGCCTACGTCTCTCCAGTTTGCTCAATCTCCTCGGTCTTCTCAGTCTCCTCGGTCTCCTCGGTCTCTTCAGTCTCCTCCCTCTCATCAGTCTCAACCGTCTCCTCAGTCTCATCAGTCGCCTACGTCTCTCCAGTTCCTTCCGTCTTCTCAGGCCCCACGTTTTCCTCAATCTCCGTCGCCTCTTCAGTCTCCTCGGTCTCCTCAGTCTCCTCCGCCTCCTCCGCCTCCTCCGTCTCCTTCGTCTTCTTCGTCTCCTTCGTCTTCTTCGTCTTCTTCGTCTCCTTCGTCTCCTTCGTCTCCTCCGTCTCCTTAGTCGCCTACGTCTCTCCAGTCTCTTCAGTCTTCTCAGTCTTGTCCGTCTCCTCAGTCCCTTCAATCTCCTCCGTGTCTTCGGCAATGGTCGATTTCTCCCCTCTTCCGGCGTCTCTATCGAATGAGAAAGAGATCTCGGTAAAAGTTTATGATCACGAATCTTCTTGTTGCCAATCGCCTTCAAGCATGCAACTTGCGTCGATCTTACGTTTCTGACCATGTTTTATAAAATAAAAATGACGTTAAACATGATCGTCAACTAACCAGTAGGATCATTCACTTGATATTCGCTTTCTTCGTATGGAGAGTCCTCTTTCGCAACATCTTCTGATTTAAAATAACAGAACCTGCGTTAATTTTCAATTCCTTGCTATGTTTTATGTAAAAAAGAAAGATTTGCAATATTTAATCGTGATACCTTCATTTTCGTTTTCTTCTTCATTTGAATCTAACGAACGTTTATAGTCCATTTTTAAATCCCCTTCAAAGAAGAAAACATAAGGTTGAGCAAGCTGCCAGGTCACCTCAAAAGTAATTTTTCCAAGATGAAAACTAATAAAAATAGGTTGTATGTGCTTAACCTGAAATAATCACGGCACTTACCCGTGGTTTTCTTCACGGTAGACGATGCAGTCTTACTTAGGTAATTTCTTGGAATTTCTTTCGCTTCCATCCTTGAAAAAAACAAAGAATTCCTAAATCAATAAACGTATTCGTGTCAAAACAAAGAAATTTATAATTCTTACCATTGAATTCCCAGAGCCAAAACGGCAAGGATGACCACAAGGGTCATCGCTCGCTTCGACATTTTGTAGAAGCGATTTGTTCTCTCAAGGTTACTTGATGAACTGAAAATCTGAAGAACTTTTCACTTCGCTTTATACGTAGCTACCTGTAATTTTACTTGTGACCAAAAAACAAAACCAGTAATGAAAAATAAACGCTATTGAGTCATTTTTGAGAAAAAATCAATTTCCTTTTTAAATTGGAGTTAAAATAATCATGGGCTTTCAACAGGAAATTGAACATTTTAAATCAAAACATTTCGAAACTCTTTACAATTGTAGTGTAAAAAAACGTCGCAATTTCTGCCATGAAATTAGTGAAAATAAAATTTGGAAAAGACACAGGACTAACGAAATATTCTCTACAAATCAGTCCATCTTTTTTAAAAGTGAAATTTTCCATTTCATTATATGGCAGTCCGAGTTTATGAAGTTTCTCTTTATTTTTAGTCCATATAATAAACAGAATTGCGCTCACTCATGAGATGCTGTTTTTGCCATTCTAATATTAAATCATATCTTTTCGCAACTGTTTAATATCCTATGTATACAAAGTCCTGAATTAATATAGTAAATAAAAATTTGACTACTCCGGCTAAAACTTAAATTTTAAGGTTTTATCAGGAGGTTACGAAATACACACACATAAAATCACTTTTAAAAGAAAATTGACAATTTCAAATTAAAACACTTTCAAACTACTCCAACTGTTTTGTAAAACACTTCGTAATAAAGAAATTAGTAAAATTATAATTTGGGAAGGAACTCATGCATGAAATGAATGAATTTCGTAATTTCTTAACGAATGCAATTTGCAGATAAATGCATTGTGGTATTTCCTTCTCTTTTACGCAAGAATTATTACTTTCCTTGGAAAATGGTCTGAACAGGGTCATCAGTAGAAGCTGAATTGGGGAAGGGGTGTATATTTATATATTCGTCTTATACGCGACTGATTTCTTTTGCACGATATTGTCAAAATTATTTTGTTTGTGATCCACATGTACGTTTTGACTGGTGCCATTCTAGCAAGCAAGAAAAGCGCTGATTACTTATACATGCGTCTTATTATGTATTCAGGCATTATCCTCTGAAAAACCTTATACAATTGTACATTTGGTTGTCTGGGACGAAAATTTGCAAGATTTGAGAATTTTTCACGTTTGGAATATGCAAATATAATTAGGGGTATCATGCAAATTTACAATATAACATTTGGTGATTTGGTAACATAGGAACAAAGCACTTGTTTGATTATAGATTTTAACAGGACATTAAACAGTTAAACTGGTATAACAAGTTAGTGTTGTGGCTTAACAAGTTAGACTATATTTACACTTTCAAATGAATGTTAATGTTGGCAAATAAGAAACGACAAAAAGAAAATATGGAGTAAGTAAACAAGTGGTAAATATTGATTGAATAACTTCATCCTAGTTTAAAACGATTAAATGTTAAATTTTCAGCCTAAATCCTGAGCGTGATTTCTTGGTTGAAGTTTTAGCTCAAATAGTTCAAGCCGGGAAAAAACTACCAACTCTGGGATTCTCTCAAAAACGGCAACATGCTTGGCACAGCAACTTTTTTTTTAATATAGACCTGCTAAATATAGGTTGTCAGTGCACGGGAGCCTACATATCTTCCTCAAGTCTGGTTCTCAAAGGTCCCCGGCAATCTGCGATGGCTATTGTTGGTGAACTTTAGAGAATAAAATGTTTTGTTATTTTCTTCGTCAATGGCCACGAGCAATTGACCGCTGAAAACTGTGAAAGATCATTGAGTACCAAGCTTTATAGGCAAGACTATAACGAAAATCTTGCGTTACACTATCTACCAATCCTTCTTTTTAGAAATACCCACATAAAATCATTTTAAACGGGAAATTGACAATTTCAAATTAAAACACTTTCAAACTCTTCCAACTGTTTTGTAAAAAAAACTTCGTAATTTATGCTAAAGAAATTAGTAAAATTCTAATTTGGAAAACAACTCATGCATAAAATGAATGCATTTGAACGAAATGAAAGAAAAGCATCATCTACTTCATTTTGTTAGCCCTAGGAGCTGTTTACATGAGCCCGGTTACCCAAGATTCGAAGAAGCGTGAGATTATTTGAGGTATTGAAATGAGCAGATAACATGATTCTGGCAATAGTATAATCAGCACAACAATAGCATGTGCTTGTTTGGTGTCATAAAGACTTATTCCAATACCTCAAAGACCTCTCACGCTTCGTTGAATCTCTCATGTAGTTGAAGTTAAAGTATTACCTCTTTGACTGACAAGTGCCTCAGAAATCATTTTGAGGTAACATAATGTCTAAAGTATTTAGTTTGTGATCCACACGCGCGTTTTGACAGGTGCCAATCTACCAAACAATTGGTAAAATTCTAATTTTGGAAGGAACTCGTGCATGAAATGAATGAATTTCATGATTTCCTAAGAATGCAATTTACAAATATATGCCTGGTGGTATTTCCTTCCATAGGAAAAAGTTCTTCCGAACAGGGTCATAGCTAGTTTAATTGAGGAAGGGGTGTATATTTATATATTCGTCTTATACGCGACTGATTTCTTTTGCACGATATTGTACGTTCCTATGATATACGTAAAAATGAATTTGTCAAAATGATTTTGTTTGTGATCCACACGTACATTTTGACAGGTGCCATTCAAGCAAGGAAGAAAAGCGTTTATTCATGCGTCTTCATTATATATTCTGGCATAATCCTCTGAAAAACCGTATACAATTGTACATTTTGTTGTCTGGGACGAAAATTTGCGTGATTTGAGAATTTTTCACGTTTGGAATATGCAAATATAATTAGGGGTATCATGCAAATTTACAATAACATTTGTTAACATGGGAACAAAGCACTTGTTTGATTACGATTTTAACAGAACATTAAACTTGTATAACAAGATGGTGTTGTGGCTTAGCAAATTAGACTATTTTACACTTTCAATGTTAATGTTGGCAAATAGGAAACGACAAAAAGAGAATATTAAGTAAACAAGTGGTAAATATTGATTGAATAACTTCATCCTGGGTTAAAACGATTAAATGTCAGCTCAAGTACTGAGCTTGATTAACTTCTTGGTTGAAGTTTTAGCTTAAATAGTTGAAGCCGGGAGAAAACTCCGGGATTCTCACAAAAAACTGAAAATTTCAAATTAATTCAAACATTTTCAAACTCTTCCTATTGTTTTGTAAAATAACTTCTTCGGAATTTCTTCGGAAGAAATTGGTAAAATTCTAATTGTGGAAGGAACACATGAATAAAGTGAATGAATTAAGTGATTTCTTAAGAATGCAATTTGCAGATATAAGCATGCATGGTGGTATTTTCTTCCCTAGAAAAATTTTCTTCCGAACAGGATCATAAGTTGAAGTTTAATTGAGGAAGGGGTGTATATTTATGTATTCGTCTTATACGCGACTGATTTTTACGTTCGACACGATATTGTACGTTCCTTTGATACATAAAAATAAATTTGCAAAATGATTTTGTTTGCAATCCACATGTACGTTTTGACAGGTGCCAATATAGCAAGCAGAAAAAGCGCGTCTTTAATATTATATATTCATGCAGGCATATATAATCCTCTGAAAAATCGTATACAATTGTACATTAGGTCCTCGTTATCCTGGGTAAAATCTGTTAATTTCCACTATACATCTTTTCATGGTAATTTCCCCTCATATTTTACTTCCTAATAACGCTGTTCAGAATTTTCGGTTCGTTAATCTTTTAAAAAAGTTATGCAAAATGAATGCGTGTGGTATTTAACTGCTTACTGCAAGGTAATGGTTATAGATCATGGTTATAGGTTGTGATATCAGTGGATATTTGCAACGTGAAATTGTTGTTACTCTGAATCTTGCTAACTGTTTGCCGACCTCTGGATCAATAGAACAGCCGTTTCGCAACGTTTTGATGATCGAATTACTTACCTTGGTCGTTTCCACGTTCGGCAAACTGATTGTGTTCAAAAGCTATAAGGTTTACCTGCCTGATGAGACTGAAATATTCTTGAAAGTAACTGCGAAAGTGTCCGGACCGTACAGAATATCTTTAACAAAATTTCTTGGTGTATTACACGTCGTTTCAGCAACTACCTGAATCGAAATTTTCGTATGAGTGTGAGCGATTATATAAGTTCGTTGAGAGAAAACCTCAGCCAAAACTTTGAGCTATATGTTTCTAAACTTGGCGGATTGTAGAAAGGCATGTGCATCATCGAGCCCAGGGTAAAAGATTGTAAAAACGTTTCCAAATAGCTGCTCTATCGATCTAGAGGTCGGCTAAAAATGCTCGAGGTGTGTGGTTCCGACGATTTTACGTTTTATATTTTCACTCAATGCATGTGATCTATTAAAAAACTCGAAGGACATTATGTATGCATGATATGCAAATTAGTGCAGAAACTACAGCCATATTGTTACCAATTTCTGGTAATGGTTAAGTTTTGTCAATTCTTAAGACTTCTGTCAATCCTTTTTCTAAATCCTGTCTATTTTACGTTACAGTTTTTTTGCTTGCTGGTTACAAGTGAAGTGGCAGTTATGTAGATAGTTATCAAAGCTATAGTGTTTTTCACGACAAATTCACGAACAATTAATAAGGCGAATAGAAAGCAGTAGTAAAAATGCCAACCAAACGAGGTTCGTTGTGGTGAGGATAGTCTGCTATTAAAACTGCGCTTTTGTTTTAAAAATGAGCTGAAAGATCATTTATGAAACGCAGAGAAACTTTTAATTAAAATTTACACTTCAGGAAAGCTGGAAACTGCATGACAAGGCCCAAAGCACATTATTATCTACTTCCGCATGTTAGGATGGAATGTTTAGCACGGGTTTAAATCGATGTTTGTTTAAATTTATGTGCTATAGTTTATTGTGATGGTTTTAAATTTTAATCCTGCATGATTGATTATTACCCGCTTGCTTGGTATTATGCAATAAAATTTATACATTTTAAACAATACTTCCAAGGATTTCACAAATAATTTATTTTAAACATAATCAGATGATTTTTAAGTAGGAGTTAAAGACTATTACTATTATTGCTATCTTTATTGTTATTCTTCAGTTTTTGAGTCCAAAGATTCTTCTCATTTCTCTTTAGAGTCATCTTCGAACATTAAAGTGATACAACATGCGTTAGTCTGTTATTATCACTTAATATATTTACTTTTATCGTTAAATGGAGACCTCTGTAAACGTATAACTTGATATAAACTGCGTGGTGACTTACCATTAGGTTTGTCCCCTTCTGCATCCGAGTCTGATTTTTCCTTAGCATCGTCGTCTAACAACAAAGCGATAGAACGAGCGTTAGTCTGTCATTTAAGTTATTTAACAACAACTTGCATTCCGAGAAGTGGCCGGTGGATTCGGGTTTAGGCAGAGCCGAAGGAAAAGTGAATATAGACAGTGAATCACAGACACTGAATCTTGACCAATTAGAATGCATAAAAATCAATAGTCGTTTCGAAATTTATACGAAATAATAATAGTTTTGCGGACATCTCAGATTTCGAATTCATTTAACCTGGCCGACCACTTACCAGTTGGTTCCTCTCCTTCTGTGTCCGAGTCCATAGAATCCGATTTCTCCTCAGTATCATCTTCTAACATTAGTAGTAGAACATACGTAAGTCTTTAATTTTTATAACTACGTTTTTAACTAAATAGAAATTTTGAACATGATCTATATCGACGTTTAAATCTCTAAACAACATACAGATACATGATGCATATCCATATTTTAATATCTAAACAAAAGAGATACATGATGTATATCCTTATTCTTATATCTAAACACTTAGGTGTATATCCTTATACTTATATTTGAACATTAAGGTCACTTACCAGGATGTTCGTCTCCTTCTTCAGTTTCTGAGCTCGGAGAATCTTTTGATTCCTCTTCCGAATCATCCTCTAACATTTATAGAGACACAAAAAGTGCTAATTCACAGTTGCATAGAATCTTTGGTGCGAGCTCAACTTGATACCGGCAACTTACCACTAGGTTCGTCTTCTTCTTCTTCTGCATCTTCTGAATCTTCTTGAGACCCACCTTCTAAAATTTACGGTACACGTAATTTACAGTAATATGTGTTAGTCTGGTATTCCAGCCTGTATTTATGGCTAGGTGAAGACTTAATATAAGTTGAAGTTGATTTAACCCGACTGGTCACTTACCAGTAGGTTCTTCGCTTTCTTCGTTTTCGTCCTCTTCTTCTGAGCTCGGAGAATCTTTTGATTCCCCCTCTGAATCTTTTTTCAAAATTAAAGGTGATAGAACATTCTTTAGTCTCGCATATTTCTCACTGTATTTACAGTTACACGGAGACTTTTTGGAGTTCAAGTAAAAACTGGTCACTTACCAGCAGGTTCTTCGTCTTCGTCTTCGTCTTCTTCTGAGTTCTGAGCATCTCCATCTAAAACTTAAGGTGATACAGCATGCGTTAATCCCACATTCCGCACTATATCTCTAGTTACATTAATATTGGGTATTTTGCAAGATTTGGTGAGATTTGGTATAACAAATGGAGTTGACGTTATTTTAACCTTCTTCTGTTTCTGAGCTCGGAGAATCTTCTGATTCCTCTTCAAAGTCCCCGCCTAAGATTTACAGTGAAAAAAAAACGGTTGGTCGCCTTCTGTATCCGAGTAAAAAGAATTTAACTCCTCCTCTGTATCATCTTATAGCATTCAAAGTGGTCAAACATTCGGTCTTTCAGTTCTGGCCATGTTAAGAATTACGTAAAATTCGCGGTATCAGTTCAAGGTTATTCAACCTGTCGCTTACCAGGAAATTTGTCTTCTTCTGTTTCTGGGGTCGAAGAATCTTCTGATTGGTCTTCAAAATCCGTTTCTACCATTTAAATTGATACAACATGCGTTAGTCCAACATTCCTGGATGTATTTATACCCACATAGGGACTTAGGCGTGAGTTCAAGTTAAAAAGTTTTAACCGTTACAAATAGACGTGGGGAAAAGGCTAAACGGCCATCCACTTACCCCAAGGGTTTCGGGTTCGCTTTAATTTCCATTTCCCTCGCCCTATCCCTCTCCATTGACGCCTTAATCTCCAGATTGGCCGTTTTGGTGATCTTATCCAGATTTTCCACCCTTTCCCGTCTCGCGTTATTTTTAATATTGCTTTATTGATTCGTGTTTTCTTCGGGATATTCCGCGATGGTGCCCAGACTTTGTGAACTTGCCACCCTCTCCGGATTCGCCGTATTCTGCAGAATTCCCTTCCCCGCCCATTTCCCAATACTCTCCAGAGTTGCCAGCTATTCCTGACGTTATGAATTATTACCCAGCTTATCTTTCTTCTTCGGTGTCGCCTTCCTACCCAGACGCGCCTCCCTTTTCGATGTCGCCTTCCTTTCCAGACGCGCCTCCCTTTTCGATGTCGCCGTCCTTTCCAGACGCGCTTCCCTTTTCGGTGTCGCCGTCCTTTCCAGACGCGCCTCCCTTTTCGATGTCGCCTTCCTTTCCAGACGCGCCTCCCTTTTCGATGTCGCCTTCCCTTTTCGATGTCGCCTTCCTTTCCAGACGCGCCTCCTTCTTCGATATCGCCTTCCTTTCCAGACGCGCCTCCCTTTTCGATGTCGCCTTCCTTTCCAGACGCGCCTCCCTCTTCGATATCGCCGTCCTTTCCAGACGCGCCTCCCTTTTCGGTGTCGCCTTCCTTTCCAGACGCGCCTCCTTCTTCGATATCGCCTTCCTTTCCAGACGCGCCTCCCTTTTCGGTGTCGCCTTCCTTTCCAGACGCGCCTTCCTTTTCGATGTCGCCGTCCTTTCCAGACGCGCCTCCCTTTTCGGTGTCGCCTTCCTTTCCAGACGCGCCTCCCTTTTCGATGTCGCCTTCCTTTCCAGACGCGCCTCCTTCTTCGATATCGCCGTCCTTTCCAGACGCGCCTCCCTCTTCGATATCGCCGTCCTTTCCAGACGCGCCTCCCTTTTCGGTGTCGCCTTCCTTTCCAGACGCGCCTCTCTTTTCGATGTCGCCGTCCCACCCAGACGCGCCTCCTTTTTCTGTGTCGCCGTCCTACCCGGACGCACCTCCCTTTTCGATGTCGCTTTCCTTTCCAGAGATGTCTCAATTTTCTCAATCTTTCCCGGACGCAGTTTCGATTTGCTTCAAATAGAAAGAGATTTCGATAAAAGTTCATGATGACGAATCTTCTTGTTTCAAATCGCCACATTTTAGGAATGCAACTTGGGTTGATCTTACGTTTCTGACCATGTTTTATAAAATAAAAATGACGTTAAACATGATCGTCAACTAACCAGTAGGATCGTTCACTTGATATTCGCTTTCTTCCTCTGGAGAGTCCTCTTTCGCAACATCTTCTGATTTAAAATGACATGACTTCTATTACTTGCTACGTTTTAGGTAAAAAGAAAGATTCGCAAAAATTTAATGTTGATACCTTCATTTTTGTCTTCTTCTGCATCTGAATCTAACGAACGTTTATCGTCCATTTTCAAATCCGCTTCAAAAATACAAAAATAAGGTTGAACAGACTTTCAGATCACTTCAAAAGGGATTTTAGCCCAATTTTTCCAAGATGTTACTATTAACTAATAAAAATAGATTGTATGTGCTTAACTTAAAATAATCACGCAACTTACCCGTGGGTTTGTTCACGGTAGACGATGCAGTTTTACTTAGGTCATATTTTGGGATTTCTTTCGCTTCCATCCTTGAAAAAAAGCAAAGAATTCCTAAATCAATAAACGTGTTCGTGCGAAAACAAAGAAATTTATAATTCTTACCATTGAATTCCCAGAGCCAAAACGGCAAGGATGACCACAAGGGTCATCGCTCGCTTCGACATTTTGTAGAAGCGATTTGTTCTCTCAAAGATTACTTGATGAATTGAAGATCTGAAGAACTTATCACTTCGCTTTATACGTAGCTACCTGTAATTTTACTTGTGACAAAAAAACAAAGCCTGTAATTATAAACTATTTAATCATTTTGCAGTTTAAAGAAAATCACGGTTTAAACCGGAAATTGAAAATTTCAAATTAAAACATTTCCAAACTCTTTCCAATGGTTAAATTTTGTAAAAAAACTCAGTTCTAACGAAAATCACGCTTTGCAATACTCTTTAAAAATCCTTCTTTTTTAATAGTTAAATTTTCCATTTCATTATATGGCAGTCCGAGTTTATGAAGTTTCTCTTTAGTTTTTGTCCATATAATAAACAGAATTGCGCTCACTCATGAGATGCTGTTTTTGCCAGTCTAACATTAAATCATATCTTTTCGTAATCGTGTAATATCCTATATATACAAAGTCTTGAATTAATATAGTAAATAAATTAGACGAGTGATTGGAAAAATTTTATTGCTCTGGCTAAAATATAGATTTCAAGGTTTTAACAGGTAGAAAGTTACAAAATACACACATAAAATCATTGTAAACAGGAAATTGAAAATTTCAAATTAAAACATTTTCAAAATTAATTTCCAACCGTTTTGTATGCATGAAATGAATGCATTTCGTGATTTTTATTAGTACTGATGAAAATCCTCATTTTAAAATTCAATTTATTAGGGGAATTTTCCATTAGGCACATAAAGACGAAAAGCATCTCGTAATTCATTTTGTTAACCTTAAAGTTAAAGTGTTCCCTCTTTGACTGCCAGGGGCGTCTAAAAATCATTTTGAGATAACATAATTTCAAAAGTACTTTGTTTGCGACCACATGTACATTTTTGACTGGTGCCAATTTAGCCAGCGGGAAAAGCGCTGATTACATGCATCCTATATATTATATAATTTTATCATTCTCTCAAAAACCGTTTACAATTGTACACTAGGTTGTCTTCAACGATTATTAAATTGATTAATTGCGAATTTTTCACGTATAAATTGAAAAATAGTTGCTTGAGATATGCAAATATAATTAGGATAACATGGCTTACAAATTGACACAATAACATGTGAATATAACATAGGAACAAAGCACTTGTTTGATTACGATTTTAACAGAACTTTAAACAGCTGGTATAACAAGTTAGTGTTGTGGCTTAGCAAGTTAGACTATATTTACACTTTCAATGTTAATGTTGGCAAATAAGAAACGACAAAAAGAATATATGAAGTAAAAAAGTGGTAAATATTGATTGAATAACTTCATCCTGGGTTAAAATGATTACAGTACACTCGATTTATTAGCACGGCACGGCTAAAATGGGTACCCGTGCCCATTTTATCTGTGCTCGGCCTTGGTTTTTGTAGCCTGAGGACTAATAAAATTTGGCACGGGTACCAATTTTAGCCGTGCCGTGCCGATAAATTGACCGTAGTATAAACGGAGCTTAAACGTCAAATTTTCAGGACTGAGCTTAATTTCTTGGTTGAAGTTTTAACTCAAAGAGTTACAGCCGGGAGAAAACCACAAACTCTGGGATTGTCTCAAAAACGGCAACATGCTTGGTTAGCTCACAGCAACTTTTTAAAATTGTTTTAACATAGACCTCCTAAATATAGATTGTCAGAGGCTATATCCTCCTCATGCAAGTATGGTTCTCAAAGGTCATCTATATTTAAAATAGAAATATATCACTCGCATGAAATATGGAAAAATAATCAATTTTGCCACAGCCACACGTATATTCGAATTCGGTCACCTCGCAAACATTGATTCATAATCAGTTCTCCTTTCTTGCATGACATTCCGTCGGTTGTCTTTCGTATGTATATGAACTTATGTCCATGTGTTTAATTGTTTTAGCCAAACGGTCAAGTTAAAATGTTTTCAGAACAAAATTTCAAGGAATCTTTTAAGGTCTGTTCACACGATCCAATTTTTTCGGATCCAATTCACTTCTGACAAAATGAAGTCAGGTTATTGATAAAGCAGTCTTCCGTTGGTCTAAGTTAATTTGCTGCCCAGATACACTGCAGCAAGTCAACAGACTATAAAGCAAACAGAAGTGAACAGACCTTTCGCCGAGAAACATATATCTAGTTTTACTTAAAAATTTTTTAAAACATAACAAGTTACAGTATTAATTGAACGGACAAACTTTTTTGGCAAATATTGAAGATTTAAAGCCGGTGTAAAGTCAAACTTGTTTAGCGTTTGCCTGCAATCAGGCAAGTTTCTATCAATTCCATCATTTCTTTCCAACCAAACAAGGTTCGTTGTGGTGAGGATAGGCTGCTATGGAAACTGCGCTTTTGTTTTTAAAATTAGGTGAAAGATCATTTATGAAACGCACAGAAACTTTTGGTTAGAATTTATACCTCAGGAACGCTGGAAGCTGCATGACAAGGCCCAAAGAACATGGTTATCTACTTCGGCATCTTAGGATCGATAGAATGTTTAGCACGGGTTTAAATCGATGTTTGTTTAAATTTGTATATACTATTATTCTTTATTGTGATAGTTTTAAATTTTAATCCTGCATGATTGATTATTACCCGCTTGCTTAGTTTCATGCAATAGAATTTAAACTACTTCAGAGGATTTCACAAATATAATAATTTATTTTAGACGCAATCAGATGATTTTTAAGTAGGAATTAAATACTATTACTATCATTGCTATTTTTATTATTATTCTTCAGAGTCCAAAGATTCTTCTCATTTCTCTTTAGAGTCATCTTCAAACATTAAAGTGATACGACATGCGTTAGTCTGTTATTAATTGATATATTTATTTTTATTAGTTAAATGGAGACCTCTGTA
Organism: Dendronephthya gigantea; assembly: GCF_004324835.1. Taxonomy (NCBI): domain Eukaryota; kingdom Metazoa; phylum Cnidaria; class Anthozoa; order Malacalcyonacea; family Nephtheidae; genus Dendronephthya; species Dendronephthya gigantea. The sequence goes on along the minus strand of NW_021163063.1, from coordinate 52,185 downwards.
AACGTTGAACGTTATATAAACTGCGCGGTGACTTACCATTAGGTTTGTCCCCATCTGCATCCGAGTCTGATTCTTCCTCAGCATCGTCGTCTAACAACAAAGCGATAGAACGAGCGTTAGTTTGTTATTTAAGTTATTTAACAACAACTTGCATTCCGAGAAGAGGCCAGTGGATTCGGGTTTAGGCAGAGCCGAAGGCAAAGTGAATATAGACAGTGAATCACAGACACCAATCAGAATGCATGAAAATCAATAGTCGCTGAGAATTTTATACGAAATAATGATAGTTTCGTGGACATCTCAGATTTTAAATTCATTTAAACCGGCCGGCCACTTACCAGTTGGTTCCTCTTCTTCTTCGTCCGAGTCCATAGAATCCGATTCCTCCTCAGCATCATCTTCTAACATTATTAGTAGAACATACGTAAGTCTTTAATTTCTAGCTATGTTTTTAACTAAATGGAAATTTTGAACATGAACCATATCGACGTTTAAATATCTAAACATACAGAAGGCAGGTCACGTACCAGAAGGTTCGTCTCCTTCTTCTTCGTCTTCTTCATCTTCTTCGGCTTCTGAGCTCGGAGAATCTTCTGATTCCTCTTCCGAATCATCCTCTAACATTTTTAGAGAAAAAAGTGCGGTGAATTTACAGTTGCAGAGAATCTTTGGTGCGAGCTCAACTTGATAACAAATAGCCGGCAACTTACCACTAGGTTCGTCGTCGCCGTCTTCTTCTTCTTCATCTTCTACATCTTCTTGAGACTCACCATCTAAAATTTACGGTATACGTAATTTACGGTAGTAAGTGTTAGTCTGGCATTCCAGCCTGTATTTAACCCGACTGGTCACTCACCAGTAGGTTCTTCGTCTTCTTCTTCTTCTTCGTCCTCCTCTTCTGAGCTCGGAGAATCTTCTGACTCCTCTTCTGAATCTTCTTCTAAAATTAAAGGTGATAGAACTTTCTTTAGTCTCACATTCCTCACTGTGTTTACAGTTACACGGGGAATTTTTGGAGTCCAGGTGTTAAACGGTCACTTACCAGCAGGTTCATCGTCTTTGTCTTCTTCTGAGTTCTGAGCATCTCCTTCTAAAATTTAAGGTGATGCAGCATGCGTTAACCCCACATTCCGCATTATATCTCTAGTTACATTATGATTGGGAATAGTGCAAGATTTGGTAAGTTTAGTGCAAGAAATGGATTTGAAGTTGTTTTAACCTTCTTCTGTTTCTGAGCTTGGAGAATCTTCTGATTCCTCTTTAGAATCCCCGTCTAAGATTTAAAGTGAAAAAAAAACGAAAGAAAACGCGTTGAACAAACATGACGAAACTGTTTTATAGTTACATAGAGACGTTAGACTTTGGTTTGAGTCCTGAGTGATTTAAAACGGCAAGCAACTCACCAGTGGGTTCCTCGTCGTCTTCATCTGAGTCCTGAGCATCATCAGACTCTTCAGAATCCTCTTCTAACATTTTAAGCGATATAAAATGTGTTATTCTCACATGACGGACTATATTTATAGTCTTTTGTGGTTTTATATAGTTGCATATAGAGATTTTCATCTGAGTTTAAAGTGATTTAACTCAACAGCCAGCCGCTTACCAGGCATGTCTTCTTCTGAGCTCGGCGAATCTTCGGATTCGTCTTTAGAATCTCCTTCTAAAATTTAAGGCGGTACAAAAAGCGTCACAACAAGATGATGATACAACATTCCTGGCTGTATTTATAGAAGGCTGTATTCTTAGAGAAATTGGTGTGACTCTAAAGATATCTAACCTTCTTCTGTTTCGGATTCTTCTTTAGGATCTTCCTCTAAAAGAGTTAAAGTAATACAACATGAGTTAGTCTCGCATTCCGAGAAGTGATGGATTCCGGTTTTGGCAGAAGAAATATCACGGCCTAATTTCAAATTCAGAATACTTTAATGACAATGCTACTGGTTATCGATTTCCAAAAATATTTTAAAATAGAAATCAACGAATGTTAATGCAAGTGACAGAAGTGGTGACTGATCCCGGATCGATATCCGCAACTGATTCGATCCGTGGTATATTTACATGCAGATGCTTTGAGACTATAGTGTGACCTTAAAGTGATTTTAAAACGGCCGCCTGCTTACCAGAAGGTTTATCTTCTACTGCTTTTGAGTTCCCTTCATCGTTTGATGCCTCTTCTATTAAGTCATACACGATGCATGCATTAATCTAACATTTCCAAGTATATTTACGGTTGCAACGAGATTTAGTATGGGTTTAAGGTGATTCAAACTGACCGGCTACTTACCAGCAGATTCGTCTTGTGCGGGTTTTTCCGAATTTTGGGATTCTTTTGTTTCCTCTTTGGAATTCTTATCTAACATTTGAAATAATACAAGATGCGTTTGTCCCAAATACCTGGCTGTATTTATAGTTACAGGGTGACTTCCGTGTATGTAAAACCTCGCTGTAAAGCACTGAATACTTACCCATAGCTTCCTTTTCGGCAGCTGATGGCACCTTCTCCGCGGAGTTTGTTGGAAGGGCCGCTGTCTTTGTCCTTGAAAAAGCATAAAAATTCTTAAGCGATAAAAGTCCTCATGCCGATCAAGAGAAATTTCAGATCTTACCACTGTAGTTCATAACTTAAAACCGTGAAAATGACGGCAATGATGATCGCTTGTTTCGACATTTTGTAGAAGTTGTCCTGTCTTTGCAAAACTACCAGATGAAATGATGGCAAGACGTATTTCTCCCATAGCTTTTAAACGTAGACACCCGTAACTTTACTTGTGACAGAAAACAAAAACTGTAATGAAAAATGGCCACCCTGTATAAAAAATCCTTCGGAATCCTTCGTACAATTAGTGGAACTTTCAGGAATGTTAAACTTTCAAGCAATCTCAATCTTTCTTTCAGCAATCTTAAACTTTACGTATAGCTTACAAATGAACGAAAAGCCTAATTTCAAATATTTTTATTTTCCTACTTAAGAAAGGATATTCCGAAAATCACATCGGGGGAACATGGTAATAAATATTCCTGTTTGGAAGCCACATGTAAACACTGACAGGTGTCCATTCAATAAACGAGAAAGCGCATCTTATTGCTATCTCAATAATTCATGTCTAGAATTAAAGCAAAATATGAAAGCACGCTTGAATGTGCTTTTAGAAAACCAAGAAATCCGATAATCTTTCCAAGTGTACAAATTTCTTTCGCAAAGGTAATGCGATTGCAATTTTTCTATTCCGAAGTTTCAGCATGTTAAAAGTAACGATTTCTAATTCAAATGTCGCAATTTCCTTATTAAACGTGTGAATGCTAAATTCTCACCAGAATTCACACGTTCGAATTCACACCATATACGCTTTATATGTCACAGATACGTCTCCTAATGCGCCCCCCACGCACCGCCTGAGCTAATATTTAGTGGAAATAATTATACTTGACCCAGTTTAAAGAAATTATTATTCATAGTAGCAATATAGTTGGACTAAATCGTCAGGTTGATACGTCATCACCAATACGTCACCGTCACATTATGCCACTACATTTATGTACCTCAAAAGCAAAAATTTGTTGCTTCGTGTCAATTTGAAAGCCAGAGAAGAAAACTGTAGTCAAAATCCTACTCACAAAGGAAATATTTGAATGAATCTATTAAGTTTAAGCTTGAAAGAAGTTATTTACCTCCATATAAAAGAAGGCAGGATGTCTGCATCTCGATACAAAAGAAATACAAGCACAAAACGTAGAACCAGAGGAGCAAGGAAACGCAAACAAAAAGATGAAAATTAAGAAGCACCATTGCTTGAAATAAGATGAACTCGATCGAGGCCTCAAGCAAATAAGCGTCCATAGACTGCATCAGCAATTATGCAGCTGTGGAATTTGAACGAGAGAAAACAAACAGTTCTATAAGAAAAATCAATGCGGCTCAAATAAAAGAAAACAAAAATCAAAATATACGAGTTGATTAATTAATCATCCGATGGATTTGAACAAAATAAAACAAAGATTACAATTGTATTTTATGGTTTTCTAAGCTACAGGCCAAGAATCTGTAGACTTCAACAATTAAGAAGAATTTCAAACAAACATGAAGCTTCTATAATCAAGACTTATATAAGGGTTAGACAAGAGAAACAAAAGCTAGTTAGCTACGAATCATGCATATGAACTTTCAAACAACGGAGAAACGCTAAATGCTCATTTACCCGTTTGTAGATATAGCTATATATAGTCCAATTGAATTATTAGCTACAATTCTTAAAGGGTGGTTAAATTTTTAAATTGTTAAACAAAACTGTTTCATATTTTTGGACAAATTTTTGTATTAGTATTAGTAATAATAATAATAATATTATATATATATATATATATATATATATATATATATAATTATATATATATTACATAATATTAATTACTACATATTATGATAAGAATTGTTGTAATTTTTATGAATATTTTTGTAAAATAAATTGTAATTCATTTATATACGACTGTAAATCCAACTGGGGCCGGTTGTATTAAACGGTGGATAAGTCAAAGCGCTCTTACATCCCTCTTGAATGAGTCAACTTGAATATTATGCACTGAATATGTAGTTGTAAAAAGTATCTTTGTATTAAGGTTAAAAACAATTAGTTCGCTTGTTGGATAAAGCGATAGACTCGCTTTTTATTTTGAACTTTTCGACCGTTTAAGCTAAACGGTCTTGATACAACCGGCCAATTTTATCCGAACCAAACATAAATGTTAAAACATAATGTACTTTAATTTTTAGTCAAACCTTATAGTACAAAAACACAAAATATTGTATAAACTATCAAATATATTTTTCGCTGAAGCCCTCTATGCCTATGGATATAGGGAAAATTATTATTCTGGACGCTTTTCGGAGCCTTTAAAGACGAAATAATTCGGTAAAGTGGTTTTGCACATAACAATACGGAGGTCGATAATTGGAAATTGTTTAATATGAATTTTCTTGGACACAAACTCTAATTTATAAAAATCTCAACAGCGGGTGAGATTAGCGTAAAGTCTGTCATATATTTAGAAATATAACTAATGGTTCAAAATGTTAACAACTCTGGCTTCCTATGGAGTAAGCTTGTAAGAAAATATATCATCGCAAATATTTGTAGTGTGTTGTTAAGTCGGAAACCGTGCAGTGACTCCCGTCAAAAGACTAAAAATTAATTAAATTAAACCACTGTATTACCGTAATAACCGCGTATTCAAAGAAATGAAAAGATAAATTGTAAAATTGCTAGTTTAAATCCTTTTTGTCGTCTTGCTGTTGCTTAATCTTGTTTGCCGTCCACCATAAAGACACCCGCCAATATTTTCTTGTGACCGACAAACAAAACCCGCGAAAAAAGGCATCATGCGAAAACAATTTCAACTGAAATGAATGTTCATTTTGGAGAGTTTTTTTTACGAATTTTAATCTTAGTGGACACGGTGGCCATTTTTCATTACAGCCTTGTTTGGTTACCACCAGCGAGAAACGACTGGTAAATCTGCGGTTTTCGCCCACTAGAAAGCATTTCAAAGATAACGTCAAGAGAGCGAAACGCCGTGGTTTAAAATGTCGAAAGGAGTAGTGATCTTTGTGATATTTTTGTCTATTCTTGCTCCACAACTGCAGCAGTAAGTAGAATGTACTTTAATAAATTTGTAGAAACACATCACGTGTATTCTTAACATGTATATATAGTGCAATAATATTATTAGGTAGAAAAAGTTCAAGAAAAAAATCACTCAGAAGAACCTTGTTAACCCAAGAATTAAACTTGATAAAACAAGACAAGTCTATACGGTGACTTTCGAACCCATTTTAAAGTTATCGTCGAACAAGAAAAATGAAAGACTTCTAGAGTCAAACCATTACCGTAAACTTGTTGAGTTTTCTAAATGCTCGAATCTTGATGGGTTTCCAAGATGTTGTTCTTCGGAGTATTTTTCTTATAAAGTAAATTGCCTCAACTTTATAGGCGTATGTCTATATAGCTAGAATGCGCCCGTTTTTTATTTTTCAGGTTGGAGGCAAGAGCACGTCTTTGCAAGCATAAAAGGTTAACAGAGCAGGGAACAGAAGTTGAACCATCACCACCAGGTCCAAATGACGAAACAGAAAACATTATCGGTATGCGTAAAGGCTTGGCTACCAAATTATTCCTTGTACAAGATTTGTTACATAGAAATATCTACGTGCAATGCACACGGAAATGGCAAGATTTTTAAACTCATCTTAAATCATGTAGAAACATCACATGTATTTGTTACAATTCTGTCCAGAAATAACCTAACAAAAACCGCGGTAAACCTGGGTTTAACCTCGGTCTGATAACATTTCGTTTCGTTCGGAAGCGAACGGCAACTGTGAAGGTATTTTTTTCCTTGCGGTCGTATGCGGTTTCTATCGGTCGACCGCAGCCGAACCGCAACCGCAGTTTTAGGTTATTTCTGGACAGTACTGTATATGCACGCAGAGATTTCGGTCTGCTAACCCGGATCTTTATCAGTGCAATGGTGTTTCCACAAATTGATTATTTACTCTTCGTGCATAAGCCGTTTCAAGTATACGTTATAAACTTTTTGAGAGGAAAGATCGATCAAGTGTTACCTATATATAAGCTTAGGGAGAGGTGGAGTATTAATTCTTACAAATTCTAATAGGCTATAAGCAGGAACGGACTATACGACCATTCGTTGAGAAAACTTAATATTTTTTGAAATATGGTAATCTTTTTGAAATATGGTACAAAGGCAATTTCACAAAACGAGGTTTCATTAGGAATGTTGCCATTAAAAGAAATCGTGCTTTGTGCAACGGGTCGCGGTGTTGAAAATCATTTAAAACGGTATGATTTATTTTGGTTTGCACGGCAGCCCCTAGGCCTAGGCACAAGTGCACTGCCGAATTCGACAATAGCGGATTCCCTTCACCGGTCACAATTGAAAAGAAAGTCGAGCGAAAAATTTCGTTCGATCGAAAAATTCCGCCTTGTGGAAAACCGCCTTTATTAATGAGGCTGAAATTTCGGTTGCTACAAATTTTTACAACATGGCACAGACAGGCATGGCGAAGTTTCCTCCAAACTCTCAAACAGTGGTCTCGAATTCAAATGGCCTTGTTAAGATCAGAAAAAATAAATCCCAGTGTTCGTAATATTGTGTATTTTATTATTTCAAATTGATTAGACGAGCAGGGTCAAGGTGGAAGGCGAGCTGTACAGCCAGTAAAACCTCAGGCTCCAACCAAACCTCAACAACAAGGAAAACCCCCCGCACCAACCCAACCTCCCCAACCCCCCGCACCAACCCAATCTCCAAAACCCCCCGCACCAACCAAACCTCCACAACAAGGAAAACCCCCCGCACCAACCCAACCTCCACAGCAAGGAAAACCCACCGCAGCAGTGAAACCTCCAACCCAACCTCCACAACCCCCGGCATCGGCCCAACCTCCACAAGGGCAGCAACCAACAACAGCCAAACCAGCACAACAAGTCCAGCAACCGCCCCAAACCCAACCACCACAACAGCCCAAACCCACACCACAAACGACACCCGCACCAAAGAACAAACACCAGAAAGAAAGTAAGGATGCATGGCGTCATATCAGGCACCACCGCCATGGTAGGCACCACCGCCATGGCAGGCCCCACCGTCATCGCAATCCTGGCAGGAAATAAGCCGCATGTCGCCGAAGACCATAGGCATTAGTGAAAAGACCATCAATAATGCTTTCATAGCGAACTAATCATGATTAGCACTTTGATTGCAAACAAAAATTGATTGTTTGCAAGTATATCTTTAAATAAATGATTATAGGGTGATTACAATCTCTTTGATGTTTACAGAATTTGTTAAAGTCGCACTGCGGCCCCCGTGGCCTCCGCCCGGGGAGGGTGTTGGCAACATTCCAAAGCTGTAAATACAATACAGGGGTTCAAGGTTACAAGGTTATGGGGTTCAAGCACCTCTTGCACAAACATAAATTTACCAAAAATATTTCGTACAACCTCGATGATCTTTCAGCAATACTAAGAAAATTATCTTAAAAACCCGAAAACAGTATGAATTCATTATTTCTACGAAATTGTCTAGCGCGAAATTTCAAGAATATCATTACGTATAAAAACGTGTTTGAATATAGCACTAATAGCAGCGAAAACAACTTTGTCGAAGTATTTTTAAAACAAAATTTGTGTCAAAGCGTTTTGCACTACATGGTACCTTGATGGTAGAATTGATACGGTTTCAAACGTTACAGCTCGCTGCTAGCATTCCGTTTTCTAATCCATACGCCTTAGCGAAACTATATCGCATACCGCTTTCGTGTGAACGGGAGTTTAAAGCATTTAGAGTATCATTGAAGTATACTGTCAGGGCTACTGCCCGTTTTACTCAGTAAACTGCAATATCAAGTGGAACGTTAAGTTGCTAACTCCTATAGTTCAGCGCTATACTTGGTTCAAGCCAAAAATGGCAGCAAAAACTCTGTTTCTCGTTCAATTCTTTAATAAAAATTAGCAAATGATTGTATTTTACATAGTTCTGGCCATTCCTAGATAATTACTCTCTACTCTCTACTCTCTACTACCAAATTTGGCTTCAAAGATGGCGGCCAAGTTAGCGTTCAGGTTTTATTCAGTGGTGTAACCAGAACAATAATTGGGAGGTGAATATTCAAATAACCATCTCTGCCCGACGGATTTTTTTTGTAAGTGCAATTAGCTTACAATAGAAATTCGTAGGGCAGAACTGAATATATGAATAATATTCACCCTCCCCCAGTTATCGTTCTAGTTACGCGCCTAGTTTTATTACAGACTTCACAGTTCAATGGTTCTACCCGGGCTATCCGCGTTTTCTGAGATCAGTGGAACGTTCTGGTTCTGCCCACTGAGCTGTATATAATGGAATTATTATATAGCTCAGTGGTTCTGCCGCGTTTACTAATTGGCCGCGTTTCAGGTGCGTAGCCTGGTAACCGACAACAAAGGAGGTAAACAAAAGCACCTGTCAGCTTCGACTACGTAGTTTTTAAAATACAGTCGATTATTTAGATGATTTGCGGACATTTTTAACCAATTCTTACGCTAATAACGGTGGAAATGTTCGACTTACGAAAGCGTCTGGAAGATGCAAGTATTTCATGCAATCCACGCGAGCATTCTGTCGACGAACAAAACAAAGTTGGACGAGACGCCGAGGAAGCCTTCGCTTCGACTTTGTTACGGAACGGGCATTCGTCCAAGACGATATTTTATGGATTGCGCGTACCAGACGAATACCAGGCGAGGAAAAGGGAGATAGATCTCGTCTTACTTCATGAAACTGGGTTATACATCTTGGAGATTAAGAATTGGTCTGGCAAAGTACGTTTGAGTCGGGACGGTAGATCATGGATTCAATCGAAATACAATGGCTCTGATTCGGTCATGGTCACATATGAAATCGAGCACGAGAACGCTTTGTTTAGTCTTAAGAGAAAAGCCAAGCTTCTGAGAGATCATTTATTCCGTTGCGATGTGCGAATTCGTGACGATTTTTTGCAGCCGAGAGTAATTTTTGTGAACGAGAAGTTGCATGTTGATAAGGGGATTAGCGAAGAGCCACAGGTGGTCACTCCTGACAAGTGCTCGCAATTCATCGAAAGCTTTCAACGAGGTTATGTCGGCTCAATCGTAGACTCTATCATCCCATGTTATTTTACGGGTCGACTTTCTAACACTACGTTGAGTCTTGCCAGCCAGGCATTGAGCAGCATAGGGACATGGGATGTTGTCCATTTGAATGGTGGCAAAAAGTTATATGGGGACTTCAAGGGATGCCCCTATTTTTCTGTGGATCGCAAGCAAACTGACTGTCTTGAACTGACACACAGCAGAAGTCGTGTAATGACTATGACCTGGGCTATATTGGGTTACAGTCCATCGGCTGTGGTATCGTTTCGGCAGAGGGGTAGTACCGGTTGGTTATGGAATAGCTACAGGGCCGTCATCCACATCCCATATGATACAGAGTTTGTATTTCGTATTTGCGGCGATGATGTGGATTCAAAGATCATCGCCAATGATGTTGAAAGGATTTCGCTTAGTATATAAGCCTAATGAGGAAAGATTTTGGGGCCTGGAAATACTCTCAACATATCACCTAACTCTTTCTTTATGACCAGTAAATCTAGACAAAGTTAACCTACCTGTAAGAAAAGCCATTTACCAGGCTGTTCTAGTGTCCAGTAACATTTATGGTGATGGTTCCACCAGTTATGACTTCAGCCTATATTTTTATCGAAACTAAATGTAAATAAGAAAAGAAGTATATATTGATATCAGAGAGTTATTAGTCATGTAAACATTGTAAATAAAATTTCTATATGCCATTTGATGTACAGTGGTGAATATACCTTAGAATGGAGTATGCTCATTATTGGTAAGATAACACTAGAATTTTGCATTTAAAATGTCCCAGCTTAACCAATCTCCAGCACTATACTGCCACAATTTATCACAAAGACAAAAGTCACAAATATATATACATATATATATGTATATATATATATATATATATATATATATATATATATATATATATATATATATATATATATATATATATATATATAAATATATATATATTATTTTAACAAACCAACATTATAAACAGGAAAACATAAAAAATACTTGCTCTAATACTTCATGTACCTCCAACAAAGTGTCAAAATGACTGAACAGGAACCATGCCCCTGGCTGGAACACCGCGGTCAAACGTTTTGCACATGCGCGTGCTCTTAGAAGAGCGCGTGAAAACGTATTGAGAGAAAACACAGAAGAAACTGAAATAAAAAAGCGCCTGCGCGATATACAGGGGCGTAACTAGAACGATAATTGGGGGGGGGGGTGAATATTCATATATCCAGTTCTGCCCTACGGATTTCTTTTGTAATTGCAATAGTTTACAACAGAAATCCGTCGGGCAGAACTGAATATATGAATATTCACCCCCCCCCCAATTATCGTTCTAGTTACGCCCCTGGCGATATAAGGTAGCAATCTCTGTGTCCCATATTTCTTGGGTTAACAGCTTTAAAATTTCATCTCTTGCAATACACCTTTGACCTTTCGCATATCTTGACGTCAAACCGAAAACCTGATGTTAGTTTGATTGGCCCATTGCGGAGCTAATGAAACTTCGTGTTATATGACATATCAGGCTTTCCGCGTTTGACGTTTTATGAAAAAGGTTTATTGGTAATTTTGTCAACTTAATTTCGGAGCTTTATAAAGTGGTAAGCGGCATACTATTTCCCAGTCTTTTCGCAATTGATGTGACTAACACGGACGAGGATAAGGAATGTGCATTTGAACCCGGCTCATCCCAGGCGAGGAAAAAACCCAGCGGTATTCATCATATGCAAACTTGGCAGTTGGCAATACAATAAACGAGAAATTGCGCATGCGCAAACGTTTGACCCGGTTGTTTTGTGGTTGTTCTGAGCAGGTGGCGTATATTGATGTGGCTTTCCCCTGATGTAACAGATGGGCTGATAACATTAGAGGTTGCTGGACATCAAAGTTCGGCTTTTAATCGGAAAGTGCATGGTCGCGTTTTTAGAAGGAAATGCCAACACTTCTTTTCAAATGAAGCAATTTTAACAATAGTTACCCAGCCGCTATTTTTGTTTTATGAGATGACAGACACAACAGGGTATAAACTAAACTAGGTGTTTTCTGAACCCTCAATTTTCGTAATGATACTCCATGTGAAATTTACAAAATCAGCCATGAATAAAGTTTTACTAAGCTTTGTCGTACGGATTACAAAGGCCTTTTTATATGTAACCCAATTCGTCATATATTTGGTCATAATAGATTATCCCAGTTTAAAACTGTTTTTAGTAATAATGATGAATCATGTAAAATTGTAAATAATGTATCTTTTTACCGGAGGTTGTTAATATTTATGCATTCTGATTGGTTCACTTAGTCTTCTGGTTAGTCTAACAACGAAATTTGTCTTCACGGTAAACTATCAGGCCGAGAAAACCCATGGAAAGACTGAAACTGCCACCCAATTACACTTCAAATATTAACACAGATATAACCGCCAGTTGTCGTTTCAGTCTTGGGTGCACAGGTGGGGTTTCTTCTCGCGAAATGTACTGAACAAATCAAACGTAAATTATCCGGGAAAAGATGGAAGAATTTATATCAATGGCAAGTGGCAGAAGGCTGATGGCCGCCGACATACAGTGTACTTACTCCCTAAAATAAAAAGAACTGCAACACTATTTCTCCCAAATGCAGTGTCATGCGAAGTCATTTCACGTAACACAAAACGCATTTTAATAGTCAACCAATCTCGTAATTCGGGTTTTCGCCCGAAGTCTAAAGGAAACACGCGTGTCTAGAGGTAGAACACGCGTGTCTGGAGGTGGCATTTGGCTTCAAAAAGTTTAGTCATGTTAATCGGGAAATAACGTTCCAGTTCTTTTTAGTTCATTAGTGTACCCCCTTAAGCCCTAATAATGTGTGATTTACACACGGCGGCCTCTGATATCTCTAATTGTTGTTCCAATGAATCTAACGACACTATTGATAGCACCAAAAATCACGTCAAGAATTTTCCCGATAGCGTTCGTTTTCAAATGGCCATTTCTAATGCTCCCTGCCGTGTCCAGAGGCCCGTAGTAGAGTTTAGCGAAGAAACAGAAGTCCATGATAATCGCGGGAATGAACCAGACGGCGATACTGTAGATTAAGCTGGTGACAGCGAACGATATAGTTGCGTCGATAATTGCGCCCCAAATTGTCCTCAAACTATATAAAAGACGCAGCAAAACAATCGCCAGTTAGCAATGGTTTGCATGCTGTCTCAACTTGTACGGTTGGACAAAAACGCAAGCATGAGTGGACCTTCTAGTCCTCTCATTATTATTCTATTTCATTATATAATATTCAGTGTTTTATTGACGAATCCGCCATTTTGAAAAGCGATAATAACACATGTGCGATTATATTCATGATAATAACGCATGTGCGATGTGTTATGTGTGATGAGTTATGATTATCGCGTTTGACCCACCAATCAGGAATCAGATATACGCGCCTTGGGGGATAAATTTTTTTTCAAAAAAAGTTTTTTTTATATAATAAAAACAAAAATACTTGGATGCTTGAATATGTGGAATTTATTTCTCATGTTGAGAATTATATCTCACGCTATTATTCTCAATACTCGAAATAAACGCCATATTTTCGCGTATCACGCATTATCCCCTATTATTTACTATTAATTTATACTAATTATTACCTGATATTCGCTTTTTTTAATAGTAACGCCTCACGCACCGTCAACATGATGCAATGCGATATGATAATCCACATGGTGAAGAACTGAACGTCGGTAAAGTGCCACGCAAACTGAGAAAAGAGATAGTATGGAACAAACATCGCCTTTATGTAGAACCAGACTTTATCCCTTGACGTCAGTATCATTGTCTGAAAAAAAATGCGGATTAAAAATATGGATTATTCCTCTACATATATGGGGAACTCGTCAGTCGTGACGCTACACATTATCCAACTGATATCCCCAAAGGGAGAATCATTAAAATCTTTTTATTAAATACAGGATTTTAAGCCTGAGGGGAGGTTGCTCAGAGTCGGTTGGGGCAGTGTGCACACGAGCGTCGTTTACGAGCGTTTTCAAAATCGTTTTTGTAAGAAAAATATGCTTTATATTATAAATTAACTTCAATTTCTTTTTTAAATTGACGGTGTTTAAAACCGTTTTGGCATAAAAACGTAATTAGCTACTATGTGAAAACGCCCGAAAACGTTACCGTGTGCACATATAGCCTTAATACCTTCTAGTAGATAAAGGTAAATTAATTAAGATTTTCTGGCACTTCACCCGATGTAGAATAATTGTTAAAAAGTTAAAAGGTTTTCACTTCGAGAGGAAATCATACTCATTATTCCCTGGCTTGACTTTTGAGATGTGTATAATTTTTACTTGAAATTAAGATCCTTCAACCCTAAGAGCAAATTTTATTTTAACTATAATTCTAATCATTTCGCTCGATTGAGATAAATGCATACCAGGGGCAAGTTGTATAAAAGACTATGCTAAATGCAGTTAGGACTTTTATACAACCGGCCCCAGAACTAAATTCCAAATGAGCTAGCCTCAATAAAACCCGGTTTGACTGTACTAACTGACCTGTGAGGAACATTTTGATTCGCCTTCAGAGTCATCATTGTCATCATATAAATAATCGTCGGGAAATTCTTTCTGTTCACATTGTGGTCTCGCAGCCACAGTCCGCATGAAAGGCATAAACACTGTATCATGCCACATGAAACGGTGTAAAAAGATTGTAAGCCGTGGAAAATCTTGGAGCATGAACAACAGGAAGATGGACGAAATTCTATGCGCGTCCTAGATAAAAGAAATACACTAAATAGTGCCCAACGTGTAAAAGGATATAAAAAAAAAACCATGCTTAAACTCAAGCGAGGAAATTAAGAAATAAATTCAAGTCAATTCAACGGTTGAAAGAATGTATGAACAATCGATCCTATAGCAGGAATCGAATCTACGCCATTGCGATGTCACTGAGTGCAATGCTCTTGCCACTGACCTGTGTAGAGGTAGCTGACATGCAAGAGCGAGAGAGGTTAGTTTGCATTTCAAGACCTAAATACGACGTTCTTTTGATCGTAGTATTTCCGCCGTGGGCCTTTATGACAGCCTTTCAATTAACCTGCAATCAGGCTAAAAGCCTGATTCTAAGAAAGATTCTAAGGTTACCCGAAATTTTGACCCCCAAAACCGTGCCAAAGATGTCGTGGCAAAAAAGCGAGAGAAATGTTTTGAAAAGGTTTGGATTCTTACATCATATACAAATATATTCTTGTTGAAAATGAAAATAAACAACCACAGCAAGAAATTGCATACTGAAAACAGTAAAATTCCAAAGTTTGATAGCGAAATGGCTTGGTAAAGTACGGAAATTTGAAACTTTTTAGTGCGCACAGAAATGTTACCACTTTCGGCCCATGCCTCTGAGGTTAAATGAAGAGTTTTTGAGACACTCTAAAACACCAGTAATCTGTCTGTACTGAAATACAACAGGACCGCTCAAGTCGTTTTTACCGTATAAAGCGCCCGTTGATATTAGCTGCTTACCTTGTATTCCCAGATATCCTTGGGTTGTTTTACACCGGCCAAATTGAGTTTATCAATTTCGGCCATAATGATCTTTCGATGTAAGGATGAGAGAATATTCAACGGATCACTCGCGAGGTCTTTTTCGTTCAGTGAAAGCATTAGCTCTCCATTGATCCCGGCCTTAGAAAAACGTTCGGAATAATCATAGCTCAATTGGTCAGTAAACCCCTGGGCCCAGCTCGCAACCTCTCTCACTGTCCAACTTTGTGCTGATTTGGAGTAAATGACTTCGGCGGGCTTTGCTTCGGTAAAAATAATCCAGTAAAATACTACCTATCAGAATAATGGGAGAAAAAACTATTCAGGACGGCAGCATTTCACATGTATAAGATTAAAATGAGACCCTTTTCCATGAGGTTATGTTTCATGGTATTATTCAACTGCTAGGAGCGTGATGCTTTGCCGGATTTATTGACAGATCTCGCAAAACATCTTGGTCTTCCAGTTAAATTGTTGCGAAATGGGTGAAACGCTAGATAGAACAGCAGGCTCAGTTTTTTCAGCAGTTCACAGACGAAAAAATCTACCGATTTGAAATTTACCCACTGATCTTAATTTCACACGAGACAACCGCTGCCGAGTGGAGGAAATTAGGGACTGTTTACATAGTCCCGGTTTATTACCCGAGAATAAGCGAAGCGTGAAAGGATTTTGAGGTATTGAAACAAATCTTTGTGATACCAAACCAGCACATGCTATCGTCGGAATGATCACATGACTGATGACTGACTGGATCATACTAACCTGAATATACTTATTTCAATACCTCAAAATCATCTTATGGTTCGCTGAATCTCTGGTAACCGGGTATGAGTAAACAGCCTCTAAAAACCTACAGCAACCTCAACTTGGTCTTGCAATAAAATCGTAATGAAATATAGCTCGTGCATGCTCTAAAAATGCAATTAATACACTTACACACTAAATATACTTACAATTAATAAAACGATTAAAAGAGCAATGATCACTAGAATGAATGCACCAATAAAACCATTAAGTTGTTCTTGGGATAGCTGTGCGTTCCGTCGTCCACCATCACCCTTCCCGTGTTCTTCAAAGTCCTTTAAGACATCTTCATAATCTGCAACATTTGTCTGCGACCTCGTTCGAATGTTCACCTGAGCTGGGAATGACTTTTCAATGATGCTCCTTGAGAAACAAAAGCGAATTCCGTTTGGGTTCAAACAGGACCTATTCTAAAGATTTTTCAATCTTTCACGTATTAAAGCATGTTAAAGTGAACTTGCATTAGGACACGCGCAACTACAGTATGCTTGAAAATTGATGAATAGGCGGCCGTATGCCTTGAAAAAATTGACCCTCGATCTCCAGCGGATAAGTTTAAAATGGAAAATAAAATGATGTAATGATTGAACAACTGAGCTGAAATATTTCGATGTAAATATTTTAGTTTTCAAATGAAAGTACATATTTTAATGATGTACCGCGCCTTGACCGTGGGAACGAGGTTGGTATACGAGAGTATTTTTGGCTTATCCACGGTTTATATAAGCTGAACGCTTTTCGAACGAGTAAAAAATAGATTACACGAGCGTTCCCTACAAATTTTGCAATTATCGACTTTCAAAATTCAATTACTTCAAATATTTCAAATTCAGTGCCCTGGGACCGGTTGTACGAAAGCTGGATAGCGCTATCCACCGAATTTTTTTTAACCGTTCTAAAAATATCAGGAAAGCAAGTCTAAGAGAAATCTAAGGTTTACTATAAGGATACTATAAGGTTAAACTAAAGTTATTCGATTCCGAACAACAGGTAACTGTAGAGCGATTGAACTGAAAACGGATAGCGCTATACAGCTTTCGTATGTACCACTGACCCCAGTAGCCTGAAAACGATACTTTTCAAATTTCAATACTGCACACACTCAGATTCAATACCGCCCAAAGTGTGCAATACTGCACGCTAAAATAGGCCCTAAGATCTTTATTCCGATTTTAGCGCGTAATTTTGCTGAGAACGCTTTATCAATTGGGGCTGTAAGGTATAATTATGAAGATTTACAACACTGTGGAAGATTGAAATAGAAATCACCCCCCCCCCCCTCCAAAACAGTGGCGTTGCCAGCCTGACGATTTTGTCGCGCTATGTAAATTTCGAGTTATTATAATTATTCATTTCTTTAGAATTTAATTGTTTTCAGTCAATGAACACCAAAATATTGGCTATCTGTAAAACAAGGAACGGGGAATCGGGGAAAGGAATGAGGAAAGGAACGGGGAACGGTAAAACCAGGAATGGGAAAAGCCGGAATCTGTAAAACAAGGAATGGGAAAAGCCGGAATCTGTAAAACCAGGAATGGGAAAAGCCGGAATCTGTAAAACCAGGAATGAGAAAAGCCGGAATCTGTAAAACAAGGAATGAGAAAAGCCGGAATCTGTAAAACCAGGAATGGGAAAAGCCGGAATCTGTAAAACAAGGAATGAGAAAAGCCGGAATCTGTAAAACAAGGAATGAGAAAAGCCGGAATCTGTAAAACCAGGAATGAGAAAAGCCTGAATCTGTAAAACAAGGAATGAGAAAAGCCGGAATCTGTAAAACCAGGAATGGGAAAAGCCGGAATCTGTAAAACCAGGAATGAGAAAAGCCGTAATCTGTAAAACCAGGAATGAGAAAAGTTTGTAACTAAATTAGTTACAATTTCCGCGCGTAATACAAAATATGCTAATTTGACATGGCTATGTTTTCCGTATTTTACCAAATTTCGCAGCCAAACTTAGCATTTCCACTAATTCAAGTACGCTTAATTCTTTTATCTGTTATATGGAACATAAACTGCATTCTTTTGTGGGGGAAGGAATATATAATACATATATAATTATACAAACGATGAAACGATCACAAGCACTGACAAGGTTAGTTTGTAAACAGTTAAATTTGTTGATTTGGTCTTATTCATAAACCTACAAAGTGGTCAGTGGAGCTTTGCGCGTTGCTATCTACCGTTTAATATCTACATTGCTATTGAAATTGAATAATGTTTGGTTGGAAATGAAAACTTTTTGGATCCAAATTTGAATTTCCAAATTTTCATATGAATTGCATACTGCAATGATATAATTAAAATATGCAAGAACAACTTCATTATAAATACGCAATATATTTTATATTTTCTATATTCAGTTCATTGTATTTACAGCTACCTAATAATATATCAGTATAAATCTATGCGAACAACAATTTTGCTCCATTTGATACATACATATTAAGCTTATTTTGCAATATATATTTGTCATAGTTCATGGTACAGCTTTTCATTATTGAATCAGATTACCCCTGAACAATGCACTACACTTTTGTTGTCCCAAATATAATATAATTTTGCTTGTAAGTAAAATTGTATAGAAAATGAAAATATTTTAGTGCATAATTTGTACCTTAATTAACTCAGATTATAATTAAACAGTTACCATTCTCACCCAAGGTTTTAATGACTGGAGGCTGATTAAAAATATACAATAATAATCTGTAAGTAACTAACAGTTGCAATTAATTAAAATCTTGGCTCTTTGAGAACAACTTTGTGTTGGGATGGAATTTTGGAATATATCCTATTGTTGTTTACATACTGTAGAGTAGATTTATATTAAGTAGCAGCAGATACAATATACTGGTAATATTCCAAAATTTAACAACATATCTTAATTCTTTTATCAGTTATATGGAACATAAACTGAATTATTTTGTGGAGGAAGGATTGAAGGAATATATATACATATATAATTATGCAAACAACAATAATTTTGCTAACACTTAATACATTATTTTGCACTATATAGTCATAGTTCATAGTAAAAGCTTTTCATATTGAATCATGCTAGGCTAGAAAACCACAGCTAGGTTTAATTTCCCTACACAATTTCTAAAGCATTTTTATTTGATTAAATTATTTGTAAAAGTAAATGCTGGTTGGAAATTATACTTTTCTAAACAAGACCTAGGATATATTCCAAAATTCCATCCCAACACAAAGTTGTTCTCAAAGAGCCAAGATTTTAATTAATTGCAACTGTTAGTTACTTACAGATTATTATTGTATATTTTTAATCAGCCTCCAGTCATTAAAACCTTGGGTGAGAATGGTAACTGTTTAATTATAATCTGAGTTAATTAAGGTACAAATTATACACTAAAATATTTTCATTTTCTATACAATTTTACTTACAAGCAAAATTATATTATATTTGGTAATTTGGGACAACAAAAGTGTAGTGCATTGTTCAGGGGTAATCTGATTCAATAATGAAAAGCTGTTACCATGAACTATGACAAATATATATTGCAAAATAAGCTTAATATGTATGTATCAAATGGAGCAAAATTGTTAGATTTATACTGATATATTAGGTAGCTGTAAATACAATGAACTGAATATAGAAAATATAAAATATATTGCGTATTTATAATGAAGTTGTTCTTGCATATTTTAATTATATCATTGCAGTATGCAATTCATATGAAAATTTGGAAATTCAAATTTGGATCCAAAAAGTTTTCATTTCCAACCAAACATTATTCAATTTCAATAGCAATGTAGATATTAAACGGTAGATAGCAACGCGCAAAGCTCCACTGACCACTTTGTAGGTTTATGAATAAGACCAAATCAACAAATTTAACTGTTTACAAACTAACCTTGTCAGTGCTTGTGATCGTTTCATCGTTTGTATAATTATATATGTATATATTCCTTCCCCCACAAAAGAATGCAGTTTATGTTCCATATAACAGATAAAAGAATTAAGCGTACTTGAATTAGTGGAAATGCTAAGTTTGGCTGCGAAATTTGGTAAAATACGGAAAACATAGCCATGTCAAATTAGCATATTTTGTATTACGCGCGGAAATTGTAACTAATTTAGTTACAAACTTTTCTCATTCCTGGTTTTACAGATTACGGCTTTTCTCATTCCTGGTTTTACAGATTCCGGCTTTTCCCATTCCTGGTTTTACAGATTCCGGCTTTTCTCATTCCTTGTTTTACAGATTCAGGCTTTTCTCATTCCTGGTTTTACAGATTCCGGCTTTTCTCATTCCTTGTTTTACAGATTCCGGCTTTTCTCATTCCTTGTTTTAAAGATTCCGGCTTTTCCCATTCCTTGTTTTAAAGATTCCGGCTTTTCTCATTCCTGGTTTTAAAGATTCCGGCTTTTCGCATTCCTGGTTTTAGCATTCCCCGTTCCCTTCCCCGTTCCCTTCCTCGATTCCCCGTTCCTGGTTTTAAAGATAGCCTATTTTGTATTACGCGCGGAAATTGTAACTAATTTAGGGCTGTTTTCCACTGTCGCGTTTTTCATACGCACGTACACGCACGTAAAAGTCTAAATGCTTATATAAGTTATCTTTAAAAAAACGAAATGAATAAATCGAAAGAACTTAGTTTTCCGCGTAGCTTCGTATGCATTTGCTGACCTAGATGTTGAATAATAAAAATTTAAAAGCACTTAAACTTTTACGTGCGTGTACGTACGTGCTAAAAACGCGACAGTGGAAAGCAGCCTTAAGTTACAAACTTTTCCCATTCCTGGTTTTACAGATTCCGGCTTTTCTCATTCCTTGTTTTACAGATTCCGGCTTTTCCCATTCCTGGTTTTACAGATTCCGGCTTTTCTCATTCCTTGTTTTACAGATTCCGGCTTTTCTCATTCCTTGTTTTGCCGTTCCCCGTTCCTTTCCTCATTCCTTTCCCCGATTCCCCGTTCCTTGTTTTACAGATAGCCCCAAAATATTAGCATAGCGGGACAAATGATCGTCAGGCTGGCTACGCTACTGCCCCCAAGGGAATTACCTTACCATTTGATTGGACGAACAAGTTTTTCCATGTCGTTCATAAATTTTGATTGGACGAACGAATTCTTTAGCTGCTGATTGGTGAAATATTTATTGGGATTTTAGCGGTAATAGGTTTACATACTTTTCAAGATGGCGTTGAAAATTTGCGAGTTGTCAACAAAATTACAAAGAAATTGAACGGTAATTTGATTTTTATTGCTTGCTTTATCTTTGTTTTTCAAACGCGTGTCACTTGCATTGCAAATACGCATGAAATAAACAAATCACTTCGTAGTTGGCTCTTTTGTGCCTTTTTTACAAATTTATTACACTCGTTGCAAAGCCAATGGCAATGCCAATCAAAGGATCGCTAAATAAACAAAAAGACACGTTCCTCGTAGCTTTAATATGAAAAAAATGATAAATTTATACGAGTTTGATCAAAAAGCGCTTACTTTCCCGGCAAATCGAGTAAAATAAGCTATTGAAAATCAACACTATCGGAGTAGAATATGTCACTTACTTGCATGATTAAATTACCATTCTACAGATTGCTAAATGATCACAGCTTCGACAAATATGTTACTTTTGCAAATTAGTTACAATACAATAGGTAGGCTAATACTCTATTAATTGGGTAATAATAGGTATAATATATTATGTAATACTCCACCCTCACAAGATCAACCTTGCCTTTCCCCACAAACATATATTATTACACTATTTGAAAGCAATAAAGTAGAAATTTTGAAATACCGTAGGTGAACATTGACGCTGGGAAATCCAATCCAAGTCTGTCTACATTCTGGACATTCTGCTTTCTTGGAAGTTTTAAACCATTTGGCCAAACAATATCGACAGAAACTGTGACCACAAGTAAGTGTTGTTGGGTTAAGAAGTAATTCATAGCAGCAGCCACATTCAAGTTCTTCCAAACTCACCATCCTCCTTTGACTTGCTTAGAATTAAATGTTGAAGATAGATGAAACATCTTAATTAATCATTTGTTGAAAAGCCAATGTATAATTAGAGAAATACATTTATACTAAACAATTACTTAATGGTTTTCGTATTTGGTCCAGTGATTTGGTCTGATCCAAACACCTAGGAATGTAGAAAGTGTGCAAAACACAAGTGATTTTGTGAGCTTTTCTTTACCAAAGCAACATTCCCAAGTTTTAAAATCCTGGCCAGCAAAACACAGATAACCATTAAAAGGTAGTATTCCAAGTTTGATTTCCATGAGCACATTAAATTTCTGTGTTTGTTTCAGATCTAAACACATGCTTTGGCCAATCAGAACACTTGTTGTATACATGTTATTTTATACAAGAGATTATATACCATTTATATTTACATGCAGCCTGATTGTTTTAAACTTCTTAGAGTTAATGGTTATCTACTTAATTCTAGAGTGTTGAGGCAAAAAATATGCTTTGAGCAAGCAGACTGAGAATCTTTTTAAACAGGGTTAAAAATTCTCCAACCATACTTAACAGAAATATTCATGTGGGTATTAGAACTTCTTTGTCATTCTTTGAAGTTCTTTGATGAGTCAGCACGCAGGTCAGCTAGAATATACTAGCTGCTTTCTTCATATATGAAAATATAGAGGCATAATCTTACTGGCATACAAACATTTATATTATTGTCGTGGTTGTCTGATCTTCCATACTTCTAGACTCCATTCATTTTAGTTTAATGGTTATAATATTCAAGTTAATAATTCTAAAGTTATGATGCCGTAATTAATTGTTATAGCTAGGCAACATACAGTATGTTATGTTATACTATTATTCATGTTATGGCAAAAACTCCTTTCACCTTTGATGTTGATATTTTCTGATGATTATCAATGTATAAATCTAATTTTTACAATTGTTGTATTCTCGGCCGCGGGGGAGTAAATTTCCATTGTATCCTTAAATAATTATAATTATTACCAAAATATAAATACAAACAAATGACTGTGTATATCAATAAATGCACAGATATCAGAGTTGAAAACTTGTACACTTTTTAAAAAACTGATACTCGTAGATTGCATAAGATTTTACTAATAGTATAATACTAATACTGTCTTACAGTTTTAGGTATCACCAACACTCTCTGAAATCGTCGAAGTCAGAAATCAGCGAGATATAAACACAGCATTTTAACAACATCCAATGTCGCTTATAATTTTGCAAATATACTCACCTAAAAAGTCCACAAAGGTATTCTTGAATACGCTCTTAATTAAAATGAAAACGAAGCATAAAAACAAATGATTTAGTGTAACATTTGGATATAGAAACACCAATAACGAAAGCTTCTTCCAGTGTATTTTATAAGAAGACGGATGTTCCCCAGTCAATATACGGTATATTACCCCCGGAGAACAGAACCACAATGCAGAACCATTATTATTTAATTGTTATCTAATTTTGATGATGTTTTGATTGTCATAGACTTATAAAGTAAAGGCTTCGAACTTCAAATACTCCAAAATGTTTATTGATACCCAAATTTACAGCCCACTCCAAAATTTAGATAACAGACAATTACAATACACTTTTCTCGGAAAATTCTTGGTTCATAAAAGACGGAATTTTATTTTAGTGCGAATTCATGATTTCAAAAGTGGAAGCACAGTTTTAATGAAGTGATTCCATTGCATCACGGTTAATAGAACTGAGATCTCAGTTCTAATCAGTGGTTTTAATTAACCGTGAATCCGTGATTGCTGACTATAGACTGTATGTCTACGACACCGAACACCAGGGTCTTACTGAAACAAATATGTCCACTAATTGTGGTAATCACGGTAATAATCAAGTAACTCGGGAGGGAACACAAACTACAGAGAGACGGAGACCTAACGAATGCGATGTTTGTAAGAAAAGGTTTTACCTACCCAGGCACTTAGAAAATCATAAGAAAATACACAGCGAAGAAAAGCCTTATGAATGTGATGTTTGTGACAAAACATTTCGACAACCATACGCCTTAGTAATCCATGGAAGAACCCACACCGGGGAGAAACCATATCAATGTGATATTTGTGACAAGAAATTTGCACAATCTGGCCACCTTGCACTCCATAAAATGACTCATACTGGAGAGAAACCATATGAATGTGATGTTTGTAAGAAAAGGTTTTACCTGCCCGGGTACTTGGCAAATCATAAGAAAGTACACAGCGAAGAAAAGCCTCATAAATGTGATGTTTGTAACAAAACATTTCGACATTCATGCGCCTTGAAAATCCATAAAAGAAATCACACTGGAGAGAAACCTTATCAATGCGATATTTGTAACAAGAAATTTCCACAATCTTGCAACCTTGTAGTCCATAAAAGGACTCATACTGGAGAGAAACCATATGAATGTGATGTTTGTAGCATGAGATTTGCACAATCTGGAAACCTTGAACATCATAAAAGAACACATACTGGAGAGAAACCATATGAATGTGATGTTTGTAGCATGAGATTTGCACAAACTGGAAACCTTGAACATCATAAAAGAACACATACTGGAGAGAAACCATATAAATGTGATGTTTGTAGCATGAGATTTTCATACACTGGAACCCTTGAACATCATAAAAGAACACATACTGGAGAGAAACCATATGAATGTGATGTTTGTAGGAAGACATTTCCCAGTTCGACAGCATTACGGCGCCATAAAAGAACACATTCTAGTGATTCTAGTGATGGACCTTATAAATGTGAAGTATGTGAGAAAGGTTTTGCTACCCTATATAGCCATGAAGTGCATAAAAGAACACACACAGGGGAAAAACCTTACAAGTGTAACATCTGTGCTAAGAAATTTATATGCTCTGAGGATTTTACAAGACACATGAACATCCACAAAAAAAAGCACCTGCTATGCGACAGTTGCAGCAAGGTGATGGTACAACCACAAGATTTGCTGGAACATTTTGTAAAAGATGAAAGTACTGGAAAGGTTATTTGTAATTATTGTAAACAAGAACATCAAAATTTCAGGCAATTGGTGAGACATATTGCAAAGGAGCATGGCAAGGATAGAAAATATCAATGTGGTCGTTGTAAAGAACTTGATTCAACAGAACCAACTGGTGTTGGATATATTTGTTATGTGTGTGATGCTGTGTTTGATGTTGCCAAGGATCTTGAGGATCACATGCTTGCACATGCAGCAGACTGAATATTTTTCCATGTATGTTTATTAATGTATGTTTCAAATGATTTACTATTTACAACCTATTAAAAGTTGAGTTTATGTTTATTGTGTTGAGGTTGTGTTTTCTTTGTGGTTTGGCATATGCTGCACTATGCAGCTTTAGAAGGAATATTAGGATGGTAAGGTGATACCTAATCTTCAGAACACTGGAAAAGGCTGTGAATTTCCAAATACTCCAAAGTGATTATTGATACCCATTATAATTGCACAGCTCTGGACTAGGGTGGGGAGGTTGCATCATTGCACACCTCTTGTATAGCCTATAGGGTGGGGAAGGCTCACATCCTTCCCTAAGTGAAGCAATACCTTTAGTGTATGCTATCCTACTGGTTTCTCCCCCTCCGCATGTGACCAATAGGGAGATTTAACATGATGACCTGAACGTAATTACGTAAAAGTCGACGTCTATACATCGACATGCGTCTATATATGGTCCATGCGTCTATATATGGACAGCCGCGCCATTTATTTGCCATTTTCACGTCGTCCTTGACATTCACGTGAATCACGTCCTCATGCTAAATTTCCCTAATATATTAAAATTCGACAGTGCATGTATCAGTTTTTTAACTCTAGATTAGCGCTAACCGTGGGCTATGTTGTACTCCGCTGCTTTGGTTTATGTGCTTCTGTACTGCTGTTCGTTTCAAGACTTTAAAAAATAAGACGTCTATTCATCCAGGAAATATTTATGGAAAAATATGTTCAACTTCATAAAAGAAAGATTAAAAAAATTGATGTAAAAGTTTCAGTTAACCCACGGTTAAGCTGACCGACTTTTGACCGTGCGCGGAACTTTATTTTGTTCGAATTTTTCAGTTTCAAAGCGGAAGCACCCCTTTTCCCGCCAAATTGTAAACTGGTGATTGAAACTTGAAAGCATTGTTATATCCACTTCTCACTTCTGTACGTGTTCTTATATAATCTCGACTTTACTTCAGCTTCGCGCCTTTGCAAAATCTTCAATTTTTGTCGAGATTTCTGTTGAGTTTATTCCATTGTTATTGGAACAGAAAATCATCTTCATCGCATCAAGAAATATGTCCAGCCATTCTCGTAATCATGGTCGCTCACGCACTGTTGATAACTGTGCTGTCTGTGAGAAGCAGTCCAGACATCTTTGCACAAGTCATAAGAGAATACACAACGAAAAAAAGCCTTATGAATGTGATGTTTGTGGGAAAACATTTCGACAGCCATACACCTTAGTGATCCATAGAAGAACCCACACCGGGGAGAAACCATATCAATGCGATATTTGTAACAAGAAATTTGCACAATCTGGCAACCTTGCAGTCCATAAAAGAACTCACACTGGGGAGAAACCATATGAATGTGATGTTTGTAACAAGAGATTTTCGGTAATTGGAACTCTTGTTCTCCATAAAAGAACTCACACTGGAGAGAAACCATATGAATGCAATATTTGTAACAAGAAATTTGCACATTCTGGCAACCTTGTACTCCATAAAAGAACTCACACTGGGGAGAAACCATATGAATGTGATGTATGTAACAAGAGATTTTCAGTAAATGGAACTCTTGTACTCCATGAAAGAATTCACACTGGAGAGAAACCATATGAATGCAATATTTGTAAGAAGGGATTTGCACAATCTAGCAACTTTATAGCCCATAAAAGAACTCACACTGGACAGAAACCATTTGAATGTGATGTTTGTGACAAGAGTTTTGCAAAATCTAGTAACCTTGCAGTCCATAAAAGAACTCACAGTGGATCTCAATGTTATAAGTGCAATGTTTGTAAAGCCAGATTTTCACACAATGATAGTCTTAGAGAGCACAAAAACAAGCACTTGCTGTGCAACAGTTGCAACAAGGAGATTGTTCAACCACAAGATTTGCTGGAACATTTTGTAGAAGATAAAATTACTGGAAAGTTTATTTGTAATCTTTGTGATCAAAAACATCAAAATTTCAGGCAATTAGTGTCACATATAGCAAAGGAGCATGACAAGGATGGAAAATATCAGTGTGGTCTTTGTCAAGAACTTGAATCAACAGAACCAACTGGTGTTGGATACATTTGTTGTGTGTGTGATAATGTGTTTGATGTTGCTAGAGATCTTGAGGATCACATGAGTGCACATGCAGCAGACTAAATATTTCTGACTGAATCTCTGAATTTCTGACTTAAGAGTAAATCTAACTGTCAAATACTAAAAGTTGTGTTCATAGTTTTGTTTTATTTTGTTTGGTTTTGTTTTGTTCCAATTCAGTTGGATTTGCATCAACTATCAAATTTTATAACTACTAATTTAATTTTTATATGCCTATTTAATGATGACACTTGGGTATTGGGGAATACGTACAGGGTGTATAAAAAAATGCAACCATGCTAATTATTTGTTAGTGCTCAATCTTTTGTCTTGGACAATAGAAAACCACCTAGGCAAATATTTATGAATATTAGGTGTTGTGTTCTTTTTGATAACACCCTTTAGTTGACATTATTATTCTTCATTTATTCTTCATTTATAACTAATTGACTGATGGTGGTGACTTTAGTTTGGTCCCAGCAATACAGGTGTCAATGTAAATAATAATTAAGTATTCCATATAATAAGAGGCGAGCATGTTTTAAACTGTAACCAGTGAATTTGATCGCAATCCTGAGACTGACAGATTTAAAGATTCCTAAATTATTCCTGGATCTAGTAGCGAACTGCAAAGCAACTATGGACTGTTTGGAGGGACAAATGATTTCAGACTTATATTTCCTGTCCCTCCCAACAGTCCATTGATGCTTTTCGGTTCACGACTGGACCCAGTACCCTGCTTGATTGGGAAATAGCTAATACTTGAGAAACGGTTGTCATTATTGTTGTTCATTTTGACTAATTGATGAGTTCAAGTTGATGACAGCGTAAGCTGCTATATTAATAATGGTAATAGAACGAATAAGAGTGGTATTAATGGCAAAATTATACGAGTGATTGCTTTAAGAAAAAATACCAAAACAAAATTTAAGCTCATGAAAGGGTGCGATTAATGATCAATTGCACTCCTCTTAACCAATGAAATTGCAGTATTTGACCCTAATTGCAGAAGGTACATAATTAATTGGTAAATAACACATGATATCACTGAATTGCTATGACATATGGAACAACCTATTATGTCTTAATATTGTTTTCCTTATTTATTGACTATTGTAAAGAAATCTTAATTTTATGGCTCTTCAAGCATTTTTAGAACGGTTGAAAAACACTATCCGGTGGATAGCGCTATCCAGCTTTGGTACAACCAGCCCATTTACTGTGCTCTCATCCTTAATGTTAGCAAATCCTAGCTATGGTCTAAATAACCTTGTGTTGCAACCCTTGCATAACAAATGTATTTTTTTGTTTCATGACATAAATTCGTCGAAAACGTTTTCTGGTAAATCTCATAAAAATATCAAGCATGACAATGCTTTTTTATTACCTGCCAAGGTGGAGAAGGTGGAGAAGTCTCAAAATCACTTGTTACATACATTACATTTGTAAGGTTTCTCTTCAGTTTTGCTTAGCTAGTTTATATTGCCGTATTGCTCAGTCTCAAAGTGTAAAAGCATCTCCAAAATAATAAAAAAGATAATTTGAGCCTTGGAACCAACAATTATTGAAGAGGATCCTAAAAGTTATTCCTAAGACTGAACGGGCGATTGAAAAAAACACCATCCGGTTATAATAGCGCTATCTGGCTTTCATATACAACCGGCCCCAGAAAGTTTTTTTTAAATTTTTGCGAGCATGACAAGAATGGGGGAAATATCAATGTGGGATTATATCTGCAGTAAATCAAACCCTGCAATATATGCACTAGTGCGTTATTGTACCAAGAACTGATGAATCTCAGGGACGCCGGAGAGGGCGACAGCAGCGGCAGCTGCTCTCATGCCTTTTACAAGCTGGAGCAGAGGGTGGGGGGGGGACGTGCCCTTTACAATCTCTGTCTTGTGAAACCAACAATCTGAAAGAATAGGACAATCGAAAAACTCCTAGACAATGGAATCATCTTGAAAGAGGGTACGTCACGATGAAACGAAGTTCAACAGACGATGTTTTACAAACATTTGGTTGTATGCCCCGCTACAGAAGTGCACTTTCCGAAAAAATGCCGCCCCTCCCCCCGCCTTTGTTAATTTCTGTCTAACTGTCTCCTTTCTCCGACACGCGCGGCATTCCTCGCAACCTAATTGGTGACGTAATAATTAAAAGGAGCTTTCTCAAATGACGATTATTAATTGTCTATTACTATTTGTAATTTCTTGAGTGCAACTGCGAGTTTTTAAAGAGAGTGTTAAATAAGTGTTAATTTGGTTTATTTGGATTAAAAATGGGCCAGTGTCTGGTCCGACCGAATAAAGTCAATCCTATATTGGACAAGGTTAACGGTGGAAGGGTTAGTCCTACCGGTGAAAGCAGCAGAGCGGCATATAGGAAGTCTCCAAGAATTGGTATGTTTTTACACTAATGTTCGGTGTATTACGGAAAACTTCGACCGATTCAAACAAAAACTTCGGCTTTAAGTCTTTGTTAAAGCCCGTTTTCCACCGTAGGCGCGAATTCGCGCGACGCGAAGCGATTTTTGAAATCTGGTGATGTAATTGGTTTGCGAAAAAAATCGCCGCGAAAAAGTAGAATCGCTTCCTACAGAATCCTACTTTTTATCTGTTCCGGCGAATAAATTCGCCTGGTGGAAAACGGGCTTTACAACGCTAGCTGGCTACCATATTGCTCATCAGTCATTGAATCACAGTTTTTAAATCATATTCGTAGCCTTTCCTCCAATCTGATTGTTGGAGTTGTAACAGCAGGCGGAATTTCGTACGATATCTGACCACCGTCTGAAGCCTATTTGCGGTTTTGACTTTTGTTTTCCAAAGAATTACTTACCAACTCTTAACTAGTTTATATTACTGGGGTTGGCTGTATCAAGGCGGATAAGTTCAAAATAGAAACCAATTATCTAACTGTTGTATTCAACAAGCGAACTAAAATTTTTTTTACCTTAATACAAACTTAAAGATACTGTTTTCAAGTACATATTCAGTGCATAATATTCAAGTTGACTCATTCAAGAGAGATCTAAGAGTGTTGTTTAATTTTGACTTATCCACCGTTTAAGCTAAACGGGCTTGATACAACCGGCCCCTGAATATATATATATATATATAGACTAACGATTATCACGATAAAAGTGAATTTTAGTAGAGTAAAGAATTGAGGTTTAGCTTGTCTTGTTTCTCATTTTGACTGAGTTTGCACGATTGCGTAAGTATAATACGACAAACCGCTGACTTTCAAAAAAATGAACACGTTATTTACCGTTTTGGTCGAACTGGGTGGAAAAATGTTGGCTCTCATGGAAAATAAATTTCTACCCGGACTCGAAGCCGGTAAATAAAATAAAAGTTCAGTCCGGACGGATGATAAACTGTAGCAGTGCCAGTGCGCGCGGTATAATCCGAGGAAGTAAAACAATAGTTTTTTTGCAGTTAATTTTGTATTGTGATTAATATATTTATATGGATACATGGTAAGTAACCCAGGGGCCGGTTGCTTGGTTTCGAAAGGCGTTTAGTTTACACGGCGGATAAGTTCAAAATGGAAAACAAATTTATCTCTTTATTGGACAAATGACCTGAAATATTTCGATTTAATTAGCTTAATTTTTAATGTATAAGTAAATATTTAAAGCATAAAATCCAGGTTCAGTCATTCACAATATATATGAGAAACTTTGGCTTATGCATGCACCGTTAAAGCTAAATCCTTTTGAGTAACCGGCGCCAGATGTTTCCCTCCACCAATCTTACGTATACATTGCATTACTTATTCCAATGCCGACTGATTTTCTTTTTTCAAGGTGAGAGGGTCACTTTACCTCCTCTTCGTAATTCCCCGCCGAGATATCGCTACGATCACAGACAATCGGCCAATGTCAACCAGAAGCGGGCTTGGCACGAGAAGAAATTCACCTCGAATACTGTCGAACCCATTTCACTCCGTGGTATGAAATTGCGAGGTACCATGCATAATTTCTTCTGTTTTTGATTTTTAAGCAAAAATTACCATGATTTCTTCTTTTTTTAATTCTTAAGCAAAATTTCCACGCGGGATTTTTTGTTTAGCCGGAATATGATATGGTCTGAGATAGCCTGCATGCATTCAGAGACTATTGTTAATATTATTATTGGATGCACTGCATGACGAAAGCCCGGGCTAACGGGCTGAAAGCTTTGCAGTATTAAATACTTACGTGGTGTACCTACAACCTTATTTACGTATTTGATGTCACCATGCAGACGTACAAGAATATTATTATATTCACTGCGTCGATGCCGCCAATTGAAAATAACATATCTTATACTGTCTCATGCATCTATTTTACAGAAAACAATCAGTATTCGCTATCGAATCAGAAAAGAACTAAAATGCTATTAGCGCAAAAAATTGATCCTTTCGGGCAAATCGACCTCGTTGAGCTTCCATCGTGCGAAGCGGATGATAATGATGATGAGTGGACTGGTGTATTCAACACGGCAGCGACGAGCAACGTGCAATACGCAGCAAATAAGCGCTGTTATGATTACGGCAAAAAAACCTGGACCAGCCTGAGTTCGTCGAACATGGTCGACACTTCAGAGAATCGCGATTTACAGAAAGAAGATGTGAAGAAGCCGAAGGCATTGAGGTAAGACAAATTATAATAAAACATTTATAGTACGTGCGTGCTGAACAGGACTTTTCCCGCCGAAATTGACAAGCGAAGTATTGTAATGAGAATTTGCTTTGTACAAGAACTTTTATTGGAATCTTAAGGTGAATTTTTATAATAGCTTGTTTACAAAGTTGATTATTTTATTTTTTTTCATAAGTATTTTTGTTTTGATGTATTCCGATTGCAATCTGCCCACCGTAATATCTCTTAAAAATGACATAGGATTTAGTCGACCGACCTGAAAATCGTACCACAAAAATCGCGTCGTGTGCGCCTGGCTTAAATGTTAGCAAGATGTCTTGTTACGCAATGGCCGTGCAGGGTTAGCTAAACTATATATGTAATTTTGTTCAATTTAGAAAGCCCTCAACTCGGGCGGAAATCGCACATTTGGCCGTGAAAAGCCAAATTGGATTTCATGAACAGGAGATGATGAACGAGAAAGGTATACATGCATGCACCATTAGTCACACATGAATTAATCATTTCTTGTTTCCATAACATGATATATCCTATTCTTGCCATTCTAAATCAAATTTACCAAGAACATAATGCTAGTTAGTAGTTATACCACAAAAGTTGAAACACGGATCATTATGTATATGCTTTGATACATGCAGAGATCGGAAGTCAAGCAAATCAGTTTAGTATTGGTTATTACTTACGTTTGGTTATTAGGAGGCGCACGAGACCCCATTCAATTGCATGGGGTAGGGGGCTGAGGCAGTATACACTTCCCGAGTTTGTTCTCGGGCCATGAAAGCTAGCCGACTAACCAGGGACGGCGGAGCGTTATATCAAGTGCGGGGGCTACATTTTTACTCCTACTTATGATGTTATAAAAACGATTCTAAGTACTAAGTACTGCTCAGTAAATAAGAAGTGTAAACATCTTTTGGTTTTACTGTAAATACAAAGTGAGGGGCTTGAAAAACAAAGCGTAAATAAGTGTAAACGGTCCTTTAAAAATCGCAGCAAAAAATTGTGAGCTGGTAGTCATTTACCTTTGCAACTCTAGAGAAAGAAAAGCTTTCAAAACCTCAACCTTTCTGGATATTGGGTGATGTTCCCATCAAACCAACCAACTTGCCAAGCATTGAGGAAGTTCAACATCAGATGAGGAACATTGAAAGTCAGATGGAAGCACTTTTGAATCCCGAAGAGAAATATGTCAGACGAGCCTGTGCCTTTACCATTGGCTGGAAAAAGGAAACGGCTAGATCCCAAGCCCCAGGTTGTGCTCCCCAGCGGCTGATAGATCACCAAAAGGCAGTGGTATGCAATGAAACCTTTCTAAACTATATAAAATCTGTAATCTGCTTTGAAGTAACTCAACAGTCCCTCTCCATGCACGTCACAAATTCACTGTTTTTAACTATACATTAAGTAAAATCGATTGCAAGTTTACCTCTGAGAGCTGTGTTCATGCAAAGATGCAAATTACATCATGCTTGAATTTTAATCCTATTTTAATACCTTGTTGTCGTTCTCTTATAAAACAATCCCTAAATGGTTTCCCGTGTTTTGATTACCTGATGGAAACACTTGGGAAAGTTGCTAATTAAGTTAAGAAAAGATGGCAAAATCACTCGCCATCGGCTCGTGTTTCATGCAGCGCGCTTTTCTTAACTCCCGCAACATTCCCGCGTGGATCAAACACGGAAACCATCAAGTGATTGTTTATTATCACATTCAGGGGTCATTAAAATAATAAAAGAAATCATGCATGTATTGAAGAGAGTTGTTATTAAAATAGTGAAGTTGTGATGTAATTTTTCGAAGTTCTACCTATTAGCCGTTCAGTTGACTGAACGATGGGGCTGTTTAAATGAGCCCGGTTACCCGAGATTCAACGAAGCGTGAGATAATTTTGCGGTATTGAAATGAGCAGATAAAATGATCCTGGCAGTCGTATATATAATCACCACAAAAATAGCATGTGCTTGTTTGGTGTCATAAAGACTTATTTCAATACCTCAAAGTCCTATCACGCTTCGTTGAATCTCGGGTAACCGGGCTCATGTAAACAGCCCCTATGTTTACTATTCCGACTGGCTCTACTTAAGGCGGATCGCGTAAGAATACTAGAGAAAGAATGCGAGGTTGAACGTCGTGAAATTGCAATCCTCGAAAAGAGAATACAGTCCTTAAAACGCAAAAGAGATCCCAAGGTCGATCTTAAAATCCTTCTAGAAAAGGAACGGTAAGTTACGATTCTTGGACGATGACCGCAGACCGATTGACAGGAAATATAATAATTTGTCTACACGATAGTCTAGGCCTTTTTTAAGGAATTCTTTTCAAAGTCATCGACCCCCTGTTTAAAATATAAGCAATGTCATATAAAACATAGAAGCATGTTCCACCCAATATTGTTTTTGCCTACAAACTATGAAAGGAAACAGGGGGGGGGGGGTGTTGGCCCCTCCAGTGTTGGCAACATGGATACATGCTTATATATTTTATAAAGCATCGCTTATATTTTATGCGAGGAGGGGGTGCTTTCTCTCAAAATGACTCCTTAAAAAGGCCCGGAGTCGATAAGAGGGAATCACCTTTCATTAATGCGGCCTCTGAGGATTGCAGAAACTGAGTCATGAAAATCATTTCAACTATTGCAGCAAACATGGAAGAAAGACCAAAAGGGAAGTTGATTCCAAAATGAAAGCAGCGACTGAGCGCAGGAATGAAATTCTCGGTGAACGGGCACGTGTTGCCAAAAAACAAGGTGATCTTTCCTTTTTCTGCTTGTAGTTCGTTACATAACCCTAATTCCTATTTTCTAGCATTCTGATTAGATGTATGTAACTTCGAATCAGATTTAATTGATGGTAAAGTTAACCATACAGGGGCGGATTTTTCGGATAAGCCAAATTTCCAAAACACTCTCATAGATGTTGTGAATGATTGAGCCTGCATCTTGTGCATTAAATATGTACTCGCAGCAAAAATTGCAAGTTTAAACGGGCCTTAAAAGAGCCCTCACTACCCTTACCTTTCCTGGAATCCTGTGGGAGAGAGCTGTAGAGGTATCAAATTTCTTGCCGGGAAAATTCAATCGAATCTCTTTTTGGCTTCAGCTCGAACTGAACTTGTCAGCGACGG
Source organism: Dendronephthya gigantea (assembly GCF_004324835.1). NCBI lineage: Eukaryota > Metazoa > Cnidaria > Anthozoa > Malacalcyonacea > Nephtheidae > Dendronephthya > Dendronephthya gigantea. The sequence goes on along the minus strand of NW_021163063.1, from coordinate 17,105 downwards.
TGAAGTCGAAATTGCTGTGGCCAATAAAGGCAAGCAAGATGTGAAAATGACGAATGAAAAGCGGGAAAAATCAAAGAAAAAAAAGGGTAAATCATTGAAGTCCCAGGACAAGAAGCGACAGCTTGTTCGTAAAGAGGTACGCTGATGACTACGTGTAAACGTTTGAGCCGTGACTAACGCCTGTATTCTAAAAGCTCGCACACACTCAAACTCGAGTGGGAGATCTCACACTCATTGAGTGGGCGATCTCAATCTTCTCATAACATTTTAATGACGGTATTTCCAGCCGAATAGCGGCTTCGTTTTCAGTGATTTACCTTATATCTTTCATTCTATTGCTCAGCGAAAACTCTCTCATTGATCAGCATTAACAAAATTTATATGTCCCACTTAATGAGTGTGAGTGAGCTTTTTGAATACAGTCGTAAGACAGGAGTGTCGCAGGGGTGCAATAAGATATTTGTGTTCACTGACCGAAAAACAAACCATTTAAAAAGGTCAGGAATGAGTATACGAATATGCCCCCTTCTACATAGTGAGCTGGTGACACAACTGCATGTGTAGTTGTTAGTAAGTTAGTGGAAACGCTTCAAACCTAGCAAGGCTCAAAGTGGCTGAGCAGCCAAAGAATAACGAAGCATTTTAAGATGGCAGAGAGGGAAGAAAACATGAATTCCATTGATTGCAATGAATCCCATTTGTGAACTTTAGAGATCTTTAACGAGTCTTTATGGAGTAGACTTCGTATCTTTTATCACAGACCAGCATAGTTCACGTGCATGAAACTAGGTGGAATCGTTTCGAACTAATCGGCCCGTTTATTTACATTTTACACGCTAAGCCAATCAGAATCAGCCTAAATTTTTAACACTTCATGTAAAACGATAAATAATTTTCCGTTTACCGGAAGTGCTCAATATTTTTGCATTCTGATTGGTTTACCGGTCCTGAAAATGTAAACAAATTTGCTGATTGGTCAAAAACGAAATTCCTTGTTCGACTCTACGAGAAACCTATGCATAAGGTTCGAAGATATCCGATCGACCCATGTTAAATGGTAGTACATGTTTCCTGTTTCATTATAGCACGCTCTCCAAAAGGAAGAAGGTGAACAACAATTTCACACATCCGTTGAAATGGAAACACGTAACGCTAACGACGACTTCTGGGGGCATGAGGGGTACTAAATGGTCTTGGGCAGTGCGGTGGTGAAGCGGCTCGCGCCTTGATCTCGTGTTGATTTGGATTTTTTATGGATAACTCGCGGAAGATCTCGATTAAACAGTTCCAGGGAAACGGACGCTAGGCGAACGAAATATTGCTTTCGTATTCACGGGAGAAAGTTTCATGTGCATGCACTGTAAGTGGGGGATGTTTTAGACCTACGACGCTAAAGCAACTGCAAAAATACCATCTCTATCGTCTCTATCTGTAACTGTATCGTCCTGATCGTTTCGTCTTTATGGTCTCTATATTCTCAATCTCTTATCTCAATCTTCTCAAAAGCTTCTATGTAATTTTCTATCGTCTTTATTTCTTTCATCTCTATCTTAAACTTAAAAATATTTCCAATATTCCCTTCAATCGCCTTCGTTTCTTTCTTTTCTCTCTCGATCTTATCTATATTTCCTATCTCTTCTTCTATCGTCTTCATTTCTTTCGTCTTTACCTCAATCTTCTCTATCGTCCCTATTTCTACGTCTTTTTCTATCGCCTTCTCTTCTTCTTCTCTATCTTTTCTATAGTTTCTGTTTCTTCTTCCATCGTCTTCATTGCTTTCCTTTCCCAGCTCAATCTTCTTTATGGTCTATCTTTTCTTCTATCGTCTTCATTTCTTTCATCTTTATCTCAATCTTTTTTACATTTCTTATCTTTACATCTTCTTCTATCGTCTTCACTTAAAAAAAAATTATAAGTCTTCTTCTATCGTCTTTAATTACTTCTTTCGTCTTTATCTTATCTATATTTCCTATCTCTTACTCTATCCTTTTTCTTCTATCGTCTTCATTTCTTTCCTTTCTAACTCCATCTTTTCTATAGTTTCTATCTCATTTTTCCATTGTCTTCCCTTCTTTCGTCTCTATCTCCATCTTCTCTATAGTCTGTATCTCTTTTTCTATCGCCTTTATCATTATCGCCTATATTTCTCTATCGTCTTTATCATTATCGCCTCTTTCTCTATCTCGAACTCTCCCAACTGGATCATCTCGATCGTCTTCACCTCTGAATCTTATCATCTTCTGTCTCTATCTCTTATTCTTCAAAATGCATTTTATCTATCGATCCTACATCGCCATTCATATGTCGATACTCAAAATCAGAGACGCCGAACAGTTGCTATAGTGAACGTTACACCCCACATTGCATAGCCGTTTCGACTTCCTGTTGAAGAGGCTTGAGTAAGTAAAAGAACGAGGTGATTTACAGCTTTTCCCTCGCGGTTTGCTGTGAATGCGGGTGCAATTTGGAATTCGTCTAGCTTCTTTTTCCCTGGATACTGTTTTACGTCATGGACCAAAAGTTGTTCATAAAATCTCACATAATTGACACGATATATCCATCTGATCTCTTCAATGGCCGTACTCGGGAAACCATTCAAACTGCCCTATACAACATTGGACTGTATTCGTAAAGTTTGCTGTAAATAACAACGTCTTCTGTAAATTCATTCAAAATCAGTATTATTAATGTCTTGAAATTTGGGAATTACTATGTTTTGAATTTAAACTGAATGAAGTTAATATTGAACTGCAAGAGTGAAGTACGATTCTTTTTATGTTTCAACAGTATACGTAGAAATCTATACACTCAATATAAAGGCATATATGCACTAAAAACCAATCCGATCAGTAAGGACAAAATTTTAGTTCTATATTTTCCCTGCGTTGAATAATACTTAGCCTAAAACAAAAATTATTTGAAGGAAACGCGTTTACATTCATATTAGTAGCTGCTTTCTGGTTTCTTCGAAGCATTTTGCGTTTTGCCCAATGCATGTTGACATTAAGTGGAGAGGGAGAAAGAGGGAGCGAATATTGATGTGTAATATAAGGGAAATTGTTTGTTATATGCGCACAAGGGTTTTGCACGTGATGCACAGACGGAAATGAATGACACTTTGCACTATGCACAATGCACAATGAACAATGCACAATGCACAATGAACAATGCACAACAACGCACTATAGTTGTAGAGTATAAAATATCACGGGCTGCACTATTTTAGAAGAAGGTTGATGAAGAAGGTTGATGACTTGGTCTGGGGCACGACAACAAAATAAATATACATGAAAAGGAAGTTGTATTGATATTATCTTAATTGAGCTGTCCCTCATACGGCCCCGACGATCCCGCGGATAGCATCATATAGAAAAAGGGGTCGTTTAACCGATGTATTCATGTTAGCAGAGCATAATTATTATTTTTTATCATAATCGTTGTTTTCTTTGTTTCAAATAAAGAAATCAAAGGGCCGACTAAAACAATGTTTGACTTCTTTTCTCAGTAATCTGGCAACCCTGGAACCAACCCCATTTTGGACTTTCAGGGTTAAGCACGTTTTACCGGTGGTCCGTTGGGGCTGAACCACTGAGCTATATAATAATTCCTGGAGGACTTGCTTCCTAATGTTTTGGGCTAAAAAAGTGAAGCAAAAACATTGCGGATTTTGGCCTCCGTGACGTCGTTTTTTCATAAATATTTACTGGACCGATAGAAGTAATATTTTCTAAAGTTTAGAATCGTCTGAAACGAACAGTGGTTCATGATGCACATAACAAAAACACCGGATTAAAATTCAACCCAGGGTTAGCGCCAACCTAGCTTTGAACAACCTAGCTTTGAACTGGTTTTTATGAATAACAGCTTGTTTTATGAATATTTGTTTCTTTTGCCGTGAAACCTTGTTGTTTTGTTTTTTTGCTATATTTTTTTACCTAACCTCAGTAACCTGTAATAAAGCGTTCATTTCAGTTATGTATAAGTCATACAACAAATACTCGAGCATCAAAACTTGTTGACGAAAGCCGAAAAACTTACACCTCTAGCTGCCAGGTTTTTTCTATTTTCTTTGTTTTCATTTTCTAATATACATTCCTGTACAAAATTTTAAAAATGCTTGAGTTTTTTTGGCATTGTCGTAATTTTTTAGTATCTTTTATGGATTCCAATCTGACCTTTCGTAAACCCTGAACTGAAAGAGTACAACAGAAAGTATACAGTTTGATATGTTGTCGTGTGCCCATGTCTGTGCATAATCTAGGGAAACAAAGGCCAAAGCTCATGCAAGATACTGGGCAGCAGATTTCTAGTTGTACTGAGGCGGGGGGGGGGGGGTAGTTACAATAATTATAACCAGACGTGATATTTACGGGACATAATTTTATATTTATTTAGGTCATACCTTGTGCCTCAATGAGCTATGTACAGGCAATGCCAATGTATATGCTTCTTGTAATGCACCTTAAAATAGGTTAAACCTGTAATGCTGTAAACAAAGCTCACTATTTCCCTCGGGAGCATACATTAAGTCTATAATATCCCTCAAAGGCCAAAGCATGCATGCGTTTACTTAAAATAATTTAGCACTTAGCAGTCTATATATATAATATAGAAAAGCCGTCAAGTCTATTTCTTAAAATTTAAGCAAAAAAGCTTTTATCGGTATCGATGAAATCTAGTTTGATTTTAAGAGTTACAGTGACATGCATTTCAGACTTTAATTTGGCTTAAACAAGCAACTGAAGTAAACGCGTAATTATTGCTGATGTAAACAATTTATATGAATATATAGGATTATGTACAGTATATACTTTACAACGTACGACGCAAGCACGTGTCAATCCAACGTGTGGGCGGAAGGCAACATTGTCAGGTGTCGCTTTGCTTGGATTAACTGGCCTTTCGCTGGCATGCTGATTGACACGTGCGCTCTCTCTCTCTCTCTGTGTTGTATTTATATATATGTTATTGACTGAGCAAGAGGTCTGTACAGGAGGATACTGGTCGAGTTCCTTTTTTGCTTGTATGAACCGAGCCTTTTGGCGAGGTCCATACAAGCGAAAAGAGAACGAGACCAGTATCCTCCTGTACGGACCGAACAACCTCAGTCAATAAACTATTTATTATATGACTAAAAACGATTAAGAGAAACCTGGCCGGTCCGTACTGTTCGTTACCGACCGCTCAGGAACCAATCAGAATGCTTGATTCTAGTTGATGGACCGATGAACTATTCTAGTCATATAATAAATAATTATATGCGTTGTAAAGTATTGTATTTCATTCTGTCTGAAGATGATGTCAAATTTTGGACGAAATGATAAAAGTGATTAAGTTAGGATAAAAACTAGAGTTTTATCAAGAAAAGATATCTCCGTCAGCTAATAAAGTTATCCATTTTGCGTAATTTATACATTTTGCGTGATTGCGACAGCACAATTTATCTACACGGCCAAAAATTGTTTAGGTTGTCGCATCAGGGGGGGGGGACAATGCTGTGCTGCACCCCGGGAAAAGTATTGCTAAACATGTTTTTGAACCTGGATGAGTCATCAAAGATGATGCAATCACGATGCAATGTTGTTGTAACCAGTTGCAACAACATTGATGATTCAACAAGCTTCAACAACATTGTTAACAATACTGTTGACAGGGTGCAGCACAACATTGTTCACCCCTGTTTTTTACAACTTGCATCAACATGATGATTTTTACGCGTGCATGCAGTTTAATCAAAGCTTAGCGGAGTTAAATGAATTTTACATTGATTTGCACGGCTAAGATGATGCACCTGTTTTGTACAGTACGTGAGAGTTATAGTTTTAAGCGGTGATTCAAAGTCGTTCAGAATAGCTCTGTCCAAAAGCTCTGTATACTGAACAAAGGCTAATGGGAGAAAGGATTAAAATATCACTGAGCTAACAACAATTTCTTTGCAAATACATGGTATAGTTTACATTGTCTTCGATCATGCATAATTTTACACCTAACTATTCGCGAATTCATGCTTCAGTTTTTAGAGGCGGCTTAGGAGTCACTAATTAAAAATTGCCCCATCCGAAGCTCAATGATAAACAAATTATTCACCTCTTGAGATTTGGCTAATAGGGACTGGCGTAGTGCGACAGAAACCAATGAAAAGTAAGGTTTAGGAGTTGTTTTCATCACACATGTTAGTGAGACTATTTATGCACGCGGCCGCATAATTAAAACGTATTGTAATATAGTAAAAATTGACGGCTCGAAGCACTTTATTCGAGACAAAAATGCGCGGTAATAAGTGGATGCCATGTGAATGGATCGAATCAGTTTAAAAGCAGACGTTCTCCTTCTAACTTAACAGTTTTGCATCGCATCTAGTAAAAGAGAAAGCGACATGAATGAGTCACAGAAAGTCTTCGAAATATCATGTCATATTCTCGGAAACACGCATTCGATAATAACAAACCTTCCAACTAAAAGGTTGCTGATCAATCATACTATCGCAATCGTATTTAATGCAGTTTTAATAATTCCTACGATATTACTAAACGGCGTTGCAGTAGTGACTATCTTAAATTGTTATCAACTGAAAAGCAAGCCCTGCTATTTCATAATCCTACTTCAATCCGTGAATGATTTGGCAGTGGGTGTGCTGGGACTACCTTCTTTCATCTATTATCTTTCAACGGGAATTGGAGCAGGATCAAACTGCATCATCGCGACCCTCGCCTTGCGTTCGACATTGATTCCAATGGGAATATCTGCCTTCACAATGCTGGTCATGACGATGGAAAGATACATTGCAATCTTACATCCCTACCATTACGTCACCTTGGTGACAAAAAGAAGGTTACTGATATCTGTGGGTTTCAGCATCGCGATCAACACTATAGTCTTTGTGCACTCTCTTGCCTTTGACAACCTTCTTGAAATCGTTGGATTATTAACGGCATCGATCGTCTTCCTCATCGTTGCATTTGCTTATACAAGAATATCCTTCGTCATAAGAAAGTTGGTTCGTTCCGAAAAGAAGCCCCAAGACGCAGATTCTGAACAGGACTTGAAAAAGCGAAAGCTATTCCTCCAAGAGATAAAACGAGCAAAATCTTGTTTGATTATTATCATCTTTTTTTTCGTTTTCTTCTTCCTGCCTAGAGTCGTTTGGACTCATTACATATTAAACTCCAGAAAAACCGAACCGGGTGAAAATTTAATCTGGAGTGTCAGAATGAGTTTGTGTAATGCAAGTTTCAACTCTATCATATTCTACTGGACCAAGACACCGTTGAGAAAAGAAACTTTTAAGAGGCTGAACGGTATACGACAGTTATTTAAACGTTAAACCGTTTGACCGTGTGAGTATGTATATATATACCGGGTGTCCCAAAAAAAACTTTACCTCTTTGTCTTAATATAACTCAAAAACGAATAAAAGTCATTAAATTGAAATAAACTCCACTGCATGCAAGCAGGGCTAACTTAGATTTTGATATATATAACACTAAATTATTGATGCGATATTTACGGAGATACAAGCATTTGATGTCGCAAGGTACTTTCAAAATCTGTGCAAAATTGACAAAAATCGGCTATTAAATTAATTCGAAACTAATACTTTAACTTTTACGTTTTTAACTTTAGTGATTTTAACTTTAAATGTACGCTTTTCCATTGCAAACTTACTCTTATATAAGAGCGAACAATTAAAGTTAAAATCGCTGAAGTTAAAAACTTACCACGGGAAGTGGCATGCAAGTATTTTCGAATTAATTTAATAGCCGATTTTTGTCAATTTTTCACGGATTTTGAAAGTAACTTGCGACGTCAAATGCTTGTATCTCCGTAAATATCACATCAATAATTTAATGTTATATATCAAAATCTAAGTTAGCCCTGCTTGTATACAGTGGAGTTTATTTCAACTCAATAGCTTTTATCGTTTTTGAGTTATATTAAGCCAAACAGGTAAAGTTTTTTTTGGGACACCCGGTATATATATATATATATATATATATATATATATATATATATATATATATATATATATATATATATATATATAATATATATATATATATATATATATATATATATATATATATATATTTATATATATATATTATTGTGTAATATTTCATTGATTTGATTTTATAAATTGCTGCATTAAATTTTAATATTAGCACTCTTTTATCTTGGATACTTTACTTAATTGTATATATATATATATATATATATATATATATATATATATATATATCCAAATAATTGACTGTAACAAAAAGATCACAGAACTTGACAATGGTTGGAGAGCGCTCAATACCATTACTGGCAGAGCGATAATATATATTTATTGAAAGACTAGCTTAGCTACTCGGAGTTTCACGCTATAAAGCGATCATCAGGCTAATGGCAGGTCTGGTTGCTATTCTCTATATTTACATCGTGATATAAGGTGTCGAATTACGTGTCTACATTTCGTAAAGAGTTCAGAGCGTTTGTTCAGCAGTGTTCTAGTTTTGTCTTTCATGATATGGAGTTTCTCCTCAAGGCAGAGGTTGCATCTTCTTGAACCGGCTTTGTAGGCTGGGACAGTTTTCAGTAGGGACCATGAAATCGAAAAATCTTTCTTAGCTTCCTTCAGCTTCCATATGTGTTTCGACAGTTCCGTCTCCTTGGCATACTTCTTATTCGCGAAAGATTTTGCGTGATTTCGGTAGCGTGTTTTGAAAACGTCCGCAGTGACTCCGATGTACCTGGCTGGTGGATCGTTGTTGCGCGTGGACACTTCGGCTTGGTAGACTACGTTTGATGTGAGGCATTTACCTTCAGCTGGGCATTTTTCCGGTAGTCTGCAGTTGCATTGTCGTTGTTTGCTTGTGTCGTTTGTGTTTGCGTTTGTCTGTTTTGTGTGTTTGTTCAGTATTTTCTTGTTGTGTTTGTTTATGAATGAGCGCATGTTGTCAAGACAGCCGTAGCTGATTCGTACGTTATGTCGATTGAAAATTTTATGGAGTTGATTGGAAGGTGGGAAGTGTTTGTCTAACAGATGTAGGAATTGTTGTCCGATGTTCGTTTTTACGTTTTTCGAATAAGGGGGGTTATACCAGATTATATGGCGATGCCGTTTACGTTTTTGCGTTGTGTTGCTGCTGTCGATGTCTACGTTGTTGGTTGGTTGCTCGTACGTAAGTGTTGCGTCGTAGTTGCTTTGTCTCAGTGCGTTGTTGTACAATTGAGACGCAGCGTCAAAAGTTGTTTTGTCGCATGATAATTTGTTGATTCGCTTGTTGATGGATGATGGAAGTTGTCGTGTGATAGCGGGTGGGTGATTGGAAAGGCGGTTGATGTATAGTGGGTCGTCGTTGGGTTTTCTGTAGGGTTTGTATGTTCCGTTAGCCAAGTCAAGTGTGACGTCAAGAAAATTTACCCGCTTCAAGTTGGCCGTGGCGGTGATTTTCAGCCCGAAATTCGAGAAAGTTTTAGTCAACTGTTTTCTGGCTTTGTCACATAATCTGCCTGATGTAGTGCGTATAACGGCGAGGCCGTCATCGCGGTACAGTCCGACGTTCTCCAGTTGCCCTTCAAGTTTATTCAAGATGAATAGACCGACGAGTTCGCAGATTTCGGCCCCATCAAAAATGCCCAGCTGAAGGTAAATGCCTCACATCAAACGTAGTCTACCAAGCCGAAGTGTCCACGCGCAACAACGATCCACCAGCCAGGTACATCGGAGTCACTGCGGACGTTTTCAAAACACGCTACCGAAATCACGCAAAATCTTTCGCGAATAAGAAGTATGCCAAGGAGACGGAACTGTCGAAACACATATGGAAGCTGAAGGAAGCTAAGAAAGATTTTTCGATTTCATGGTCCCTACTGAAAACTGTCCCAGCCTACAAAGCCGGTTCAAGAAGATGCAACCTCTGCCTTGAGGAGAAACTCCATATCATGAAAGACAAAACTAGAACACTGCTGAACAAACGCTCTGAACTCTTTACGAAATGTAGACACGTAATTCGACACCTTATATCACGATGTAAATATAGAGAATAGCAACCAGACCTGCCATTAGCCTGATGATCGCTTTATAGCGTGAAACTCCGAGTAGCTAAGCTAGTCTTTCAATAAATATATATATATATATATATATATATATATATATATATATAATATATATATATATATATTATATATATTATATATATATATATATATATTTACTTAATTATATATTTACCTACATCGAGTGAAGTGCCACAAAATCGTAATTAATTTACCCACACCTATTCCCGGCTATAAATGCATGCGTTTGCATTTAAGAAATAGATAATGAAATAAATTTTAAATAAAATAAATTTTACTATACACCCAAGCGCCAGATATGAGGTATGCTGCAATTTCATTGGTTGGCCACAAGACAGATATTAGCTCATATCTGCCTAGTAGAGAAAGTAAACAAAATGGCTGAAAGATTTGGGGAGTTGAGTGAAATAGAAATCCAAGCTTTAGTTGATAATAGCGCACCAAAATGCACCGAAAGGGCAACAAAGTTTGTTTATATAATAAAACAGTTATTCTGCGAACTCGAGTCGTATATATGAGCGGATAGTATGAAATATGACGAGTATAAAATAATAGTATACAGTTATATAAATATTAGTATACAATTACATAATATTAGTATACAGTTATATAATATTAGTATACAGTTATATAATATTAGTATACAGTTATTTAACAATTAGACAACGAGTCCGAGTTGTCTATGAGCGAATAGTCAACGAAGGCGAAGCCTGAGATGACTATTCGCTCATAGACAACGAAGGCGAGTTGTCTAATTGTTTTAGTATGCACCCTGTACCTATAGGTATATTAATTTCGAGAAAATAATCGATACACCGCAATTACACCAAAAAATAATTCAATTTTATACGGTCGCGCGAGCGAAATTTTTCCCAAGCGTGCACCATCACGAATAGACAATGGTTGAGTAGCCAATCAGAATGTAGGATTTGTAATAGACGATAGTCGGGTGTATACTAAATAATATTAGTATACATGCATGCAATTATATAATATTAGTATACAGTTATATAGAAACACGCGTGGGAGTTTGGGAGAACGAGAAATAATCAGTCGGAGAACGAGCCCGTATATAGGGCGAGTTTTTCCAAGTTATTTTGAGTTCTCCCGAACTCGAACAATGACTTTCTATAGTTCATTCTCATTACATTACTACGCTTGTCAAGTTCGGCGGGAACTATACAGTTATAGACAGGAACCGCGAAGCGTTTTTTGTGTTGCTGCATGGGGCTCGGAACCGCACGCCTGCTGCTAGAAGAGTCCGGGAAAATTTTAGATATACATAGGCCTCTGAAATAGCCGCAAATGCCTCTCAATTTAAGGATTATTGGAAAATTATAGATACTTTGCAAAGTTTCCAGCATGAGTTTATCGCTCATATACAAACATTAAACAATATAAACATACTTTGGTTATGATGTCAAATTTTTTGAAATGGATAACTACGCTGTTTTAATGGTCAAATGCTTGTCCTATGTAAAGTTTCCAGCATGTTTGGCGCTCATATACAAACATTAAACAATATAACCATGCTTTGGTTATGATGTAAAATTTTTTAAAATGGATATAACCACGCTGTTTTAATGGTCAAATGCTTGTCCTATGTAAAGTTTCCAGCATGTTTGGCCCTCATATACAAATATTAAACAATATAACCATGCTTTGGTTATGATGTAAAATTGTTTGAAATGGATAACCACGCTGTTTTAATGGTCAAATGCTTGTCCTATGTAAAGTTTCCAGCATGTTTGGCGCTCATATACAAACATTAAACAATATAACCATGCTTTGGTTATGATGTCAAATATTTTGAAATGGATAACCACGCTGTTTTAATGGTCAAATGCTTGTCCTATGTAAAGTTTCCAGCATGTTTGGCGTTCATATACAAACATTAAACAATATAACCATGCTTTGGTTATGATGTCAAATATTTTGACATGGAGTAACCACGCTGTTTTAATGGTCAAATGTTTGTCCTATGTAAAGTTTCCAGAATGTTTGGCGCTCATATACAAAATCTATATAAAGTTGCAACTTGCAAGCATCGAATATGGCCGGAAAACGATAAATCCACCATGGTCGAATGTGCCAGAAAACAGTATACTCGACCATGGTCGAATATTGTCGGAAAGCGGTATACTCCACCATGGATAATCACGATGTTTTAATGTTTTTGGTGCTTATATACAAACATTTATATAAAGTTGCCACTTGCAAGCGTCGAATATGGCCGGAAAACTGTATACTCGACTAAGGTCGAATATACCGGAAAATATAACCATGCTTTGGTTAAGATGTAAAATATTTTGACATGGATAACCATGCTGTTTTAATGGTAAAATGCTTGTCCTTTCTTGTCTCTGTTTTTTATTGTGGCCAAACATGTATACTGAACGTAACTAATTTCAATCCATTTGTAAACATGGCGGATTTATTACGACAGATATCGTTGGAAATTAGAATACTCATTTCTTTGAATTGGTTATTAAAATATACGTTGAAGAAGTAAAAGTTACGATAGTATTCAAGATAAGATATACTGCATATATACTTGTAAGCAAAAAATACAAATTGCTAAAAATATTGCTTGTAAATTTGAGCTAACTAAAAAATATTCGATACTAATATTCTTGACCAATCAGCACGCGCGTACTATAAATGTTATATTATAAATCATATCAATAGTTGTTTTCTGGTTTCTTCCAAGCATTTTGGCCGGCAATATCAATATTGCCGTTAAGTGGAGGGGGGGGGGGGCAAATATTCATGTATTCATGTTAGGAGTTCGTAAAAACAATCAATTCCAAATGAAATTATGCCCGACTGATTTCTTTCAGTGCACGCTATTGTTCCTGCGGTATATCAACATGAATACATAAATGTACACCCCCCAAATTAAGCGGTCTAGCACTCTAGCTACGGCCCTGACCAGCTGGTTTAGGGCCTGTTTGCATGAGCCCGGTTACCCGAGATTCAACGAAGCGTGAGATGATTTTGAGGTATTGAAATGAGCAGATAACATGATCCTGGCAGTCGTATAATCACCACAACTATAGCATGTCCTTGTTTGGTGTCATAAAGACTTATTTCAATACCTGAAAGTCCTCTCACGCTTCGTTGAATCTCGGATAACCGGGCTCATGTAAGCAAGCCCTTAGTTTGCCTCTAAACGAACCCATTTTGGACTTTTAGAGTTTCAGAGTGAAGCAACCGGTTTTAATGGGTGGGACCATAAAACACCATGTCTTATAACTCTTATTTCAGATCAGTGTGACAGACGTATAAATTCTCCATATTACGCAATTCTAGATCTATTCTATTCTATCATGCGTTAAAATTTTGCTTTGTGTTATCCTATCTACGCTCATGGTTATTCCAATGTTATTTATTATCGGTTATGACATGAAACATCGCTGAACAAATGTTTGCAGAATGCCGAATATATCCATTTTGAAGGCTTGTATATTCTACTCAGCAATTATTACGAGGGTTATCGAAGTCCATCCATATATACCAGCTGTAAAAGTAACAAAATATTCTCCGTTATGGAAGTTGCGAGAGTCGAAGAATTATTTAAAAACATCGGAGATCCCGGACGATTTCAACTGATCTCGTATTTTTGTTTGGTTACAAACATGCTGTTCGTAGTAAGCAACCATCTTATAGCAGTATTTTATGCCGCAAAGACACCACATCACTGCAAATTAGGTGTTAATGAAACCTTGCAGGATTTTATACCTGTTGTTGTGAGGGATAATAAAGAACACTTGGATGAGTGTAGGATGTACACTATGAATGGTAACATGAATGTCACAGAACCATGTCGTGATGGGTGGACATACAATTTGCAAGATGGTGAGACCACCATTATCTCTGAGGTATTTAAAGGCTAACCAAGTATTATCATACAAAGTTGTGAAATATATAGTATTTAAACTGATATTAGCAAACCAGGTAATTAACAGGGCATAGCTATATATATAAAAGCTTAAATGGGGAGGGGGGGATATAATCCTATTATAGATATATTTGTCCTATGCCAGAATGAGTAGTATATTAAGTGGTCTACTTATAGCCCTGGGACCGGTTGTATAAAAACTCTGTAGTTGCATTTTGCAAAGTTAAATCCTAATTAACTCAGAAATACAAAACTCTGATTGGCCATTATTCTGTCCTTTAAACTACAAGTAGAAGTTAACTATAGTCTTCTTCAACAACTGGGCCCGGGTAATAATTATCTACTGTGTTGTTGTTTTAATTAATGGCTTAAAGAGGAATTACAGTAAGTCTATAATGTAAACATAGTGTATGTATTTAAGTGCTATTTAAATTTTGTTTACATTTTCAACTGCTTAATTAACTGTGTTTAAATAGATATGAACGGGAGAAAGTTGCATCTCCCTATTGGTGGAATATATATATATATATTCCCACCGCGGTCAAGTAGAATTTTCTGCTTGCCCGGTTGGTCATACTTGTGTAGAAGAACAAACACACCTTACATATATATATCCACAAGTGAAACATGGCTCAATTAAGAGCAAAAAAGCACAAATATATATATATATATATATATATATATATATAATGGTTAATATGGGACAATGACAAGCTATAAAAATTTTTTTCAACCAAATATATCTTGCTGTTTCTATATATTCTCCCAACTGATCTTGCTCTCAATATCTTCTAGTTTGATCTTGTTTGTGATAATGCATATAAAAGTGAACTATCAACAACAGTGTACTTTGGTGGAGTTCTGGTTGGTTCCTTTATTTATGGGTTTCTTGCTGACAAGTATGGTCGAAAGCCTGCCCTCGGAATTGCTCTTCTATCAGGAGGACTCTTAAGCTTCGCAATATTTATATTTCGAAATTATTATGCTTTTGTTGTCCTCAGATTTTTCCTTGGTATTCAAACACAGGTAATCAAACATACCATGTAAAGTATACAGTTTGTTAAACTAAATTAGACTCTGAGATTTAAGTATATTGCCTTTATGGCATTATTGTAACTGAACAATGAATATAAAACAATGAGCCTAATTTCCTACTTTATATTGTGTTAATTAATATTTAACAATAATCACTGCTACTGATCTGATAATTGACCAACTATGCCAATAAAAAGAAATGACAGGGTCAGTTAGTCTCTGTGGCAGGCAACAGACTTTTTTCTCACCCAAAAATTGAGTAAAATTCTGCATTGGATGTGAAATTTACTTCTTCCTCCCCATAGGCTTTGGGCTCCCAGAATGCTCCAATACCATGTTTATAGGAAACAGTCCATAGAAACTTTACCTTTTTAATCAAAAAGTAATAATGGCCAAAAATGATAAAGTATTGATTTTGTTTCATGATAAACTCTTCTGTTTCAAAAAGGGCTCTATGTTGGTGTCGTTCACCTTGGCGTTGGAGTTGTTCCAGACGAAGTATCGTGCACGAGCTGGCGTATTTTTTGGCATTATGGCGGTGATTGGTGGCGTGGTGTTAGGAATACTTGCATACCTAATACGAGACTGGAGATACATTCAACTAGCCCTCTCATTCATTCCGTTTATTTTACTGCTTTTATTGTGGTAAGTCTTCGTTGTTGGTAAAGTGCGTTCTTTTCGTAACCATGGCAGTTTTATGGTATTTGATTTTAGAGCTTAAACCAGTGCCTTCCATATGTGTAAGTCAGACTGTAACCAGAGACAGCTTGAACTAGATGGATCAAGCGGCCAAAATGGTCAGACCGGTCGTGTTGTATATTGAAATAGAGCATTTTGTTAAGAATATAGCGGTGAAACTAGTTTTCCCGTGCTAGGCAGATGTAAATAACGATATATTGAATGCAGAGTTCTTGAAACATTCTAAAATACCAGTAATCTGACTGTACCGGCCGGAATACAACAGGACGGTCTGGCCGTTTTTTCCGTATAAAGGAAAGCGCCCCTGATATATCAGTTGGAAGAGCATTGATTTAGCAAATTAAAGGTCATAGGTTTCATTTCCCTCCAAGGGGGGGGATTGGGGGGATATCTATTCTTTGTTGAATCTAATCTTGGCCAATCAGAGTCGTGTATTTCTAAGTTAACTAGGATTTCACTATCCAACATGTAGGGAAGAGTTTTATACAACCTGCTCAAGCGTTCCGCGTTTGTCCAGTTTTGTAACATGCATAATCTTCTGTTTTTATGGTATTTCTAGTTTTGTTCCTGAGTCACTTCGCTGGCTCATTCTTCACAAAAAGTACGATAAAGCAGAGCGTGTAGTTCGACGCATAGTTATGTTCAACAGGCTGCGGTGTCCTGAGGAAATCCTGGCGGAAATTAAAGAGAGTCGCGTACTGCAAGATAACCGAGCGAAACGAATCCGAAGACCAAGCGTTATAGAACTCTTCAGATCTCGATCATTACGAAAGAGAAGTTTAACTCTAATTTTACTGTGGTGAGTAGTACGTAGTAATGAAAATTTCAGGTTCTGATTGACTATGCGGACAATCTTGACTCCATAACCCGTAGGATCGCAGGTTCTGATTATGGGATTACTATTGGGAATGCTCGTACCCGAGGTTTTTGGCTTTTTTCTCGTAACCGTGGGCAGTTGTAGACTGAAAGCTGGATAGTGCTATACCCACCGGATGGTGGTTTTTTCAAGCATTGTAAGCATGCTTTAAAAGAAATTGCAGATTCTGACCTAACAGAGAACCCTCGATTTAAAGGGTTAAATCCAGGTTATAACGAACCACGGGCAATTTTTGAGCCATTGAAAAAGCGCTATAGCTGGTGGATGTATAGGATAGAACTGAATATATGAATAAAGGAGCGGCGTTACTAGAACGATAATTGGGGGGTGTTTATTAAGCTATTGCATTACAAAAGAAATCCTTAGGGCAGAACTGAATATATGAATAAACACCTTCCCCCTTCCATGCAAATATTGTTTTAGCTACCTTCCTGAGAACTATCCAGCGTATGTATAGCTGGCCATATGAAACGTACCGTTCTACCTTAAGACACTTTTTTAGTCTTTAGAAACCTTTATTTAGCCTCC